>NW_020454594.1:987214-1008648 GCF_003342845.1 Nothoprocta perdicaria
GAGTTGAGGGCCCGGAGGGAGGACGGCGCCGCGGCCGGTGCCCTGGCCGGCCGTGGCGGGAGCGGCGGTTGGCGGCGGCCGTTGGCGGCCGCGCGGCGGGGACCGTTGGCGGCGGCGCGTGCGTGCGGGCGSGCAGGGCTGTGGTGGCGGGCGGGGGCCGGCGGTGCCCGCACAGCCCGCGCACACGACAGTCCCGCGCAGGGTACAGCACGCGAGGCGCGCGGGCCGCCCGGGGCTCTGAGCTCCGCGCCCCGGCTCCCGTGGCGCCGGGCGGCCGCGGTTAGGCCGAGCCCGGCTGCTCCGTGTTTACTTGCTTTCCTCCTCGGCGCCTTTTCTCTTAACGCTTCATTTTCACGAATAAAAAGACTCAGTCATACTGAGTGTTCACACTCCCCTCACCCGATATAATGTGATTTATATTATTTCCCTACACTGCTGCACACACTCAGAAAAAAACCCTTAATTTGTTAATTCATCGACTACAGCTGTCACCCCCCCCGCTTTTCTCCTCTTTTTTTTTTTTTTTTGCATGCTATAGTCACACCAAGGGTGGAGGGAGAAGTATGTGAAGTGAGTCATGAGTTTAAGAGGCCCTCTGATTGTTTACTGAGAAAAAAAAAAATAGGGGGTGGCTTATTCAACATGTGGGTAGTAAGTGGAATAAAAGAGTTGCTTAGGTTCATAGTAGAAAGATAAAATACAGATATGCTCCCCTCGGGCTTGTTACAGAGCAGTGTTTTAAAGGAGGCGGGGTGAGGGGAGGCAATTTTGCTTTTTCCTGAAGGAGGGCTTGTGGTCAGGCTGTCATAGCTAACTGCAGTAGTTATGCGTTTGTCAGCATTTCCATTATAAGTGTAGCTTTTTTTTTTTTTTTGTGTAGTTTACAACTCGGTTATAAAAATATGCACTGGGTTGAAAGTTGGTCAGCGCCCTCCTCTCCAGAAGCATTTATTTTTTAAGCGCCTTTGGAAATGATTCCGCTYAGATGCTGAGTGGAAATCTGTGGAAAATACTGGCTTTTTATGTTCCTATAAACTTTAAAACTTATGTTGCTCATGCACATAGACATMGCTGTTAGTTGAAAAATTTTCTACTATCTTCTTTAAGTTAGACAAGGAAGGATGTGAAGACTCAGCATGTGCCGGCCCTGCTGTCTGGATCTTTCTGAAGACTTTGGCACTGTCACAGCAGCCTCGCGTTAAGGCAGCAGCCCACAGAGGTGGCTCGAGACACTGTGGAGCTCCGAGCATTGAGTGGAACAGCAGTCTGAAATCCGTAGCATTACGGACGAGAAGCCAGTGGTAAAAAGGGAGTGAAAACTTTGCCAACAAAGTTCTGTGGGACTTTTTAATGCAAAATCAATYGCTGCTTTTGAGTTACAGAGCAAGCATAGTGTTCGAGGGGTTTTGTATGTATACCTTTATATATATACACACGTCTTGATCCAGTGAAACGTGCCTGCCACCCAGTGGATGTAGTGCAGTTGTAGGAGAATATTCTATATATTCTATATTCTGTACACTACTATTGCTTCTCTGTATAACCCAGGCCCTGCCAACCCAATCGGTATCCTTGCAAGGTGAAATACCCAGAGGTTAGAGAACACCAGGCTTTAAACTGCCTGTGTAAATTTAATCTGCCTGTATTTACGTGTTATAAAGCTGCCCATGATAATGTGATCAGGCCCTGTTTTCCCCACCCCATGAATCAGAGGTGTCTCTGCTAATGGAGGCTGCTTGTAAGAGCTCTCCAGCTGGGCAGAGGTTAGAAAACACGACATGAACACGGCAGATGATTATCCATAGAGAGGGGGAGGCAGTTTCATCCATAAGATGGTTGGACGCTGCCTTAGAGATGTGGATACTGCTGCCCCTGCCTTTACTATTGAGTGCAAGCTCAAACTTTTCATGTGCAGAGAGTTTGCTTTTCTGGACGCCTGGCTTGAGCCTCTGGAGTTTGATTTGTAGTTAAGTTGATTTCTTAAACCTGGAGCAAAAGACAATCGTTGATTATTTGCAACATATAGAAAATATTCGGTATGTCAAAGTATGTTAGAAACACAAGTCTTGTGTATCAGAATTGGTTGTGGTTAACTTTTTAGTTCAGCCTCTTCATATCGTGGTTTCCTGCTTTTAAAGAATTTAGATATCCTTTGTATTGTGGATTACTGTGCAGTGAGGGGAATCACAAAAGAACCGGAGAAAAGAAAGAATTCCCTTTCTGGTTCAGTAACGTGTAGCGGTYCTCTGAAGGACAAGGGGAGAACAAGTCATTTTTGTGTTGATTGTGGCATAGCTTCTCTGGGAAAAATATGTGACCAGGTCAGTCTTAATTAGAGATTGACCTCCATGCATATAAGCACTAAGAGGCAGTTTTAATTACTGTATGCCACTTAACCCTAGCAATTCTGGTATTCTGTTTTATTGATCACATTTTTGATACTGTTCTTTGGTGTAATCTCCTAGGATTTCTCTTAAGAGAAGAAAAGGAGATACGTAGCCTAAGGCAGCATACTGCAATTGCCATCCTTCACGGCCTGCATTACTAATGTGACACGTGGGACTGTTATTTGAGTTCTCTGTTGAGAATAGCTGATAGCAGCGGGTCGTCCCTGTCTGCAGGCCAGCAGCGGGGATCTGTTACGCTCTGCCAGTTTGTTTCCCAGCTGTTTGCTGACGGGGAGGGAAGGGCCGGGCTCGGSGAGGCCAGGCTATGGGCCAGGCTCTGGAGGAGCGTGTGCAGCTCTCCGTTGGGATTCTGCACTTTCCCGCTCACTCTGCATCCCTCCTGTGCTGATCTCTGTCTCCGTGCCGACTTGTTCTCACGCTGTCTTGGTACATCTGTCCTCATCTTCTCGCCTTGTGAGGCTCTGCCCCTTCCCTCCTCCTGCTCTGATTTTATTTTTCCCGTTTCCCTGTTTCCAGGCACAGTGAGTTGCCTCCCTTTTTCCAGACCCTTTTCTCTCCCTGTTCTGAAGTCACTCCTTGTCTCTTTGTATTCCCTGTTCCCTTCTTGTTGACCTTCCAGCAGTCCGGCTTCCTTGGTCAGCTCAGAGCCCTTGGAACAAGTCTTTGTGCTCAGCTGTTCTGCTGTTCTTCCAGACTTTGCCTTCCATGGTGTCTGTACAAAGCATCTTTCCCAGCCCTTCCTTGGGTTTCTCCATAGTCCCGTGCTATGGACACCCATAGGAAGGGGCACTGAAAGTCAGGATTTCAGCTCTTGCTKTAAGTATTTCATGCCATAGTGGCCTCACCAGCCCCTAAAGGCAAAATTTAGAGTCTGCCTGGTTCCCTGCCTTGGAGCCGCAGTCCTGCCCCATGGGCAGAGCACGGCAGTTACTTCATTGTGATGGGGACAGCCTATGCAGTCTGATGGGCATCAGAAGTTGTAAAGGACATGAATGTAACCTAGCAAATATCTCCTGAAAATGCCCAAACTGTGGTTTGTCTTTGAAGGTCTGACATGTGGGTGTATTTCTTTTTATAGAGGCAGCAAAAGGTGCGTCTTCATACAGAGCTTCCAGTGWCATGTCAGGTATCAAATATGCGGCCCGAAGCAGAAGGGATGCTGTAACCTTCTTCCGGGTAGAAGKTTGCCAGAGATTTTTATTAACTTTGCAAGATCATATTTTCCCTTTTCTTGTTCTGAAAACAGCTGAAATACATTGGCTGGAATTTGCTTTTCTCAGTCTACCTCCTTCTGCACCCCTCCCTCTGAAGAAACCTCCACAACAGATGGAACAAAATACATCCAGAGGCAGACATTCAACTTGGAAAATTTCAGCCCAAATAGTCAAAGTCTGGCCAAGTTACAAGCAGCTGGAAACAGCATTTTGTATTGGAAGTGTTTAGCAACTGCCTAATCGGCGGTGCAACAAACTTCATTCATCATATGTATATGTTTATGTACATTCAAATACATTGTTGGTTTATGATATTAACTAATGGATTATCCAGTTGACTAATTAGCACCCACTTGATACTGAAAATTTGSAATAGAAAAGTCAACTTAAAATTTYTTGRTTAACTGTATGAAAGCTWTTGCTTATGTTATTCTTTGTTGCTTTCCTGGCTGAAAAGATTAAGCCTTTAAAATGGAGCCTCTGAAATAAATAACGAGCTATGGTTTGCTTGCTCTGAGCCTTCCAGAAGGACTTAGCAATTGTTGAAGACCAATTTACAGTAGAGCTAGAGCAAATTGCTTTCCAGAGTTTCGTATTGTAAAAAACCACATCTTCTGAATTCCTAAGCTATTCATCCACTGTTCTGTTGTAGCAGACTCACCCTATATTGTGTCCTTGATATGTCTATTAACTCTGCTGTGAAGTGTGAGTTTAAARCTATTGTGCCATGGAGTCGCTTTGGAATAAATACCACAAACATTGGCAAAGTAGCTTCATAAATCTTGCCTAGTTTGGAGAGGAGTTTAGGTGTGTYTGTAAGCGCAGCTGTTTCTTGTGCGGTCCCCCAGGGACTGGATTTTGGTCTAATGCTGTTTAATATCAATAGATTCACAGTTTTTGATGTGATATCCCATTGTTGATAAATTATATGCAGGTTTGCTTGGGGGAGGTCAGGTTACCAGTACGGTAAAGTCCAAATCAGTCTCTTAAATAGTTACCACCCAGCCAAAGGCATTTTCGTACAGCCAAATGCAGAGTAACCAGGAGAGTTACACCAGCAGCATAGGAGATGATTTTCAGCTGGTAATTTGGGGGAGAGAGAAAAAAAAAAAAGTATGGAAAGACGTATCATCGGGAGTTTTCATTGTAATACTGTGAGTTAAATGCRATCTTTGGCTCAATAGCAATGTAAYTACTGTATAGAAATAAGAAAGTGCACAGCACTAGTAAGATCCCTGGAATTCTGAGTCTGTGTCTGGTTTGCGGCTCATGTATCAGGAAGGAGGTGAGGTACTAGTAAGGGCTAGTAAGAGTTCCTGGCAACCAGGTGATCCAAGATTTGGAAAACAAGCTTCGTAATGTGTGTGTTTTAGCTTACACAGAGGAGATTGAAAGGTGGAATGAGGCCTATAATATCTTACGTGTGTGTAAGGGACATCCATGATAGCTTCTTGATACGACTGCAAGATGAAGTTAGATAAGTGGTACTTTGAAGTAGTAAGGAGCTGCTGGGGCAGTTAAACATTGTAATGGTTTAGAGTTTGTCATTGCTAGGGTATTTATAATGAGACAGGATTTCTTCCTTAAAAATTTGCTTGGATTGGGTTCTGCGGAGAGTTTTTCAGTGCGTGTAGAGGAAGTGGGACTGTGCTCTGTTCGCTTGAGTTCTTTGTGGGGCTGAGGTAACAAGACTATTTGGAGGGCCTTCTGTGCATTGTAGCACATGTTGCTTAATGTTGGGCAAGATCGTAATGAAGTCTCACGCTTCAGAACTTCAGCTGTCTGTGGATGGGGTCTGGAGAATCCTTTTTTTTCTCAATGTCTAATTGACTTCTGGGATTATGATTAACAATCATTTCAGTCTCCTCTAGAGTATTAGCATGTGGTTGCAGCTGGAGAGGGGATATTGGCATTCACCTTCCTCACTTACTGCTCTGTATCGATACCCCAAGCTAGGAAAGGCATTTCTCCATCTTGTTCGTGTACTCAGGGGTCGATACCAATAGCTRTATTTGAGGATCGCCAAGTTTTCCCTGGCATTAGTTAGGCAAAGCTATCAGTTGCGTTTTGGAGCTTAGCTGCTCAGGAGTCTCCCACTTTCCCCTCAACAACCTCGTTGGCTTTTGGCACACGAGGAGTGAGAACGTGGGCACATGGACRTTTGTCTTGGCAATGTAGCAGGGCCATCAGCTACTCAACAACAAAAGTTAGAGAGGAGAAATCATTTCCTAACCTGAAACACTCTGCCTGCTGATGTGGCTGCGCAGATCTAGCTGAAAGGTTACCTATGGAGCTTCTTTTCAGCAAGCTGCACTGTAAAGTTGATACTTTATTTGGTCTGGGAATTGAGCTTGAGCCTAGATATTTATGAGATGATGCTTTATAAATTTTTAGTTTATTCTTTTTAATATAACAGGCACTTTTTCCTCTGGGATCTGAACTAAAATAGATATACTTTAAATACTAAAGTATTTTTTCCTTGGACTATTTATTTTATTTTATTGCTCCTACTRTAGGCCAGTACGTAGGAGATCTAACTCACTGACAAAGTACAGTATTATTACACAATTATTAAGTGCTTTATGCCCATCTCAGAGGCATGTCAAGTCTGAAAATGAAACTTTTAAATAGTCGAGCTGAGTAACTGAATGCTGTGTTTGGACACCCAACAGCACCGGTTGTCTGCACGGAGGGCAGTTATGCATCCAGATAACCAAATCAGCAAAGGAGAGGCATAGCAAYAGGGCTGAGTTCTCTGTGCAGTTCCCCTACCGCTACCACATTTAGTGCAACTAAAGTTAGAGTTGACAAGAGTAGTATTTTTATTAAATGCACTAGTCTGTACCTGCTAAATGTGTGCAAACTCCCTGCGTAGTGCCTAGTCCATCAAGTTTGTGGAGAGTGAAGATGTAATTCTGCCTATTTCATAGAATTTGATTTTTTTACTATTATTTATGTGTGTGCAACACACTTCTAGTTCACCCTGTGTACTTTATCCAGTGGGATATTCCTGTTCTCTTTGTTTCATTAATACAGTAGTCACAACAAGTGCCTGAAATACCCAGCCCTGCAGGTATGAGAGACACTTAATGAGATGTTTCTCCCATTTTGCTCAGCCCTGTTCTTGACTTGTTTATGCAAAACCTGTTMAAGTAGGAAGCGGAGCCCGCTCCGTCCTGAGAGAAGGCTGAGCAGCCACGTGGCTGCTGCTGCAGGTTCTGTTTCAGCTTCTGTGGCTGAGAAGCCGTTGCTTTCATTTTCAGCAGCTCAGGCACTAAGCAGATAGCAGACGCTTTGAGGGCATTTTCTGCCCYGGAGATGGAGCTACTGGTGCAGAAAGTTGGAGAATTCTGTGAACTTGTTGCAAATATTCAGAGATTCTTTTTTTGGCGCTAAAAGTGTTGAATAGCATCCTGGCATCTGGATGTTCTTTATTCTTTATTTTTGTAGGAGATGCTGTGTTCGTGGGGAAATTCAGCCAGACATTGCAAGGTCTCCAGATGTTGGCCAAAAGAACRACAGCAGATACGTTTGTTTGAAGGAGACTGGAAGAACCCATTTTGTTACTGGCTTAACACAGCCACTGGCTGAAGACCTGAGGAGGTTAGGTTAGCTGTGACATAGGTTTTCCTATTGTGTATGTAAAATATATGGTAGGGAAGTGCTACTGTAATGAATGAAAAGACACCAACACTTCTAGTTAGAGGAAGGATGAGACAATAGTTAGCGTTTGTGTGCTGCTGTAAGCACTGACTAACCCAACAGGTTGTGACAATAATGTGTTACCGAAGAAACGGTAGATCTCTGGAAAAGGGGCATAGTCTGATGCAGTTTCCAAACTTGTGGGGAAGCCACCGGATTTAAATGTTAAAAAATTGCAAACTGAAAAAGGAAATGCAGATGAATTAATTCATGCATCAAAATACAAATGCATTCTCCCCTTGAGTCTAAGAAGGCTACTCCTTGCCTTCATGTAGCCATTTATACTGGGTTAGATGGCAATAGGTGRGAGCTCCAAAACCTTCTTGACCTGAACCACAGGCTTCCTCCTTCCCATTGTTTCCTGGATGGCAGATGGATGTGACATTAATGAAGCAGCTATCAAGCTCCAGAAGAAAGTCTAGCGTTGGATTATTTCTAGCAGCAATTATCCACACAAATACACCACTTCAGGCAAACAACTGTGATGCAAATTGACCTTCAGTCTGGTGTCTTGTCCTTGCTCTCCCACCACCTTCGCATGTGCACAGGAGAGAGGTACCCAAAAGTCAGCACCGTCTGATGAAATGGTTGGTGTTTGACTGGAAGRGATCTCAAATGAAGACAGGCTTTCTCTAAGTAAAAGCTGCTCAGCCTGAGAGACAGTTGTGTAGCACAAGATACCAACTCTTCCACCCTGGCCACCTTCCCYGAGACTCAGAATTTACCCAGGAAAGCAGAGGTGGAAGACAATGGTGTCATGAAGAAGTGCAGAGCTCTTGGGCTTCATGTCCATGACTAGTGGCTGTGAAGGCCACTGCGGTCCTCCCTCTGCTCTCCCAGCAGCTTGTGACTGATCTGCCAGCATTTGCTGCCCTGTCAGACCYGGGCACTCTAAACCTTCTGTTTCCCTCAAAATTGTTTTGCTTGCCTCGCACAGTTTAAACAGGAGCTTTGATTTCAGTTGAAATGGGATGGGGAGCTTACATTACCTTCAGCTTTGTATTGTAGGTTCTGGTAAATATGTTGAGATGCTGCTGAGAGTAGGTCGGGGTCAGTAGCCTTTGGAAAAGAGTGCAAATGAGACATGTCCATGGTTTGAGGAAATATGAACCCTGTCTCCACGCTCAAACTGTTATCCGCACGTTACTTTTCATATTTCCTCCTGGGAGAGTATCTCTGCAAAAGAAAACACCAGGAGAAGATTTGCTGGTCAAATAAACTTGGTGGGTTAACAGAATTAGTCTTCAGCATTAATGAAAAAATAAGGCTTTTTCAAATTGATATTTTAAATCCTAATGTTATAATGTTATACTCAGTCAAGGTGGTGAAAGCCAGAAAAACATTTATATGTTCTTGGTGAATAAACTTTTGTGAAAAATTTCCAGGACGCATCAGTAGTGTTAGGAAATGAAAAATATTCATTTTATGACCAAATTTACTGGTATTTTCTGTATTACTACACTCAATTTTTGAGCTGCTTGTCTCATTATATACATTACGCCCAGTCGAGTATTGCAAAAGTATTATCAAAAATCTGATTTCTAGGTTCTTAGTTTGCCTCTGGAAGTAGTTGTAGTGCGTTCCGAAAATGTGGTCATACTGTTAAACTACCACAATATATTTTCAGGGTGTTTGTTGTTTGCTTATGAGATCTCAGGGTTTCTTCTGAGAGGACATATATGATGACTTCTATAGGTGTCTGTGTTTTGCTCATTTAAAAAAAAAAACACATCAGAAATTGAGGTGTGTCGTCTGTCTGTTTTGTCATTGCCRTGTGACTGCTGGCTGGGTGCTCAAATCTTAGGGGAGGCTCTGAATGTGTTTGGATTTGGATGTTAAAGAAATTTGAATGAGGAAGAGATTGGACTGGTGCGAAAATGTGACTTTCATGAATCCTCTGCAATCCTCTGGTTGCTGCTGCTCTGTACGTGCGCTCCAGCTTCCTTGCCAGTCAGGTTGCTAAATCTTGTTCTGCAGTTTGCTTGTGTAGAAGGTGGYGGGGGGGAAGGAAAAAAAAAGCCAGAAAACATTTTCTTTGTCATTCTGGGGAGGATCCTTTCCTGGAATTGGTTGTTTTATTTGCTAGGAAAAAACTGCTTATGTGGTCCAGATAYGCATGCAAGAGTTTACCACCAGTACCTTCGTTCTGGCCGGCGCATGGTTGTGGCTCGGGCAGCCAAGCACCAGGACTCTCCAGCTTTTGCTGTGTGGAGCCACTGCAGTCAAGTTATTCCTACTTCAGTAGCCCAAAATGTGTCGTAAATGTGATGCATGGGGTGGATAGAGAGTTCACTRAGGAGCAGGGAACAGCTGGGAAGGATAAAGTTGGGAAAATGGAAGTAAGAAAGGGGAGGAAATAGAAGAAGGTAGATCCGGAATAGTTTTCTTCTTCTAACTGCCAGGGAGTAAGCCAGAGAAATGAGATACAGGAGGAACTGTGAATAGTCCTATTGACAGAAGTGAGATAATTTCAATTGCTACAGAATATTTGGAAGCTAAGTCAGCATGAACAGAAACCATTACTAATAGTGTGAAAGTCAAATTCGTCTTTTCCAACTTAATTTCTAGGCAAGTGCTTATTGGGAATTTTTTTTTGGCCCTTCTTAAAACCAGATTGTGAGCTTTTACTAAACACGAGGGGAAAAATACTGGAATCTAAATGCTGCCACTAAATAYAACATTGAGGAACAATTACATGGAGTTACAGCTTAGATTTCTCCCTTCCCCTTAGGGTGATATAATTTTGAGATCAACAGCATTGTGTGGATAGGCTTTTTCTTATTATGATTATTTTAATTTAAGTAAAGATGGGAATTTCTAAGTCAGCAATGGCAATCAGTAAAACACCCAAAGTTTTCCAATCAGGTGTGACCAGGAGTTCAGTGCCAGGGCTCAGACCCAGGAAGAGAGGTGGATGTTATGAGTAAACTGAGGCAATTGCTTCTCTGAGGTTATAATGGTGGTTGTTCAATACAGGCTCATTTTGAGTCATGAGAAATGTAGAAGACGGAAAAAAAAAATGCCTGGCCTGCCATTTAGCTCCTTTTTATCCCATTAGTGATGGCATTTTTTTCAGAAGATTTCAAATCTTCATATTTTGCCTTAAGAATTAAATAAAACCAATCTAAACCCATCCATCTCTTGTGGCTGATGGGAGAGCATCTTTTATGGGCTTGGTACAGGCAGTCCTGGGTGAGAGATTTGTCTGCTCTGCTCAGAGGGGAAGGCAGAGATGGGGTGGGACATGAGGAAGGGGCTTGGAAATGAACCCGAGCCTGCTGTGCTTGTGAGGGTGGAACACGGAACCTGCAAGCATCCCAGACTGACATGGAGATGCCAGGCCTATCTCCTTATAATTCTTTTGGGTGGCTTGCAGAATATGGCTCCCTGATTCCCCATGGAAATTTCCCGTCAGATTTGGATTTCCCATCAGATGCAGGAGCTGCAGCAGTGGGGTGTGTGTGTCCTACCGAAGGAGGTGGCATCCCGTGATCGCTGCTATACACATTTTACTAAAGTGCAGAGGCTTAAACTGATGTTCCCCAAGCTCCTGAGAGCGGGTTGTGTCTCTGCTTTTACGTACCCTGGTTGCAGGAGAGGCCACAGCAGATGTCACCCCAAGAGCCGCTGGGGAAAGGGGCTGGGTTTTGTCCAGACTGAGCTCGGAGAAGACCCGCTGTGCAAGCTGGCCATCCCGCAGCGGGTTTGCTTGGGGCTTTGCTAGACCATAAAAAAGGCCATGGTGATTGAAGGGGTAGGACTACATCTTTACGAGAAATAGACTCTAAAACTGCGTGTCTTTTACCAGATCTGTTTCCAGGGATGTTTATTTGAATTGAGAGCTAGATTATTATTTTTTTAAATGAAGTGCCGCTAATAGTAAGTTTTGAAATACAGAGATTAAGCAGCTAAGGATTTTGTAGTACAAATATATTGTAGGTCGGGCCCTCTGACAAGTAAGAGTGTTTTTGTTTGGTTTTATTTKCTTCCTCAACTTCTGATGTTGTATGTGTAAATATATAATGTCGTACACACACACACCCCTATATGCCTCTGTGTGTGTATCTATGTGTAAATAATGTGTAAAATAATTTTTGTAAAATTCCTAATACTTGCAGCCAAAATGTTAACCAACGTGTTTGGCTTTAATCTTTGGTGTCTCTTTGGCTCTGATGCTTGACAGTATTTGCATAAAACTGAGWCTTCGTTGTTCCAGGTCAGGAGAGAGGAAATGATTTCTGCTTATACTTTGACCTTTCCCGTAGAATGTGTAGGTATTTAATAATTTAACTCCAGGGATATTCCGAATGCCAGAATCACATTAAGGAAGTTATGAGTGCCACCCGCCTAACTTCTCCCTGGCACCTGGAATAAACCTCAGCCCAAGTAAGGCATTTTCTTAACCACAAATACTGCCACCCAAACAGTATTTTATTCAGCAGACACAGCAAGGAGAAGCAGTGGATTTACACCCCCCACACACACATTTAGCAGAATACAGAACTATGGAAAAAACAATCCTTGAGCCAACACAATAGCTCAATGATTATATGCTGTTTTCCCCATTCTTTTTTGTTTTGTCTATCTAGATTAAAAGGCCTTTGCTGTTTTATCTTTGGCCTGCAGATCTCACAGCGTGCTCTTTTCTGCCTAGAGATACAAATTGTTCTCTGGGATTATAAGTAAAGAGCCAGGTTTCCTGCGGACCTGAACCTCTCCCCTCCGCCCCTTTTCCCCTTATTAATCTATTTTCAAAAAGTAAGTAGAAATAACCTACCTGCCCCTACTGGAATCGCCTGGAATTCAAACCTTCCAGGAAAGCASCAGCCTGCTTCGTGGGAATAAACATTAGCCATAAAGGAATTAAGGAAGGCTTGTTTAGGAGATGGGGAATAGTTCTGGTCTGGAGAAGAGTCGCAGAGGAAAGTTGCTCCTACCTGGTGCAAAGCAGCAAGTGACCATGCCCTACAACCAGTGAGACAGGCTTGTCCTGGGGATGTGGACAAGTAATAATGAACAAAAATGAAGTTATTTTCTCTACTCCTGCTTCTTCCTTAAAGAGATTGCTGGCCACTGTCCTATTGTCTGTTCTGAATGTTAGAAATGAATTGGTTTGATGTTATTCCTCAGTAGTGTTTGGAGGAAAAAAAGAGGTTTCATTGACCGGTGACAAGTAGTGCAGCTTTGATATGCAARGCTGGAAAACATGCTAAAAATGAGGAGCATTAGAAGTGAGAATTCAGGAAATAAAACTGCATAGAGAAGCACTGGATAAAACTCTTTGAAATTAGGGTACCATTCTAGAACATGAGTAAACTGTCCTCAAACTTAGGGCTCATCTGTCACTTGGTGTGGAGGGAGTTAAAACCTTTCCACTCTGGCTAGTGGGATAGAGATAGAGGTCTTTAAAGCTGATGGACTCTCAGTAAATACAAGGGAATAGGTGATAATTGGATTAAATATATGCATATATATATATATATATATAAACATATACACATCTATATGTACATATAAATGCTAAAATTACAGTATTAGGCTAAAAAAAACCCATGAATGTATACACAGTTCTTTGGGTGAAACACTGAAAACAGTCGAGCGTTTTAAAACTCTTGGGGGAATGATGAATTACTCAAGGAAAATATTGAGCTCCTTCCATAAAATGTGACCCGTGGAAGCAGGAAAAAAATCACAAATAGAAAATCATGGCTAACGTGATGTGCTCTGGGTCTCTTAGCCTCTGGTTCCTGGTACTGTTCTGACGTCTCCCTAGCTCCCAGGGTAGAGAAAAATGATTCCTGGAAGGCTTTTGGAAAACGTGTTGTAGGAGTAGGGATTTTCTCTACCAAAGGGAGCCTGTAAGTATGCATGTAATAGTATCTCCTGGGATGTGGATGTGTCTGCCTCCATACTTCATTTTTATGGGCAGACAGCAACAGGAGAGACCAAGGTTTGGTTTCGCAGTGCTGCACAGCATCACCATGGTACATGATCTGCCCCAAGGACTGCTTGCCYGGGCAGAGATCAGCGCGGAGATGACAGTCTGCTGTTTGGGCAAGCAAATTTGTGCAGTTTTGGGCTCCCCAGTATAAGAGGGATGTGGAGCTTCTAGAGAGGGTCCAGCGGAGAGCAACCAAGATGATTAAGGGACTGGAGCATCTCCCGTATGAGGAAAGGCTGAGTGAGTTGGGCCTCTTTTCTCTGGAGAAGAGAAGGCTGAGAGGGGATCTGATTAACATGAGTAAGTTCATGAAGGAGGARTGTAGGGAGGAAGCGGCCAAGCTCTTCTCATTGGTGGCCAGCGAGAGGACAAGGGACAATGGGTACAAGTTAAAACATGGGAAATTCCGTCTGCAGGTGAGGAAGAACTTCTTTCCTGTGAGGGTGACAGAGGCCTGGAACAGGCTGCCCAGGGAGGCTGTGGAGTCTCCTTGTCTGGAGATCTCCGAAACCCGCCTGGATGCCGCCCTGTGCCCCGTGCTCTGGGTGTCCCTGCTGGAGCAGGGGGTTGGACTGGATGATCTCTAGAGGTCCCTTCCAACCTTGAATATTCTGTGATTCTGCAGTCCTAGCTGAGATCGAAACGTTGGCCTTCTTGCTGTCACTTCACCTTATCTGCAACCTTAGACACTGTCTTTCCTCCTTTTTTTATTATTTCCTCTTCTCAACGATTTATTTGTTGGGATCAGTTGATGAATTGGTTGATTGGTTCAGCACGTGCCTGTATAGCTGTGCCTGCTGCGGAAAACACTGAATGTTCCCCAAACAAGTGGGCAGGCAGGTAATGTCTTTGAACGACAGACAGTTCTCTCTCTGAAAGAGCTGCAGTGGAACAAGTATTTTGCTAAATACATGAGCTCTCTATTCTCACAACTTTTTTTTTTTTTTCCCGCCTCTCCAAATTAGTGCTCCTACCYTTCCCCACTGATGAGAGCAGCTCCTAGAAAATGAATATATCAATGAACACCCTTGTCCCTTCCTTTGCATTCCCATCCTGAGCAATGTGGGAATATTCACTGGTTTCTTRTAAGCAGCTAAACATCTTTGTGGAGCTTGAGCACAACCCTTTTCTGAAAATGATGTTTCCTAGATTGCCTTTGGCTGGCATCTGGAAAGGGAGGCAGCAAGTGCCGGCTTACATACAAGGAATATACCACTGTACAAGGGATCATACAGGTGTATGAGGTAGTAAATACGGGTTACTTAGGACTAGAGAATTGAGAGGACAGCAGAGATGGGAAGAGAAGCTGACAGTTTTTAATGCAGCCTCCACAGCCCAGCTGCCTAGCCTTAAAAAAGGGCAGCAGCAAAAGAACAGTTTGGGGCCTGGATTTCTTAGCCAAGGGTGGTGTCTGGCTGCCCTCCCTTAGGAAGGGGCTTGGTGAGGAGCACTCGGATCCCGCCCCTATCCTTTCTGTATGAAGGCCAAATAATAATAGTAAAGCTAACATCGTCATGCTGTAACTTCTGTGCGTAGCTGCATGCTTGTCTCGGGCTATACCGAATTCTTTGCCTGTGAATAATGGCATTCCTTGCATAGAAACTCATAGAGATATAAGCTTCATCCTTGATTTGATTGTATAATGATAAATATAGACATGAAAAAGTCCACTGTGGTCACTTAGGCTTTTCTTTTTTTAAAATGCTAGGATGTGTTTATTATTCAGAAATGTGTTGCAACATCCAAAAATGTAGTGAGTGACTCATAGTATGAGAAGAGGAAAAATAGAGGTTTTTAATGAGGATTCCTTAGTGGACTCCCATGTCCTAGTTAACAGACCGCGGTTTGATTATGTAAAATGCACCCAGTCCTTGCTTTTAGGTTTGCTTTGTCTGTATTTGTCACATTGTTTCAATTGGTATATTTTATTATTAATTCATTTGCCTGATTTTTTTTCTGCCCTGTGTCAGAGATGACAAAATCCCAATGCTCAGAACAAACAGAATGGTATGTTTTACATTTTATTTTATATATTTTTTTGGTGTAAGGAAGGGAAGGAGTGATGTTTGGGTGATCTTTACTGGCATAGTAACATCTCTAATAGTTTTAGATTGAGCTTATATTTTTAAAAATTGTCAGAGCCTGCGGAGGCTCTTGAGCAAATATAACTTATTCCGTTAAAGCAGTAAAAGTCTAAAGGACTTGAAGAGCTGGGAATCCGAAAGTTATCTTGTGGAATGATGTCCAACTGCTCTACTTTAAGAATCAACCCCTCCCCCCCTTTCTTTTTCTGGAAAGATTGCTTCTTATTCTTGGGAAAAAGTAGCATCTTATTTCATGGTGTATTTTTGCTCTTTAACAGTATTTATGAAGTTCATTGGACACTTAGTATCTCCTCAATCCTTTTTTTTGCACAGTATCAGGAAACCTGTATTTGCTTAAAAGAAAGCTGAGTGTAAAACCATGCAGATGAGCAGAAGACCCAATACCTGTCTCACAAACTAACTGTATATTCAGATCATTACTGTTTGTGGAAAACCACATATCTAACAAAATCTCATTGCTGTCAGCATGCTGTAGCTTAGTGTACAATAACGTATACATTTAAAGACTTTTTTTTGGTCAGTGTTACTAAAAAACTGAATTCAGTGCAGAATTCGGGAGAATTCAGCATAGCAGCACAGTGTTCCGATGCCCTTGCTGGTTCTCCTGGGACATCCAGTAATCATCATTTAAAAAATAGGTCATTTTGRCTTTGTTTACTGCAAATATGTGGCAGTGAGGAGTTGTAGTGAGGTGTTTTGTAAGCAAAGCAGCGTTTCCAACACAATCTCTAATGGTATTTGAGTGCTAAGCAGAATTACGCTGTTTTTGGTTGTTTTAGATACTAGTGTTTCTGTCTGTCTTTTCAAGATTAAAAAGAAAAAAATGGATATGGTTTACTTGTTTGCTTGTATCAGATACTTTTCTCTGCCCATTTACTTCTCTTTCCTTCCATTATTTGTTTTTTGTTGCTGTTGCAGGGTCCGTGAAGGGGCCGGGTCTATGGCCAGTGCTTGGAGACATAAAGGCTCTTGGCCTCTCTGGGTCACGTTTAAGATCGAAGCACTGGGAAGTGGTAAATTGGAGCCTGTCAGCACAGGAGTAAGTGACCTGGTTTTCAGGATGCAGCAGTCTCCTTGTCTGTCTGCACGACCCCAATTTAATGCTTTCTGCCTCTCGCTTTTGGAGGGTCCCAGTTCCACAGCGAGAGGCAGTAGGTGCCCTACATTTGGCCTGGCTTTATTTTTAGTTTGTGGGTTTAACGGCGCAGTTTCCGTCAAACTTACACTAAATCCCTTGCAGGGCCCTCAATAAAACGTGTGCAGGGGAGATGTCAGCATCGCCCTCAGGATAACAGGCCTCTGCAAGCTGCATTTCTTTGGGTTTGTTTTTGTTTTCCAGTGAGAAATGGGGCGGGTTTAGTAAGGACCACATGGACTCGAGTCAATGCAAGGCGAGGATGGGGAGAATAAAGCATGGCTGGGTTGGCAGCGCCGTATCAGGGTGAAGCTGCAACGCGCAGCTCTGGCCGCGGCTGCATCAGAAATGACCCTGTGTGTGTCTGTGACCTGCGTGTCTGCAGCCCTTCCGCTCCCAAGTCTGCTCCCCTCGGGGAAGGGCAAYGTATCTGCCTTTTCAGCCACTCTCAGAAGTGCTGAGAAGGGTGATTTCTCAGCCGAGGCAGCCCTTCATGAAAGGAGGAAGTAAAGAGGAAGGAAAAAGGAACATGTGAGTAGGGTTGCCCAGATGCTGTTGTTCCTGGGATGTGACCTAGGAATACCCCCAGGTGATCCAGGAAGACTTTGGCACGGCTGCACGAGGCCAGGGGCTGTGTGGGATGTTGCTGTGCCCGTGGTGAAGGCAGCAACCCTGCCACRTCTAGGAAGCGCTGGAGGTGAACGCGGAAGGCTAACGGGAATGAGCTCCCTGGCTCGTTGTGAACCTCTTTTGTTTCAGCTTCTTCTCTCACACCCTCTACTACTGGAGACTTGGAGTTTCCTGACCTGCAGGCTTGGAAAAGGCTCTTCTGTTTTTTTTGAGAGAAGACACAACATTCATGATGGGGAGGATTCCAATTAAATGTAGTAGCAGGATTCCATCCCTCCTAACCTGTGGAAAGCTTGATGACCTCTGCATGTGCTTTCTCTACCACCACTTCTCTCCTCCTGCTCTAACTAAAGTTCAGAAGACCATTACAGGGAGCAAGTAGGGTTTTCTCCCTTTTTTTTTGTGTGCTACGGGGCACTAAAACATCACTGAGCCCTACCTTTAAATTGCAAATTAAGAACTTATTCCTGAGTGAGCTGTATTCCAGGTGTCTGAAACCCTGTCACCTTCATTTCTCCTTTAGAGATGCCGTTTTATTGACGTCTTGGAAAATAAGAGGCTTGTAGATTGCAAATAGTCTTAAAAATAACAGAGATATCTGGTTTGAATTTAAGGTTAAGCTGTTGAATACTGCAGTGATGAGAACTTTCATATACCCGCTGTCCCGTGGCAGAGACTTCCTTTGTGGCTAGAACAAGCAGCCTTATAAC
Source organism: Nothoprocta perdicaria (assembly GCF_003342845.1). Classification (NCBI taxonomy): domain Eukaryota; kingdom Metazoa; phylum Chordata; class Aves; order Tinamiformes; family Tinamidae; genus Nothoprocta; species Nothoprocta perdicaria. The sequence goes on from NW_020454594.1 coordinate 1,005,060, forward strand.
CTCCTGCTGCAGTTTTTCGTGTATAAATACTCAGGTGATTGTGCATCTAGTAGTTGGACTGAAACTGCTGTGCTCTTTTTTTTTGTGGCACGTGCCACAGTGGGAGGAACCAGTTCAGAGATCCAAAGTACGGTGGTAGCAACACAAACAATAGGTATATATTGTGTTTAGATGGTGTAGCAGAGCCAACACTGTTTCCTAGTGTTGTTCAAGGAGAAAAGGAGGGTGCAGGTGTTAGGGTACAAGCTTAAGCTTTGTGTGGTGTTGTCCTACGTGCAAGTGTCACCTTTACATAGGCAACGTGGTCTTGGGTTTATCGCCTGTTCTTCAGTCCCGTGTCTGTGGCTGGGATTAATGGCACTTCTGTCCTACAGAGAGTGTGTGAGGCTTGAGATGCTCAGAAGCTACAAAACGAAAAAGAAGCTGTTTCTCAAGTGGGATTTTTGCCCAGCACCCAGCCAAGGTTTCCCTGTGGCCTACTGGGCCCGCAGCAACATGGGCCTGGTGGGAATGGGGTCTCTCCTCACAGCTGCTCTTGCAGCATCTGCAGCTGCTTTGGGACTAGCATCTTGGGTCCCAGCTGGCCTGYGGCCTTGCTAGGCAGCTCCCGTAATGCTCATGTGCATAATGCAGGAGGGAAATGAAGAACAGAGTGGAAAATGTGCCTCACTTTTGCGTGGAGCTTGGTGCACATCGGCCTATCTAGAGCGCTCTGACTCCTGCTGGCTCTGCATGTCCTGCTCACAGGATCAGAGAACGGTTGAGGTTGGAAGGGACCTGTAGAGATCATCCAGTCCACCCCCCTGCTCCAGCAGGAGCACCCAGAGCACGGGGCGCAGGGTGGATGCCTTGCCTCTCTGCACAGGTCTCCGGGCAGAAAATCCATCCCTTTCTCAAAATGGGAGAAGGGACATGGGGTTTAGGGTCCACAGTTGCCTTTGGACGTTTTTGTGCTCGTGCTTCCCTCAAGCACCAAGTCCTTTCCCTGGGCAGGGCCGTGGCCGTGCCGCAGAGCAGAGCTGGGCTTGGCCGCTGTAATCGAGGCTCTGTGTCGTGGTTTGTGCTTTGCAGTCCCGCAGCGCTCCAAGCAGGCCCGGAGGGACGGCAGTGACCAAGCTCTCCCAGGGGCTCTCCCAGGGGCAGCCGAAGCCGGGCGGCAGGAATGGGAGCCGCGGCTCGGCCTCCAGGTGCAGCCCCACGCGCCCCTTCCGCAGGCAGCGTCAAGGAAAACTCGGGCATTTTATGATACATTATTTATTTATTTGCACAGCATTAGCCTTTCGGCCGGTCGGTTCCCCCGTCTGCTTTGCTGTGTGGCTGCACAAATATTTGCGCTAGGGAAATCAGCGGGGGGAGTAGCTCGGCGCGAGGAATACGCGGCCCGGCCGGAGCGGGGGGTCGGAGCTGTTTGGATTGGCTCAGGTCCTGCTGTTGGTCAGTGTCTAACTATGTCCTTTGGGCAAATGGTGATCCGAGTTTCACGGGGATACTCATCCCAGCAGCAGGAAAGGTTAATTCTTGTTTGAGCTGAAATTGTAGTTAGAAGGAAGAAAACCTGATAGCTTCAGAGATGAATATCCACCTGCATTATCTCTCACTAGAGATGTTTATGCTTTATATGTGCTTTAAAAAAATGTTTCTACCACATTTAGCTTAGAAACAGTGAGCTGTTTGCATAGCTTGTGGTCTTATGGTCATATATCACAGTGAAATGATTTTTAAGTCTACTGATTGCSTGGATAAGATTATATTTTTCCTGTAAAATGTAATTCTTCTTGCTTTGGTATTTAAATGATATTCTGTCTGTGTCCATGTTACTGTTTCCTTGTAACCGCTGTGCACCTGGGTCAGATTTCTGCTCTCGGCCTCCCACGCTTTCCAAAAGGTCTCACAGTGCAAGAACCTCAGTGCTTTTAGATGCAAGTTGTTGAAGAGAGAAAAATGTGTTTGTGACAAGAGGTGGAAAATATACAGTGACCAAAATTGCATCATGGTCATTCCTCCACGTGGCTTTTTTTCAACTGAGAAATACAAATGAGGACATATTTGGGTGAAGAGCTATGGTGAAACTATTGTGGTGGTAACCTAATTGGTATCTGTACGTGGTGATAAAGCAGCTCCTGCTGCTCTGCTTGTTCCTGTTCTCTCCAGATCCTCCCCTAAAATGGGCTGCAAAATAACACGATAAAATATGTCTGATGAAATAGTGCCTGGAGAGTTGCTCTTTTTGACAGTGGAGGAGCAGCCGGTTTCCCCTTTGTTCTGAGTGCCGTGCAAACCATAGGGACCGGATTACTTGAAAGCAGAAACAAATTTTTCCTCTCATTTATTAAGTATAACCAGGAGTTGGAAGTATTAACATCCATAAAACAGTTGCTTTTCCCTCAGTGAGCCACTTGTCAGACTATTGTTTAATTACTGCCAGGGGATGTTTAATTGCTGCAGTGTTTAATTGGCTTTGGGAATTGCCATTTATTAGCAGGAGGGTTTTACTCGCTGYTCCGCGCGGGGCCATCCCGGCTGCTTTCCATCCTCCCAGCTTCTTGGCCCTGGTGACACCGCTGTTTGTCCCCCTCATTTGGGCTCCCTGCTGTCCTGCCCTCCCCTATGGCCAGAGCAGCTTCCAGGTTGGATCCTGCTCCCCTCAAAATCAGCCTCAGTGGAATATGGATAAATGGGTGAAAAAGGGATAAATGTGCCAGCTCGCAAGCGCCGCGTGCGCCTGCCCTTCCCATTGGAAGCACAAGGACGGAATTCTGTTTTCTGCCTCCACGCGAGGCTTCCGAGGCGCCGKTCCTGTCAGGCAGCGTGGCTGTCTGGTAGGTTTATAAACCCCATCCAAGCGCTTGGGTGTCCATGGGTCATGTGTCGGGCAGGTTGCTCTGCTCTTCGTGGCCTGTGGCGCCGCGTGTCGGGCACCACGCCTCGTGTGCGAGCACAGGGAGCCTCCTGGAAATCTCCCGGCATTCCCAAAAGCTGAGGGGTTTGGTTGGCGGCATGGAAGTACTGACTCTACTGAACACCGTGCAGCGAGTACAGTTTCCCTGGGAGATTTGGGCCCCGTGAAGCTTTTATTTTATTTTATTTTATTTTATTTTATTTTATTTTATTTTATTTTATTTTATTTTATTTTATTTTATTTTATTTTATTTTATTTTCATTGTTTATCGTGAGCAGTGCGATTAAACCCCCCAGACGTTCTTGCAGAAACGTATTTATTCCTAATCCGAGTGCATGGGGTGTCCGAGGTGCCAGCCCAGGCTCCCGGCTCCCCGCACCAGCGAGCTGGGATACGCCGGGAAAACCCTTCTCCGGAGCAACTGGAGGCTCCGCAAACTGCGGCCCAGGGCAGGGGCCCCGGGGCGTTACCGGGCGCGGGGCCGGGGCGGCCGGGCGGGCTGCACCTGTCCCGCCCCGCCGGGCGCCCCTGAGTAACGAGTAACGAATAACGAGTAACGAATAAAACAACCGTTAAGAAACGGGCGGGGGCGGCCGTCGGGCCGGGGCGGCCCCGGAGCCGCGTCCCCCGCCCGGGGCGGTGCCGGTGACTCACGGGCCGGGCCGGGCCGGGCCGGGCGCCGCTTTCCCC
>NW_020454594.1:1008749-1070782 GCF_003342845.1 Nothoprocta perdicaria
GGCCGGGGCCGGGGCAGCCGCCGCTGCCTCCGCCACGGGCTGCGGCGCCGCCGCCCTCGGCGCCCCCCAACTTTCCTCTCCTCTTGCTTGGGCTCGAGGGCACCGCGGCTCCTTGTCTGCCGCTTCCCCCCGCAGGCTCCAGCTCGCGCCTCGCCAGCGCTGGGGGGTCCCGCGGCGCGGGAAACGTGCCGGTATCTGCGCGGACGGCCCAGCTGGCTCYGCCGCGCAAAAAACTTTGTTCTTCTTCCTTCTGCCTCCCCCAGGCTTCAGGTAGGTTTCTACTTAGCACTCGGCTCCCGCTGCAGAGCGGCTCGGGCAGCGCCCAGTCCGTGAGTGGAGCGGCGGCTGCTGCCGCGCGCCCTGAAAATGGCAGGTTTGCCGCTTGGGAAGGCGCTTCGGGTGCTGCCCACGCGCCCTGCTTGGAGAGATCGAGCTAACTGGGGTGGGCAAACAGACACAAAGGGTRAGGGCAGGTGCTCGCCCTCGTAAATGTGATATTGGGAGAGGGTGATGGTAACGGGCTGTGTAGATGGCGGCGGGCCCGGCCGGTTGTGCAACGGGGTGAGCTGGAGCTGCGCAGGAGCCAGGAGCGCTCAGGTATCGTCGCTGCGTCACCGGGTGCTTTAACCCTCAGAGGGTGAGAAGTTCTTGGGTCCGACAGCGCTAACGGCAGGTTTCTGAGYGTGAACACGGGACGAGTGTCTCTGCTCTGTGTTTCAACAGGAAACTACACTCGTATCTTTGGAGGTTCTGTGTGGATAGTGAGCTTTGTACCCTACATTTCAACCTTTCAGTTGAAAAACAGAGTTGAGTGCCCTGCGTTAGCAAAATGACTGACGAGGACATGGACCTGTTGTGCGTAGGAGGTTCTTCCCAGCTTGCTCTGAGGTGCCCGTGCTTGACAAGCGTCATGGAGTCTTGCTTAACACCCCAACCGGCTGCAGCGGGGCCGGGAGGGAGGGAGGCAGGCRGCCATTAAGTGAATGGTTGTGTGCTGGGTGAGACTTCAGTCCTTTCCCKCCTTCATCTTCCTCCTGCAACTCAGTGTGTTGTGTTTTTTACCACCTTTGGATTTTGTGTTTTGCCTTTTTCTTTTTTGAAGCAACAGCCATTGCGAGGGTTTTGGAGATCTGTTTGGTGCATCTGAAGAATCTGCAGAGGAAATGATAAAACTGCAGAGGAACCTTTTGGGTGGGGAGAAAAAGACCTTTTGAGTAGGTGGCAAGAGCTTCTTGCTGCACGAATCTTTAAGCTGTTGGCATTCTCTTTTTCATCAGTTATGAGTTTCATTTTTGGATCTTAGACCCAAGACAGCAGTTGTCTGCTGTACTTGCAAGAGGCAGAGGCAGGAGCCTCCTATTTCTTGAATCTTTTCTCCACTTTCCTCCTGTGCACATCAAGACCTCCAGCCTTTGGACCATTCCAATTAGCCTGTTCTCTGTCAGCTTCTGGCCTGCGGCTGTTTACCTTGTGCAAACTCCTTTTTCGGTGCTAAAGGGTAAGTCATTGCCACTGTTTTCTCCTGACCAGGGCTCCRAGGAGCAGCAGCTCCTCTCTGGAGGCTGCGCTGCCCTGTTCAGGCTCTCGTGCTCTTGCACCAGAGCTGCTGCCAAAGCCTCTCGGCGCAGCAGCGAAGCAAGGAAAAGTGGTTGGAAATTCTTCTGAGACCCTAGATCGCGTTTCGGGCTTGAACACGTTGCATTCTAGGGGGGAGATAGGTAAGGAAACAAAATTGGTGTTACTTATTTCTGATTTTAATAGCTGGAGCCTGTACTTGTCTCAGTCTCAAAAAATAAAATGCCCAAACAGAAAAATGAAAAAGTCCCGAGGTGTCCTCCTCACACCAAGGCAGGGATGTTGTGATTTCCGTGGAGTTTGGGTKTGAGGAGATGTGGCACGGCAGTGATGTATCCTTAGTTGCCAGCCAGCCCGGACAGTATTTGCAGACCTGTGGTTTGAAGATCTTGGGTAAACTATAGAAAGGCATTTTCTAAAGTTCTTTATTTTCACCCTCTGTTGCATATTGGAATCGCCAAGTCCACGCTCCTGGCGCTTAAACGAGAAAGAAAAAAATAAACATACAGATTTTAAGAATGTTGTTGACCTGGTATTACCTGATGTTTCGGTCTCACTGCAAACTCGTTCTTTGGTGCTRCATTTTGCTCTTTGGACAGACACCTCTGTGTAAAAATATGCACGAGGTGCTCCCTTTTTCTCTCTTTCCGAGTTGAGCTGCCTTTGGGAGCGGGGACTCCRGTAGCACTGTGTAAGTTGTGAGCTGATAGAAAAGACTTTGCACCAAAAATGCAGGACTTCCCTTTATAGCAGAGGAGATTCTTTGATCTCCACAACAGCTTTCACTTTTTGCAACTGTTAGTAAAAGTCTGCAGCTTTCGCAGGCGGATTGGGTTGTTTTCCCTGGCAGTGGGGGCAGCTTGTTTGAGTTTTGTTGGGTGTGTGAAGAGCGCAAGGACTTTCCTCCTCCCCGTGATTCAGTGCAGGAGTGGCAGGGGGTGGCGTTTGGGCTGCCAGCCTTGGCTCTGATCCACTCTGTAAGCACAGAAACTTTGCCTAAAATAAACCAGCCTTTTACCGCGCTTAGCTTTTTAATGCTATTGATGTGCTTTAGAAGTTACTTGTATTCTTAAAGCTTATTTAAATGTTCCTTGTCAGATAACATTTCTGACAGAGACTCTACGCACTGAAATCTGAGGTCCTTTACTTATCAGAGGTCTGCAGCGGCAGTGTGAAACGCTCGAGACGTTCTCAGTGTCTTGACATGAAGCATCTAGTCTGTATGGAGGTAAAAATGATTTATTCTTCCATATGTGCCTGTCTTCAGACAAGGATTTCAGCTGTGTCAGTTTTTGTGCTGTAAGGAGCCTGTCAGATAGCGACCAAAGTTGATGCGTTCCTACCTTGATGTGTTTTAGGCCTTAATTACTTCACAGCTGTCTTTAGTGGTGAATTGTATTGCGAGCGCTCAGCTCATTTATTTGAGCTCATTTGAGCTCAGTCAGCTCGGGCCACATGTGGTTTTGCAACGAGTTAAATTTCTAATCCAAAAACTTCGGCTACTCTGTTAGCTTTGAATGATTCCCAAACTTAGGGTCAAATTATTTCTTTCCACGTCGGGGAAAATACTCAAGATAATTTAGTAGGAATAGGAATGCCAAGTATATAGGTTGGGAACAATGGGRATGAACTGTTTCTAGGTGAATGTCCTTGTCCCCTTTTTAAAAGCCAAGTCCCCTTATTAAAAGCCAAGAAAATAAAAGACACTTTTATTTTCTGTTTCTACAACACCTTCTATGTAACTGATCATCAGCGTTTCTGTGTCTACCAGCGAGCTCTGTGTGTATGTAAATGTATACATGTGTATTTATCTAGCAAGGCTGTTTGTCACTTCTTTCTAGGTGGCTAGTGTAAGCACGGTGTCTCCTCACCTAACGTGAGAGCTTGTCCCACGTTTACCCAGCTTATCCACACGGAGGTGGATTGACTTGATCTTGAGTGACTTGGTTCTTAGTGGACTCAGCATTAGTGTCTTGCCACACAAGGTTACTCTTCAGAACTGGGAGAGAGGAACGAGAGCTGCAATGGTTCAAACTGACCTCTGTGGTTGAAAGGAACTGTTGCCCGGTGTTGTGGCTGTAGAATCTTTCATCGCTCTGAATGGCTCTCTGGACTCACTTTGTAGAGTTGACTTGTGTCTTTTGACTAGCTTCACAAAACAGGTTAAGGCAAAAGCTACCCCTGAGCTTTGTTTCAAAGCTTTCAAAGTTGTTCACTTCTGCACTCCTCCGCTTTCTAGTTATTCTGCTGTTTGTGCAGATTTATATRGGAGCTGGAGAAAGAAACTGAAAAATGTGATTATGAAACTACACTTATAACTTGTGATATCTCGGGCTGTCCGCTGTCAGAAAATTAATGTTTAACCTGCTCTTGCAAGCAGGCTCAGTTCCAAGTTACAAGCAAGTTCACACAGATACTGTTATTTTTCTCCTCTTTGTGCATGTGGCGTATGAAAGACTAGATAATTTTGGAGATAATATGAATAATTTGTCAAGGATGYGATAGCAGGGCTGCTTTTAGTGCAGGCTTTTCCAACCAGAAGATCTTGGAAACAGAAGATGTTTTTTCTCTCCAAAGCTGTTTGGAAGGCACCGGYGGTTCCCTGTTGTCTGCTGAAGGCAGAACTTGACCTGACGTGTTCCTGGGGACCAGTTGCTSTGTTTTCCACTCCTATTTTCTCAATACGTTTGTTGTTATTCCACTCCTGGTGCCTTTTCCACCATCTCTGGTCTCTAAAACTATGCATTTAGCAGTGGCTGTAAATGAAAGATCTAAGCATGAGCTACGGAGAAAATAATMATGAAGTTTCACGTGTTGTCAAGTGGGAAGCACATCAGATGAATTTCAGGTACCTGCTTTGCTGGACCAGTACCTCTGGACTAGTTGACTGTGAAATTCATGAGTCCAGCAGGGCCCTCCAGGTGCCTTTCACGTTCTGTTACTGCCACGGTGGGCTCCTTTCTGGTGAATACTTTTGTTTATTTCAAAAAGAGAAAAGAAGGAACTGTGGAGGGGAAGTGCCTATTTGGGGACTTTTCGTAACGCAAAGGTGGTTTAGGCATATGAACGAAATTGAAACTTTCTGTGTTGAGAAACAGCTTCAAGTTTGTTTGAATGCAAGAGACTATKTGCAGTGTTTTTGCAAATCCTGACCTTTTTCTATTTAAAAAATACATTTATTCTGTCAACCACCCGCAGTGTTRGAATAGGTCGCCTTTGAAGCAACTAAGAGAAATACAACTTTAATTTGTGTGATGGAGCCATAATATCGGAAACCATTAAATYAAACCATTTAATAATGTACTATGGAAGGATTTCCTGAGAAGAAAACAGAGAAGCAAAATGCTATATTTAGAGTATCTTCTTAAGCATGCGCTTTTGAAAGACAAATGTGTAATTATACTCACTTKATTTATTACAACATGCAACCATTTGTTTTTATAAAAAGCTAACTGTCTCTAACACAGCCAACCCTTCAAGTGAGTTGTATTAAACACTTTTTTTTCCCCATTGGTAATAGACTACAAATCATTCTTCTCTCATTTATTGCTGTTGATACTTTGGTCAGACTCCAAGAGAGTTTTGCGTGGTCCTTCAGATGTTTGGGTGAGATGTAATACTTTGAAGCTCCGTAGTTAGAAAGGGTGTTAAACAGACTTTGTGCTTTGATTCTGATGCTCTGGGGTTTTTAAAGCTTCTCTTGCACTTGTCCTACGTTCAGCCAGACTTAAGAAACATTTTAAGTTGCACTGCCAGGAATCTCAGACACCTGAAAAGAACTATGGCATCATTATGTGGATGTAATGAGATTAAAGTCGTGTTTTTCTGAGAAGATAGACAGCAGCAGTTACCAGCTGCAAATATCTAGTGATGAGAATAACCACTGCTCTGTGAGAGGAGACTGGAAGCCCTGAGCTGCCCGTGCTGGAGCCATGTGAACCATGGGGGTTTGGTCTACGGGATGTAGCCCATAGTTTTATGGGCTTACAGGTTCATTTTGGTTGCTTTGTGCCAGAATCTCTAGATAGGGTGATTTCAGGAAAACATATTTGTAAATTTTGATAGACTGTATGAGTAATCCATCTTTGTGTTCTTTGAGGCTGGGTATAAAGAACCTGCTCTTACATCACCCGTGTGGAGCAAGCGTGRTACTTGCAGCCGAGCTGGGCAAATGCCGCTAGTGTCGCGATGCTGTCGGTGGTACCTGYGTGTGCTGGCTGCCCATGTGCCCGGGCCCACCCTGCTGCTCGCTTCTCGCCTCGGAGAGGCTCTGAGTGCAGCGGCCCTTGTCGCCTCACTGCCTTTCCCGGGGCCTGGGGGGATGCGCCCCAAAGCCCAGAGGGAGGCTTTGATCCAAGCGAGTTGTAAATCCTGGAGCTCTTCACCTAGTGAGATGGCATCTGCSAAGGGCTGTAGCTCACTCCTTGGTTCCTGAGCCCACACTAAGTTGTACTAGTTGAGCTCGAGTTGGGACTTAGCTCTAGGTGTATGTTCTGACACGTGAACAACAGCGGGTGAACCTGCACCAGCACAAMTCGCTTTAAACTTACCTTTAGCTGCACTGACAGAGGTCGGGCACATTCAAGCCYGGATGTTTCCACGACCGAGGCTGCAAGGTTGGTCCTTCAGCTGCCTCCATGCTGCTTGCCAAGGTGCAAATAACACCTGTATTTTTTTCTTCTTACTGATACTATAGGTTTTTTTTATTTTTCCTAGTACGTTATAATCCCCCTCTCCCATCTGCACCCTGAACTGTCCGTGTGAGCAGTTGCTCTTCTGCCTTGGCCAAGTGGCCAAGGTGGCAAATCATCCATTGGGGCCGTTGGCAGGAGGAGGGGACCCACTGAGCCAGGCTGGGGCTTCATGGGGCTGTTTGTGGGAGGAGGAAACCACAAGGGCTGGTGRGGGAACGGGGAGGGCGGACGTGCCGTCCATGACAGAGCACAAGTGTCCGCAGCTCCGGTCTGGTTGTGGTAACGAAGACAGGACTGCAGGAGCGGCGCCCTCTCCTCCCTGCATCCCTTTTAATCTCCCCCAACTTCTCCGCCAGATTAATTGTCCCATTGCTACAGCTGCATCCCGTAGAATGAGAAGATGGGCATCTTAACAAATAAATGAGGATGAAAATGATGTAGGGAAGTAACACTCTTCATCAGAAGACAGAAGGCAGATATGTTCGTTTGTTGTGGAAAATGTGCAAATTCAATCCTGGAACATTTTTTTGAAAGGGCCTAGTTTTTAGGTTGTATGATATCCTTTGGGCAGAAGAGGGGGAAGGAAGCACAAGGAYGAGCATTTTCCCACTGCAGGCCTTCGAAGGGATGTTGCTACCTTATCGCTTGGCTAAAAACGTCCTAATTACTCCTCTCTGCTAGACCAGGGTATTGAAATGAGGTGATGACCTTTGCTCTGAGCTGTGAAGCAGCATGAGAGCAAAGCAGGTGCTAGGGGAGTTTAAGCCCTCCCGTTCTCAGCTAGGAAATATTAAGATAGATCTAAAAAAAACCACCTTGAGATGCAGTGTTATTACTAAGGCTAAAAATGTAAGAGCTAGGAAGAATTTTAGAAGCTGATCATGGTCAGTTGCCAAGAGCAATGCTGTGATAAATTATTAACTCATTGCACTGTACTCCCTCTCAGTGCAAACAGAATAGCTGGTTATTGTGCTCTGCTTGGTAAGTCAACATTGTAAAAAATTCCTTGGTTTATCTAGAAAACRTTGTCTTTGGGATGCTTGTTAAAGGAGCACCAGAGGATTAAAATCTGTGTGCCCTTGTTAAACTGAYTAAACAGAGATCTGTGAACGCACCAGGCTTCACTGGTGCCTGCTGAGTGGATCTCAGTTTGCTGGGTTTCAGTTTTGCTGAATTATTATTGCTTGTTATTTTTTATAAATGTAAAAAACATGGCCTTTTCTATCTCATTTTTGGTAAAATACACAGAATTGTGAACTTGATCATGAGGTGCCCCAAAATAAAATCCATTTGTAAATGAAACCTCTACCTTTATATGGGCCTAAAATCATTACTTTTTTTAAGGCTAACTTCATGGTTTATAAATAATATACCAGATGTGATTATGCYTGTTGATACAGCTTTTTTGTTAGGCTTAGAACTAATAAGTAGTAATGCACCATGAAAATAATAGATATGACCGTTTTGAAATATTTGCATACTAAAATTTGTGATTCATTGGTGGGACACAGATGAGCTTTCAGAGTTAAAACCCAACTTCAGAGTCAGCCCTTTCTGGATCAGGGTCAGCATCCTTGCCACCCCAGTTTTCTTGAGAAAACATCAAATCCTGCCAGTACATGTTGCAAGATATAACCAACATGTCTTACAAACCAAGAAGCAAATGTATAAAATGCTTTTGGCTCTGTAGTATTGTTGGAATCTGAGATGGAAAATCCTTTTTTATTTTCAGCCCTCTTCTAAGTCCTTCTGCCAAAGAGCAAAATTTAGGAAGGTCCAGATCATGCTGCAAGGCTTTTTTGTTCAGCAGGGCTTCTGAGCAAAATGGTACTTTGAATCTTTTTTWAAATTTGCTGGCTGTTTGGGGTTAYTTGGGTATTTGTCAGAAGTGGGGCTTTCTGTAAGAAATGCTGCAGGAGCAACCTTGTGCTCCAGTTCTTCCGTTGACTTTGTGAAGGTTTCTCCTGGGTCCTGTTTAGGCTTTTTCTGCTTTTTTGGACATGAATGGATCAAGGCTCGGCTGCACCGAAGGAGTAATCTTGTGTTTTGAACCRCTGAACAGCTGTAGTTCTTAGTTCTTAACCTGAATTAGCAGAGCTCAGAGAGGAGCACGTGGAAGTTGAGCACCAAGCAYGCTCTTCTGAAGACACCTACTTGCAGGGGAGTTTTCTAGGCAGATATCAGCAGAATGAGCAGCCTTGTTTTCAGAAAAGACTGCAAAGCACTGACTCGGAGTCAGCTTTCATGCTGAAAGTGATGATAGAGATTTGTATGYGTTTCTGCAACTCCTGGTTACACTACTTTAGGATGGAGACCCAGAAAGGGTAAAAGTGCAGAAACAGAATGATATTTTTTTTTTTAAATGGCTTTGGAGTTTACATGTAAAATTCTCCTAGATTGTGGTGGTAGATAATAGCATTAAATCTACTGAGTATCAGCCTTTTCTGGTATGTCTCAACTGAATGTACTTGAATGATGCTGCTTCTGGTAGTTCAGAGGGAAACCTTGCAGTTATTAGGCTCAAAATTACTTTTGATCAGTGTTATCCTCTTATCACAAGACAACTGGCTGCCCATGGGGCAGCACACGAGGTCATTTTTTTTTTCCACCCATTCCTGGGATAGGCAGCAGTTCCTCAGATGGGCTGAGAATTTCTGATCAACGGTGTAATGGGACTGAACTCACAACGGAGTGAACAGAAGACTTTACTTAGAGAGAAGCTAAGCGTAGCATGCTTGTTATTGCTTGTTTTATTATGTATTTCTGAATAGTATATGTAAAATCTGGATATACCCACAGTATATCCTACAATATATGCAAATATATACAAGATATATTGTATACGTACAATATATGCAAATGTACATTACAGTGTGCGTCAAATCTGGGTGTAAAACTATTACAACTGTTTCTGCTTTCTACTGAAACTTCATGTTATCTAGCGGTTGGTTCTTAGCTTGCTTAATCCATTTTAGTTCTTGCTGTTTTCCTGTTGATACCAAGAGTTTGTTGTTTTATGTGGTGGGGAGCGGGTTATAAGAGGCAGAGGAGCCACCTCGTCGCCTTTCCCTTCGCCCAGGAGAGGCTGGTCCATCCAGCAGACACGCTGGGACAGTTTCTCACCTGTTTGGTTTCTGCCACTTGTTGTGGTGCATTTCTGAAGATCTCTTTTTTTTTTGAACTATACTCTTGAACTGTAAGTCGAATAATTTGGTTTCTTGGCAGCTTCCAAGCCAGCCTGGGGAATGACAGACCTTAAAACCTCTAGAGATGTCATGGGCTAAAAGAGAAGCTGTGACTTTTGGAGGTGAGGAGAAGGTGTCACCATGCCCCTCCTCGTCCCGTGAAGCTTCAGCCCCTGCAGGATGACAGGGCGGGTCTGTAAAAGGTTTTTTTTGGGCAGAGTGAGGGGAAGACGCTGCCGTGAAGGCAGGAAACACTTGCTGTTCAGTCTCTGTATCTGTGTCTCTGCTTCCTGTCAGTTAAACCACGAGCAGGGGAACAGATGCCCCGCGAGATGACTCGACTCCAGTTTCTGCCRCGGGCAGCCCTTGTGTAACAAGCTGTGTTCTCGAAAAAGACCTCCTAGGGTCTAGGTGCTCTTCATTTTATTAGCCACCTGAGCCCCCTGTTTAGATACCGGGGAGGAAAGACCAAAACTTGGATCAGTGCAAGAGAAAGCGGCATATGCGCTCTTGAAGCATAACTGTGAAATAATAACTATAAAATAACAACTACAGGAGCTACCGCCAGAGTGGGGAGAGCTGAGGTCCAGATCCGGTGCTGCCTTTGCACTGCTGCTRACACCAAAGCTTTGGAACACACATGAGAAACAGAAGGATTTTTCAGACACAGTATCACACGTTTTCATGAATGTCTTCCTGGGCAGAGAACTGCCATATTTCCTGACCCTGTGAAGGTGGTTTTATTTTTTTTTTCTTTCTTTTCTGTAATCTGTGGAGCGATTTATTTATTTTTCTGTTAATCTACTTCTGAKTTCATGTGTATTCCAGGAAGTCAAGCTTTTTGCTAAACGAGTTTTAACAGGTGTACTCTGAAATTTGAAAGAAAAAAAAAAGTGATATTATTACACTAAATCTCATTATTTTTAGAGATTTTCTTCATAATTCTTCACATACCAGATGTTGGCTGGATTATTGCTTCATATATGTGCTTTTAGTTATATATTTTTAGTTTTTAGTTTATATATTTTATTACAGCATGGTTAATCTATTGAGCAGCAGCAGCAGATTTTGGAGAACTGAGTACTCTGCACACCAAAACTGAGTTAGAACCGAAACTGCCTGGATTAAGGTTTCTGCCTTGTCYCCTTTGATACCTTCTTCCTCCTCCTGTGACAGGCAGCATAATTTCCAGAACTACTATTGTTTCTTTAACTGTTTGTTTGCTGATTGGGCAGAACTGAAGGATTTTTTTGCTAAGTGATGAGATGTTTACCTGTGTTAAATGCTCTGTTYAACATTGCGGGGCCTAAGGAGGCCAGGAGAGGGACGGGCAGGATGGAAGCAATGGACAAAATGCTTTAAYCTCTCCTTTCTCTGATAATTTAACTTTCTCTTTTAAAGAGAAAAAAGAAGAGAAAGAAGAGAAAAAAGAGAAAAAGAAAGAGCAGACCCCTGTCTTCTGGGGTGCCTCTTGCCTGCTGAGGCTGCAGCGCTGACAGAGGCTGYAGGGCTCCGCTCAGCTCCACTGTGTGCCTGGGAATCGCATGAGTCCAGGTGCGGATCAGCTCCTGATGATTTTGGCAAGTCAGGGGAGGTGCTGACGTCCTGTGAGGAACGGAGGACAAGTGAAAAGCTCTGCAGAAGGCGCAGCCACCTTCTCCTCTGCTGGTGACAGCGAAGGGCTTGAGCAACCAAGGTTGCTTTCCTGACCCCAAAGCTGGGTGAGCTCCAAAGAGGCTGCCCTTCTGCTATACAACACCACTGGGGAGGCACTGGTGAATTTGAGTAATGCTTTAATTGAAAAAGCACCCCCGAGAGTGTGATGAGCTCATTTAGCAGCATGRCTGGGGTGCCTGTGCCCTTTACAGCAAGTGCTGACTCTCTGATCCCACGAGCTACGTATGGAAATGTTTCGACCTGAGTGCTCTAGTTGCATCGTGTTGTTCATCCTGGGAGCAGAGGTGAGGTGCAAAGGTGCCCAGAGGAGGTTGTGGGGCGCGAGCCGGGTGTGCAGCTCCGCGGCGGCTGAGCAGGGGTGTCCCAGCGTGTCCCTCCCCACCACGGCTTGTGCAGCAGCCTCGCGTACTGCTCGGGCAGCAGCTGCGGCCGAGCGGCCCCGGAGCCACCGGACCCCGTGGCCGGCGCACAAGTCGCTTCTGCAAAAGGCCTGGGAGCTCGCGTGGCCAAAGGAGGAAGGGGTGGGATTGGGATCGCTCCGCACCCACTCTGCGGGAGCTCTGGAGCTTTCCGAAAGGCCTGGCCTTGTGGGTCCTGCAACGCAGACCATGTGTGTTTGTGTCGGGTTCAGCAGCAGCCAGTTCCTGTGTGTCCGGGAGCAGCTGCGTGCGCCTGTGTGAGAGCGGCTTGGGCTGCAGTGTGAGTCTTTCCCCAACGTCCTGAAATGAGAAGCGTCGACCTCAACACACACTGCCTTCCCTCTTCCATGTAACTCTTGAGAGAAAGGACTTTTGCTTTGTTTTGCATTAACCTTCTTGGTCTTGGCCTCGTTTCATCAGTGTTTAAAAGCCTGCGGTGGGAATTGTTAGTCTAGCAACAAGTTGGGAGATTAATTTATATTCTCCTAGTAGCCAAGTTCTCTAGTTTGAAATTCCCCAGACAAATAGTCTCCCCGCCTAATCCCACGCTATGCAAATACTTCAGAATTGAAAGTTTAAGCTGTGCTGATCTGTAARGAGAAAAGTTCTTAAATGGCAGAGGGAAAGTAGTTTCCATCTTATCCTACATAGGTGCAGGTTAATGTGTTTATTTTTTAAATTACCATAAGCCCCCTGAGGCACATGTGTTTTCAGTGACATCTGAGTGGCGCATGACATTTCAGGGCACAGGAAAAGTATTAATCTGACTTCTAACTGTGAGTTAAGTGAATGTTCTTGCCCAAGTGCTCTCTGGCCTTGCGTAGTTTTTAAAGACATGGTTTTGGATGCAGCTTTTTAGGTGCACTGCACACCCTTATGTGGCTGGCTGTCAAGAAGGAAGGTGGTGTAGGTACCAAACCAGTCCCAGTGAAAGCCTGGGGTGCTTCTTGTTTGGCTTTTTGGGGCCCCTCTGGCTATATAATGCTCGCCTTTCTAACCAAAGCGATGTAACGTTCCTGGTTTTGTTGGCCGTTTCTTAAAGATATTTACAATTTCAAGTTCAGTTTTGAGCCAGCATTTTGAGACTGTTTCTTGAGTTGTAAAGCTCAGCTCGTAGAGTTTTAAAGCTCAGTTCTCCACTTACACAACTTTCATAAAACTTCGGTAGCTCCTTAGCAGATGTGAGTTGCCGTGGCATAAAATAGAAATCAAATGGAAGAGGTCACCTCGCAAACGCCCGGGCCTTGATTTTAGGAGCCTTCCTTGGAGCAGGATGGTGGTCTTTTTTCTGTGATCACTTTTAAAAGACTGAGCTTTTCAGGCTTATGACTTCCTGAATCAGGGGAGAGAATTAAGCCAAAAAAATAAGAGTAGAATGAGCTAAAACTGAAAAATTGTTTTGTTAGAAAAGGCAAATTGTGAAAGAGGAGAAAAAAGGAAGAAAAAGAAGAAGAAAAAAACCTAGACCCAGACCTGTCAGCTCTGGAGGTTACAGGGAGGTTACTCATAATTTCTGCCTGAAAAAATCTTACTTCCCTATCTGCTAGTGTTTCTTATCAATCTACCTGGCCGTAGGTAGGGTTTGATACTTTGTACCTCTCCTTATATTACCCTTCCTTCTTGTTTCTACAAGCTTTTTTTGAATTGGGTATTTCAGCTTGTGGAAGGGTGGGAGGTGGTGTCACTCACTCTAGGGTGTTATTTTTGCAAGCTTAACGCAAACATGAGCTTGGTGGGTTTGACATAATAAGATATTCGACTACTTTTTTTGGAGAGATTTACTGACCGAGATCTGCCTCTGCTGTCCCAAACTCATAAATAAGCTTGTGACTGTGTTAGTATTGGATGCCTCAAACCCTTGGAAATTAAAATTTCAGAGTGCTGCTAGTCTTAGTTACTCACCGAAGTGTTTATTTGAGGACGATCTAATACAGAGAACTATTTCTGGTGGCTGTCCCTGGATGGGTAGAGATATATCAAGAACCTGCTCCTTGTATCACTTTATATACAAACTCTGCCGCATCTGCTCCCAGACTGGAGAAAATGGCTCTTCCCTCGTTTCCTGGAAAAACAGCACTGTTGAGTTCCCGGAGTGTGATCACTATAAATGCACTGATGTGAGGGCTTCATTTGTGAGAGCTAAAGGAGGCTCCTTGCAGCGCATGCATTGAAAAGGTTCCAAGGTGGCTTGTGCAAATGTGTTCTCACTGATAAGCTCTATAAATAAGACGGGCCGAGAAGATGACGATTCTCTCTCTATCTTGCCCATGTGTCACTGTTGACCACAATGTTAACCTTTATATTTAAGCTCCGCTCTAAGTCCTGAGCCAGACTCCCTGTAGGATTCAGAGCTTTCGTTAGGGACTTGCTGTGAGCGGAGCTGGAGAAGCGGTGGTCCTGCTGCCCCCTGCTCTGTGTGGGACGGGGTCGCCCCTGAGCCCTTTTATGCTTTGAGTGAGGGGGGATGTGAGTCAGCGCAGCCAGAGCAGCCCAAAACCCAGGCAGGTCCTTTGGGGTTCCTGCAAGGGGTGCTCTCTGAGAGGGGAATGCTCTTAAAACAAGCAGCAAGTGTCTCTGTATGGGTATGAGTGTGCGCTTCGGGTGCCGTAAACCTCTTTGCTGCTTGTTTCTGTGTTTTGTGGGCCTTTCAGATCTGAATTTACACACACAAAAAAAAGCAAAGATCTTTCATCTATCAGGTAGGAAGGACAAATGGCTCTCTTGATTTTTTTTTTTTTTTTTTTTTTTTTTTTTATGCTAGATTTGAGGGTTTCTTTTTTCCTCCATGTCAGCAAGGGTTAAACATTGAGGGCAACAGGTATAGGCAGACCTAGGTATGTGATATGTTTGACTGTTTTGCAAGGTGCTATAAATGTTGGCTCCATGTAATCTGATACCAGGGTAGGACAGGCCAACTTAATGAAGGAAAATAGACAGCAATGTAAAAGAACTGGAATTTCAAGTCTAGCTGACTAATAACAGCCTGAGCTAGTGGGGTTTGACTGTTCCTTTTGCTGACAGCTGACAGCAAATGAGAGGCCAGCACCAGGAATATTTCCCGATCTGCTCTATTTTTTTGCACTGATTCCTTAAAGACACTGCAAAGGTAAGATCCTTTACACGTCTGAGTCGGACAGATCTGCTGAACATGGCCTTGGAGGGAAGTCTGAGGTTTAAAAACACCAAACTGTGGCTGTAAGTCTGTGTGTTGGTGGAAGGGAAGGGTTGGGCGAATGCAGGTTGTGCTCGAATTAGTTGATGCCTCTTCTTAGTTGATTCTGTCAGTTGCATCAAATTTCCACTCTCAAATGTCGCAAATATTCAGATTTACGAGGGCAAATCCCGGCATTGCTGTGCGTGCAGCTTCTAGAGAGAGCGATTTGGAAATAATGTCAATGCTTTGTGTTCATCCTGCTTGACAGTCCGGTTTGGATAGTTAAGAACAGAATGCGAAAGGGAAGGCACGGAGCGCTAAAAGCCTCTTTGGAAGAGTTACAGAAAGGAGGATCACTGAGCTCGCCACCGCAGCATCTTCTGCAGCCATCAGAGAGGCGGCCTGGTGGAAATTTAACTGCTCTGGAGCTGTCCATGCTCCACTGAGAAAGGTCACGTGGAGGAAAAAGCTTCTGACTTGCAGCGTCTCCGGGGCCTTTTGGCCAGCGCCGCCTCTAGCGCACAGGCTCTGCACGGAGTTGCCTTTCAGGTGAAAGAATTAAAATCTGCCTCTTTGCCCAGCAGAAAATGAATTCCTCTTTAGTAAACTTAACTTAGACCCGCAGGTGAATTACGAATAAAAGCTATAGTGCTGGTTTGTGGGCAAGGTGATTTTCATCGGACGGTTGACAGGTTTATATCTGTATTTGGGGCAGACTGGCAACTTGTAAATTTTGGCACCTGGCCGGAGCAGTTTCCTTCAGGCTCCTTCTCCTGTGAGCTGCTGTGTTCTTTTCTCTGCAGTGCTGCTGCTCTTACTCTCTCAAAGAGCAAAATCACTTTGCGTCCAGCTATGTTTTTTCCTGAATTTCTGAAGTTTTCCTCGTAGCCTGTTAGGCTGTGTTGGAGCTCAGCCCTTTAGTTATCTCTGTAACTAAGGAGAACATCCTTAACTATGTTCTCCTTATTGTTTAATTCTCTTTAAAACATTTAAATGTCTCTTTACATTTAAATGTCTCTTTAAAACTACCAAATGCCACAAACAATGAATGTCTTTTGAGACATTTATTTTATGCCGTTGGTGTCATTCACTTGAGTTGCAGGGTTTTCTCAATCTTCTTTTTAATCAACTTACAGTTTTGTTCTTACTGTTTTACTTAACTAGYTTTCTGAGATTATTTGCAATTTTTAAAAATAGTGAAAGATCTACTGTTGCTACTTTACTATTGTTATTTATAATGCTGATAATTTGGCTGTTAGGGCATACATAAAAATCTTGACTCTACAAATTTAGTATTGAATAAAATAAGGTATACCAAGTACTATRGAAGAAATAGTAGTAAATGGAGACCTTTCTGTTTTCCTTTTTCTGTACAATAAGTATATAGTATATATTTAGTATTTATAATATTAATGTTTGTATAAATCTGTAAGGATTTCTAAARATGTTTTATGATTTAACTGAGATTTTTAACATCTGCCTGTCTGCCACAGGGAGTTCAGGCAGGTGTATTCAGGCTGATATATTTCTAACTAATTTCCTTTCATCCTTCTAAAATTTGTTGCTTTTCAATTTAGTTAAGTGCTTCTATTTTCTCTTTTTATAAAATAACTCATTTTTCTTCTTTTCCTCTTTTTTTCTCACAAACCATATTCTCCAGCCTCTGCATTTACTGGAGGTTACCCTGCAGTATCGCTGTGCGTTAGCAAAAAGAGAAACAGAATTTCCCTGGAAGTTTTACTGTTTTAATACAGACCCAAGGAGTAGCTTTGTTGCTTCTCAAAGCCATATGTTTGGAAATGTCCTTCACGACAGAAGTCTGAGAGTTACTAGGACAAGGGACCCCTAGATGGTCCTTTGGAGAGAAGCTCTTGGACTGGCAGCGAGSTTGTCAGGGGCCAGAAAACTCAGTGTCTTTGTGCTCAAGCTTTTTTAAGTGGTGAAAACTTGATTTTTGTCCATGCTTCTTCCTTTTCCCCTTTCTGACAGTGACCCAATACCGATGGTGCATTTGCAAGACGGAGATACTTGTAGGTCTCCATCCGCTGCCTTGAGGAAGCGATRAGTTTGCTCAGCCTCGGCAGGCGGCCGGAGCTCTTCCCATCCGCTTCCGGGTGACATGGGGGGATTTCAGTTAATGCGGTTCATTTGGGCACAGTTGGACAAGCCAAGTTGAAGCTAAGCTCCCAGCTTACATATATTTCACTGGGTGCCTATATCCACGTGTGCATGTGCACTTTCACACCCACATGTGTACGTGTGTGTGTATAGACACAAAAATGTAAGGCAATAACATGTGATTATATAAATGCAGCTGCTGTTTGTAGAAGCATCCTCGCAGGCAAGTGCTATGCAGTGAAATCACAACGCATGTTATCTATATGTCATTGAGTCAATGCAGCTTTTCTGTGAGCTAAGGTTTAGTAACCCAAAAGCAACTGGAAAAGTTCTAAAGCCCTGTAGGTAGCCAGTGCTGCTAGGTCACATAGCTACTCCTGAAAATGTTTTGCTGTTTTCTCTCTTGTGCATCTGAGAGGTGGCAGATACAGTCTGAAGGATGCAGACCTTCTTAGCAGGTTGACTTCTTGACTTAGCTGGTTTTGTTTAGTGTGAAAGCAAAAAACAGAAGGGCGGAGAGGAGCCCAATCTCTCCCGTTATCTGAGGAGGAAGTGAGAGAGCGAGAGCTGGTACCGTGATACCTCTTATCCCTCAACTCCTGTGTCCTGCTCAAGGTGTGGAAAACCAGCCTGGGTTTGTGTGTCAGCCTCCGGAGAATGGGGAGGGAGGCAGAGGCTCGGGCCCATGTTTCCCCATGCATTCCCAGGAATGCATTCGCTGCCTGACTTTCAGATGAGTTACCTGGGAGCGTTCCTGTCTGGTTGGTTCTGCTTTACAAGAGCAARCATTTTGTGGAGAAGGGACTAAAATGTGGCATAGCCTTCCTCTCCTGCGCCATGAGGGAGCTTGGGGGTTCAAGTACTCTACTGAAGCCTCAAAAGCTGCAGTGTGGAGCTACAGTGAGTCTTCTTCCCCTTGGTGGCTGTGAGTCTTCCTCCCCTTGGTGCCCGTCTCACTTGCCGCTAGGAGCGGCCTTTTCCAGGGAGATGGGTGTTTGTGGCCGGAGCGGGAAGCCGGTTATTGCCGTGGTGCTGTCCGCCTGTGCGCCCATTTGGGATTACGCTAACACGCCGCCTTAAACATGAACACACCACCTTTAACATCACCCTAACGTGCTGGCAGCAGAGGATACAGGGGGGAAAAAACCCAAAGCCTCAACTACATTATAATTATTAAACGTTTCCCATGTGTGCCAGGTTCGTGTCCAGCAGTTGCACAATATTCCCAAGTCCAGGGGACTTCCCATGGTAAACCCACCCGGCAAGGCGGGAGCTGGGCACAGGCAGGTTTTCAGGGTGGGGGAGGCTCTACTCAGTGTTGAAACCCTTATTGCTAATAGCCCAGAAAGGAATCTTGTCTCGCATGAGATGTTCAGGCTAACACAGGTATTGTTGCCAAAAAGTATATTCGTTGGAAATGTSGCCATTTGGTGAGGGCAAAAAGGGTCCATGGCTTCTGTTTGGGCGTTGTGCTGTCTTTGGGGGAGGCATATGTTGTTGCRTGGGTTTGATGGGTTTCATTGCATGTCTCCTATACAGGCTGAACCGTGTGCCTTTTTCCTGATTTTTTCTTTATTTCAACAGGTCAGTTCTGTGTTCACTGAACACGTTCACTCCCTGTCCTCCTTGCTCTTTGCATGGACTCTGCTTTCCAGCCTCGCTGTGAAACAGGGATTTATTGATACCGACGACTCCTTTGTCCTTACCTGGAGCTTGGAAAAGGTCACTCCATCCGTGTTTTATCTGGCGGCTGCTTTTCGCCCCACTTCCCTTAGGCAGCACTGATACCTCCAGGAGATTCCTGCACATCCCTTAGGTTGCTTGCACCCTTCCTTGTTACTGGTCCCTTACAGGGCGTTTCCTATACAATAGATGTATTTCTCTTGTTTGTGTGAGCAGCAAGGGCTGCGCCACCTCTCGGAGTTTCTCACACCAGGAGCACAGAGGAACTCGTTCTTCTCGCTTGGCGCTTGCCGAGTGCAGCTCCTCGGGGGCTAAGGCCACGGTTTGGAGCTCCTGTCCTGGGCCTTTCCTTGTTATTACCCAGGAATAATCAATCTGCACGGAGCTGGCGGGCTGTTTGTTAGTGTTTGTGCTCCATGTGGATGGTACATACAGAAAATGGGAATGGGTTTAGGATTTCTCGGGTGGGAAAATTTCCGTTGCTGTTCAGCTTTGTTTCCTTTTTATGGAAACCACTTTTCCACCTTCTCATCGTGCTGCTTCGGTAACATCTTACTAAGAGATGGCTGTAGAAAAGGACTGGCTCTCTCCAACCTGAACCTCCAGTGGGTTTGGAAACGGGAGTGACTCTGTGTGTGTTTGCCTAACTTCACCTGGGGTGGATTCTGCCCTTGAGTCAGAACTTYAGGCGCTACCTTCAACATTGACTTTCCTCTCCTCCCTCCTCCTCTATCTGAGATGTGGTTATGAAAGGCGTTTGGCTTCGTTTCAGTTGTGTTTGAGTCACAACTTTGTCACTTTTAGGCTAACGTTCCTAAACGCTGAGGGCTGGCAGTCGTTGGGAAATCCGCAATCACTCGTTCCCAAGCTCCACGAGATGGGCTCTTCTAGGAGTGACTCAGGATTCAGAGAAATCTGCATTCGGATCAGAGCACGACTGAGCTGTTCCTGCATTTTAAACGTACAAATGAGCTTGGTAATTCCCCAGAACAGGCAGGGAAGTCGTGTGGCCATCGTCATGAGTAGCCCCAAGCGGGACCGCAGCCTTGGTCTTGGTACCAGCACTTCACCCTTCAGGATCATGCCAGAGCTTTCTTTAACAAATCTTGGAGGTTGTTCCTAGCGTTTTGATGCATGTTGCCTTTTTCTAGTATTTATTGCTGATAGTAATGTCGATGCCACTGGATTATTTTAGTGTTCTGTGTTACAGACCCGCCAATAAGACATGAGSAGCTAATGCCAGCAGGAGCTGAAGGAGAGATTCCTGGCTGTTGTTTCCGAGTTGGGCCTTAGCTGCAGTCTGCAGTTCAGCGATGTTGCGGCCTTATCAGGGGAGCCAAAAATGTTTCCTTTGGAGCCCTTTCTTCCTAGCTGTACTGAATGGGAGACAGCGTTAAGGTCAGGGTGAATAATATAGTGAAGAGTGGTGGGCGAGGAAGTTGTGTCCAGCTGGAGTGTCCCACAAGGAACCTTCTGGGATACCCATGGTGGCTGCGTCCCCAGGGTTACAGTGGCCAAAGAGACTTCCTGAGAGGCTGGTAGGGGAGGTTGTTTCTAGCTGTGAAATGCAGTAGAGGAGCAGAATTTCCAGGTATATTGAGATAATTTAACCATATGTCAGGTTTGAGAATTAATAATCATGTGTTAATTTTGCTTTATATTGCAGTATCCTGATACCGCTTTAGATAATGTGTCTCTATAATAAGCAAGTTTAAATGAAAGCAAAAACTTATTTATTGTGTAGTCTGAAAGATAGAAGTAATGAACACTTGGTCCTCTTTCTCCTAGGACTGTATATAGCCGAGCTTATTGTGCACGTGAACACAATTTGCACATTTTGTGCTATTTGTAAATAACTTATTTTCTGTCCACAGATGCACATAAAATTAGGGAGGGAGATAAGTTCTGTTATGTAGCAAAAACAATAGTCGTGCTTGTGTTGGCCTGTGCACAGCAGGAGGCTGTGAGACTTGGAATAATGAAAGCACAATTTATAAAAATAAATGTGGGGGAAAAATATAGATGTCTTAGAATTGTGCTGGTGTCTGTGAGAAGCTGCTGCTGCCTTATACACGCTGAGAAAAAATGTGATGTGTCTCGAAGGAAAGTGTTTGCTTTATTTTGCCATATCCATATTTCCCGATAGATTACTCATTAAACTCTGAGAACTTAGTAGGTACCACTAAAGAAGTAATTAAATATTTTCTGTAAATAATAATAATTTGAGCATGCTGCCCTTGTAATAGTGGTAAGGTTGTATATAGAGACTTACTAAAGCCCATGAAACTGTTCAGTCACTTGTCTTTGACCTTGGCCATTATGTTGTGGTTACATGTGCGCACTTTTCTTTAAAAAAAAAAAAAAAAAAGTATTTTTGCTCTATTTGTAGAAACCTTGTTTTTTTTTTCTTTTTTTTTTCCCCCACAGTGGTCAAAAATTTATAAAATTTATAAAAACATGTTCTAAATATCTGATCCTGCAGAGGAATCAGCATGTTAAGAACTTACATTGCTGCATAACTTGATGTGACCACACAAAGTAAGTAGTGTTTTTGTGGCTCCCTTTGGGATCAAATGCATTATGCTATTGCAGTCTCCTAAATGATGTCAAATCACAACTTCCATTTTTGCACTGAGCTTTTAATTTAAAAGAAAACAGRAAAAGGTCTGTAGCTCTGCTGCCAAAGTTTGGGGATTATATACCCTTAWTGTCTGCCTTGATATTGTGGAATCCACTGCAAAAATGCTAATATTTGACAGAATAATGACCTGGCAGTACTGGAAGAGTAGAATACTCTTTTTCCATATACACCTTTTACAGTGTATATGTGAACTTTATATATAAAATGTGTAATATATATAGTGTATATAACTTGAAAAATCTGTTGTGTGCTGACCATGCCTTCAATTTTCATTATACATTAACTTGTGGGTAGCTCACATCTCAAAACTTTTCATGTAGCCTGTTTTTTATTTTATTTTTTAATTAACAATAATTTTATTGGCATTAGGAAGTTGTTGAGCTTGCATCCTGTGTTGGTTCGCGTGGCTGCCATTTGTATAACCAAGATGATTTTAGGCTCTTTATATGTTCTGGCTCTCATTCTCTCTGGCCAGTTAGCTTCCCTCTCACTTTAAAATAAATCTCCCTTGAGGAGGTGCTCATATTTGCCTGGTGATCCTTTAGAATGAGATGACTCTTCACTGCCCTTTCAAGCGTGTCTTCATGTCATTGAGCGACTTGAAAATACCATATTGGAGAGTTGTAATTTATGGTTTTGCAGTAACTAGAATAGAATTTGTACTGAAATAAACTTCTATTTCTTAGTCTGTTTTACAAAAGAACCAGTGTGTGTCTATTGACATTTATTGACCAATTTCGATAGCTGACTATAGGAAGTATTAGTATGCAGGTATATGTATTTCAAGTTAGCATACAGGAAGGATGTTAAGGGTTCAAGATAAAACAAGCTGATTTTTGCTCACACTTCGATGGCATCTCTGTATAACTCTCCTAACTTTCTTCTTAAAGAAAAAAAAAAAAAAGGCAAATACATAAATCTGAGGAAGTTACCCTAGATTATATGGTTGCGTACAAGCCTTTCCCTGCCATTGCCTTGCACAGAGAAAACTCAGGGCCCTCTGCAGAATGAAAGGGCTCGAGGCTGAACAGTTAGAACTGACACAGTTTCCTAAGCACCTCCTTTCCTGTTCGTAGCTCCCATTAATGAAAATGCTCTCTGGTTAGGGTCGTGACTTAGCTTGTGAAGTGCTTAACTGCTGCTCAGATCACTCTGTGGAAGCTGGGGAGGTTCTCCTGTCTGCATCGTCTCGGGTTTCCTGGTTTCTTAGAAGGGTAGGTAGGATCCAGTGACTTAAGTGAGACTCCTTGAATGGCCTGTCATCTTTGCGTAGGAATTTGGGAATACCACAGTCTGTATGGGAAAAAAGCAGCTGGTGCATTTCCTAGAGTGAGGGAGTAGGAGCACACAGCAACATCCTCCCTTGCTAAAGTGCCTGGCGTCAGGGAAGAGGGAGATGCCCTTGATGTGGAGCTAAAGTTTTAGCCTTCACAGGAGCAGGGAGCAGCGATGCTCCGATGCCAACGCAGGCCTTGCAGGTTACAGGTGGCACTGGGCTCCTCTCCTGAAGTCTCCAGGCGTCTCCACCAAGGATTTCGGTGGGAGCCGTTTGGGCCCAAGTATGTGTCCCCAAAATGGGCCCGGGGTCAGTACCAGCTCCTTACACAGGTGACAGCAGCCCCAAAGCAAAGGCAGCTCAGAGGGTTTTGGCTAAAACGTCACTCACCGCTCGTTTCACTTCCTTAAACACAAGKGGGTTTAAATTCTAGACACCAAAGCACTGGCCTTACTTCCCACTTTTAGATACTTATTTCTCCTCTTAGTCTTCAAAGTGTCCTCTTAGTCGTCTTATTTTTTTCCAGAATGTGTCGACTATGTAAGTTGCCTGAAAAGGTTATATTTTATTCTCCTTTTTATTGCTGTTTTTCTTGCTGAGCTCGTCTTAGCCGTGTTTACCTTTAATTGCTGCTGAATAAATGAAAACGTGGGAGTTGTAAGCACGCATCCCTGCAGTGATGCTGTTTGCATTCCTCAGTTGTGAATATATTTATTTATTTCTTTATTTTGCTATTGTGCTGTGGAGCCTTTTGCCTCTTCTCATTTGCCGTGACGTGGTCAGTGCCGTTTCCTTCCGGCCGCTTGCAAGCTTGGGGCAGAGATAAGGATATTTTACAGGGCACTTTTGAAAAGAAGCTGGAGACCAGTTTTGTGCAAGAACTCCGTGACTTTCTGTGACTACATAAAGAATATTTATTGGTTTTACTTACTTGACACTGTATGTATGAAGCTTGAGTACTTTTTACTTGGAAAAGAAGTAAAAACTTTGCAAAAATAGGCTTGTGTGTAAGGAAGAAAAGGTGATAGATTTTGAGGTGTCCCAAAGGCAGATCAGTCTGGGTTATGATATATGTGGCTTTTTTTTGCTTTGAATGCATCTTAAAGATAAGATTTCTTAATGTGAAAATGGATGAATCAAAATGAAGAGGTGAACTTTTTCATTAACTTTCATAACTTATCTTTGTTTTACTTTCAAAGTGCTTCATAGTAAAAGTGTTAAACTGCTCTCTTATTTCCTGAAACAGTTTCATTTTACTTTTTTCCTAAGCATACATCTTCCTTCTCTTAAAAAAAAAAAAAAAAAAGTTGTATTAATTAGTATAAGTATTGTCTTTGAAGACAGAGATGTCAAACTTCATTACAGTATGATAAAAATATCTGTAAATTGGAGCACACTTTATTGCGACTTCTACTATTTCATGTAGCTAAAGAAGTTGGTTTTAATTATTATTATTTTTTTCCTCTCCACAGTGATAAAGGGCTGTCCGAGTGGGAAGAACAACTCAGGAAAGGATTTCCCTTGCTTTGTTTACCTTGGAGAAGAGGAAAACCCAGGAAGGCTGACAGCCTGAGAAGTACTAAAACCGATACTTGATCTATTTTTGCGACTGTTTTTCTGCCCAGCTGGATCTTGGTCACTCTCTTCTGCCCTTTTACGTCTGAGACCATTTTTCTTATGTGGAACTGAGACCTGGGAATGCGTTATTATGGCAGCAGTTGTGCAGCAGAATGAGCTCGTGTTTGAATTTGCCAGCAACGTCATGGAGGATGAGCAGCAGGTATGGGGCAGGGCGAGAAGCCGCATTTGTACAAGTTGGTGCTGTTTGTATTATGAAAAACCTAAGGAAAAAGTCACACGAAACACACAAAAACCCAATGATTGTTGCAGCAAGTCTTTACAGTGTTTCAAAAGCTTCCTGGTGCTTCCTGTAACTTGCGTGAGTGGAGCAGAAGTCAGTTGAAATGTTTTAAGTTCTGCAGCGTTGCAGACCTTCCCCTCTGAAAGTGCTGCGCCTGTTTTGGCAGCCTGTGTCAGGAGAGCCCTTCGTGATGCAAAATTTCTTGAAATCTGGTGATTGGCAGTCATTTTAACTTGTTTAGTTGTTTGTTTCAACTGTTCTAGTGTGCTAGGATAAGATGCTGAATAAAACTAACAGTCACTGTGAATGACTAGAAGAAGCTTTAGAAGATCCTCCATTTTTAGTTTGTCTTCTAAATTGCATTACTGTACATATGCCAGATATTCAGAATTAAGCCTCATAGTCATTCAAATTATTTTCTTTCACACAGCAGGGAAGATATATCTGTTTTTCTCTCATGAGATGCTCAGGTGTAGATTCGCTTAAACCACATCCTGTAAGTCCTGGAGCTTCAGGGAGGGATTCCTACCATAAAATAAGGCCGCTCCTGCATAGGTGGTTGTTAATGGTAGGATTTTGCATTTGTTAATAAGAAAACAGATATCTCTGTACTACTGAGAGTCAGTCCTTAAGAGGTTGAGAAGCCCTTGCAGGCTTTAGTGTGTGTGTGCATGTGAAAAGCAGTTTTCTCTCCTGTTTTGAAAACGCCTTTGATTTTTACAATCTTGTCTCTGGGTTTTCCGTATGGGCTAATCCTTGGCTGCCATTGGGCTGTTGCTGTTGTCAGAGTCATATGAGCATTTCAACGAACTGAGTGTTTTCTGTCTCAAGTGCTAACTCAGTTTAGGGTGGAACTAGTAATGTAACTTCCTTCCCTGTATTTTTCCAGAGCTCGTGATAGCCTGGGGATTTAGATATGGGAATTGCATAAGCATAGTGGCAAATATGCCTCATTTATTAGCTCTGTTGTTTGTTGCTGTTCTTAATTTACAGGCCAATGGGAAAGGGGAAAACTGAAAAGGGGAGGCCACTTCGTTGCAATCCCATAAAAGGGGTCGAGGGGAGGCAAACATGGGTTTGCCCTGTTTGTCTCTGCCTTGTGCCTGTCACAATTTTTTTTATGTGGTCAGCTGAAGAACTTCAAAAATACAACCAGCAGCCCAGTGACTCCTTCCTAAATACACATTTCTCGAGGGAAGAGCTAACTTAAACTTAGCATTTACCTCCTAATCCAAATAAGTCCTATTTTAGATTAAGCCTAAGGAAACATGAGGTCCTGGAGCTATTTTAGAGATGAAGAAATGGAAGCTGTGGAAGCCAGTACCTAGTGGAAGGTCCCTTGCTCCAAATGCAGGGATGCCACAAGCTCCGGAATCAACAAGCGGATTGTCTCAGTTCAGAGAGGAAAGATTCAGGCAAATATAGAGATGGCTGCATGAAGATAGATCCTAATTGGGTTCCTAAGCAGGAACGATCTGATGAGCTGGMGAAAGATTTAACTAGAACAAGGGTATGTAGTATAATATTAACTGTAGTGTAACATGAGCCCCAAAAGAATAATTATGTGTATATCTGCTTCTTATAACATAGGGAGCTGAGCTACCAAAGCTCTGCAGTCCTGCAAAGATGTATCRTATTTGGAGACAGACATCACAGTTTGTTTACTTGGAAAAGTTTTTAGCTCTGGGAGTGCTCTGTTTTGATCAAAACAGTATTTGATTTGGTTTTTGAACTTTCTCRGAGCATGAAACACATCATTTTTATACAGAGTTCAATCAGCTAATCTTTGAGTAGTTATTTTTGCTAGGGTCTTGAAAGCTGTAATTGAAAGAACTTAGATCTCGATTCTCTCTTTGTCAAAGCTTTATCTCGAGTCCCTTGCTGYCCAGAGCTGTCAGGAGCTGGAGGAGCTGTGGGAAGAGCTTTATGGCCTATATTGCAGCTATGTTCAGTGTTCCGGGGAAGTCATAATTCATGGCTATTRATTTATTGCTAAAAGTCTTGCTTAATCAGTGATTAATTATGAACAACCCCTTTGCAAACGAGAACCTTCAGCCAGTGGCAGATGCCAATGGGAGGGAYTTTATCACATCATGCTCCATGACCGGGAAACGCTCTCTCCTGTCAACTTTATCCTGTTGAGTTTAGAAAATACTGTGGGGTCTGGAGTGTTTTTGGCTCCTTTCCACCCCTGTTTTCTGTGTGTTTATTTGTGGTCTAGTGTACAGATGACCAGGAAGAAAAGGGATGAAAAAAATCTTTGTAATTTTGAGAGGGGAGCTAGTGGCTTGTGCAAGCACTAGCACATGGAAAACACGCATGCTAGCACACGGAAAACCATAGGTTTTCCGAACAGCTAAGTCATTCCCGCATGCTGGAGGAGCCAGAGTCAAAAAGCCCCTTCAAGGCTGAGGGAGGTCCTGATTTCTGGTCACTTCCAGCTCCTGCAGAAAGTCTGACCTTTTGGCCACTTGTAGTTTTATGAGGGCTTTCAGTATATGCCTGGGAGGTCTGTACAAAGTTGTCTCGCTGAGAAGGCAAGGGGGAGAAAGCAATTTATCTACCTCCAAAATCCCACGGTGAAACTGAGTCCTTTCACATCCCAGCCATGGAAGCACCTTCAAAGTCCAGAGGTCCCCTGTGCTGCTGGYCCACAGGAATCTCCATCGAGGAACGTGAGCGGTGGAAAACTGAAGCCTGTGTTTTAGTCACCTAAATCATCCACCTCATTTTGTGAAGGGCTTCCTTCCGAAGGAATGACCAAATGAAGCTCAGCTTCAGATTTTGTTGCTCTTACAGAGCACATTTCTCCGCTGAGTTTGTTCTGGTTGATTTGTTTGTTCCGCTTATGTTAATTGGATGCCTTTCTTCCCACATAGCTTCCCCTAGTGCTCCAAGCCGATCGGAGGCTGTCACTGTAGTTTTCCAGGAGAAATTTCGAGTTGTTTCTTACTGGGCTTGCTGTATGAGAAGAGTGTGGGTCTTTTCAGTGCCTGAGACTTGAGGAAGATTCTAGCYGTAGCTCAACTTCATTCCTCTGGCAAACGTAGCTGATGCCAAGGCAAAATATAGCGGAGCTGGGATGTCACATTGTAACTTCATTTTGAAGGTGGCACGAGCAAGGTGAAGCAGCAGAGGCAGGCAAAAGGAGAAAMAACAAAATTGCTTCTTGGCCTATGTTGCTGACTTATTGAAATTCAGAGCTTGCTTTATTTACTTTTCTAATTTCCATAAACATTTTCTCTGCTTTGCACTTTCTCTTTTTTTATGTGCGTGTTGGAAAAAAGTTTGTATTAAAAATAATTTATTTTGAGTTTTTTTGTTTGATTATTTGTTTTGTTTTTGCTGTTAATTGATTGACTGCCTTCTAGGTGAAAGCAAGTAGTCCTTAAGACTGGTTGTCCCCTGTAAAGCTGTTTGTACGTCAGCACGAAAAGGAGCTGTAGTAAACACAGACTCTTCTGCAATTCTAAATGTGTACAGTGTCATCACTGCATTTAATGGAGTTACAGGAATTTTAGCTTGGGATTCACGATTTTTTTAATGAAGTCAGGAAAATTACAGAAGCCCTGAGATAAAATTTTGCCTTCCAGTGGTTGCATTTAAAACTAAGGGATATGCTTGGGTAATCACAACTCTTTGCAAATATGATACCAAAAAAAAAGTAGTTGACTATTTTTTGCAAAAAATGTGTTTCAGATTAATTTGAAATTGTATGCATGTGTCTTTTTTTTTTTTTCTTTTTAACCTTGCAAAATAGATGACACTAGATCACACTGACCAAACCAACTGCTGCTAAAACTTAGCACAGTAATATGGGGAACAGATCTTGGTCAGTGCTGAAGCACGTTGCAGAAGTGAAGGAAGGATCRGGCTGTTRCAATCAGGTTTCCCTGCAGAGTTAMTGCCTGCTAGCATAGAATATAGGCAAAGCTTTGAAAGACTGAGATAAAAATGCTTAAGAACTGGTTGGTTTTATCTGCTTCCTCTAATGCTTCATTTTGAAACAGCTTTTGGTGATTGAGCCCCACTGAAGAAGGAGGGAGTTGGAGGCATTTCCGCATCTCAGGAGTGAAGTCAGTGCCGAGAACTGTAGTTGTTAAGGCAGGTCAGTGTGGAGCCAGGAAGGTCGGTGTGGAGCCAGAGTATTTTTTATTTTTAATGCAGAAGTTGCTGCTGAGCAGGGGCAGCCCTTGCTGAAGTGCCTTGCAACCCAAGAGGAGGGGAAGGGACAGCCCATTTCCAAGGCACTGCAGGGAGGCCAAGTGCAGATGAACGTGAACACGACTGGGGGTGTCCACRTGGGAAATGGGCACCCCAGGACCGGCACCCCAGGTTCTAGAGGCACCATAGGGAAATGGAGGTTTTTAGGGTGCAATTTATCTAAAAACAGAATGCAGTCATTTTCTGAAATGTAGTTACTCATATATGTGTATAATGTATGTAACAAGCTCTATGCTGAGGCATATAATGGAAATTGGGATGCTTACACTTTTTTGTAGCTTAAATTTTGAGATTGTAATGGACCATCTTCCCTCTAGGTCATGTTTATGGAACATGTGGCGAATAAATCCTTACTATGCATACAGTATTCTTTTTTTTTTCTCTGTTTGCAGTGTTTTATCTTTTTTTGCTCTTACTTAATCACATCTATGTGCCTGTTCTTGCCTGGAAACAAACAGCGTGTGAGTTGTTGGTATCGTATGAGTTGTTGGTATGCCTGAACAAGTGGGATGCACCATGCAAGTATCTTGCTCTCTGAGAAAGACCAGTGCCCCATTGACTAGCAGTGGGCCCCAGCTTCTCAGCCCAGACAAGACACAACGTCGTGGAGGCCCCCGCAGCAGATGTGGAGGGGAAGCTCTGCCCTTGCTTGGCTCAACACATGCCCATCACCTGACAGCCTCATTGCCTGAGGGCTTTAGTTAGTCTGCCCCTTGCTTATTGTTCCTGATCTCCTACCATGTTGTCCTTGTTTTATTTTGAAGTTGGCTTGATGGAATATGGTATATTACTTTTTTTTTTGCTTTGTTTTTGTTTTGTCACTTTTGTTTTGCAGCCAGGATATGATGGAAGTCCACAGAAATATTGGTTTTATTTACTGATTTCTGAATTCTTATTAATCTCTTCCCTTTTTTCCTGATTGCCTTTATCACAGTTGCTGGCAAGCCGTGTTTTATGACACGCTGAGCAATTAAAAATGGCAATTACTGCCTTTCCGGACCTTTAATCACCCTTTCTACTTTGCTGCTCTCCCAGACTCTTCCCTGGCAGTTGCTTAAGCAGTTGTTGTATTGGGCCAGCAGCTCTGGCTCTTTGGCTTGCAGTTTTCTTTGGGCTGTGCCCTGCACAGTGGCAAGATTGAGAGACAAGAGCAGCCTGAGCAAACTCCTCAGCGTGGCTGAGGAGGCTCTTGTGTGGTTAAGTAACCTGCTTGGTTTGTGTGTGTCTTTGTTCTTCTGTGGAAGGTGAGGCCAAACGCACACATACTGTTTTTCTTGTAGAAACTCACATTTCTGCAGCCTCTTCTGTTGCTGTTTTTGAGGGCTGCAACATTCATAACGTGGTTTATTTTTGCCTGGGAGTTACACTAGGCTTTCTTTGAGCCAGCTSTGCTGCCATCAGCTATGACTTTCTTCCTGTAAATGACATTTTAACAGACTTGCTTTGAAAAATATTTTGTCTGTAGTAAATAGCACGTTCCGAAAACCTCTTCCTGTTGAATGGCTGCTGCCTTCTGAGGGAACGTGTGCATTACTGTGGTTCTTGCTGGTCAGATTCTGTTTTCCCAGCTGCCCTTTTCTTCTGTATCTCATACAAAGTAACTGTCAAAAGAGGAGGATGAGAGTAGACGTAGGAAGGAAAAGGTGGGGAACAGTGTCAAGTGAATAAAGACATAAGAATTCAAGAGGGAAAGTATTGTGATGTGTATCAATAGCTCCCTTACACCTCTGACTACAGCTAGAATAGTCATCTTCACCTGGTGTCCTGCCTGCAATACCATCCTGTGTCATAGAATCCTTATGGCTGGAAAAGACCTTCAGGACCACAAGCTCATCAAGTCTCCAACCGTAAACCCCTCACCACCATCCTGCTAACCGTGTCCCTAAGTGTCTTATCTACACGTTTCTTGAACACAAGCAGGGATGGAGACTCTACCACTTCCCAGGGCAGCCTGTTCCAACTCTTGGCCACTCTTCCCATGTCCTCACAGCTGTGGGGCTTCTCCAGCCCCACCTCRACCAGGAGCCCGAAAGGTTGGGGCTTTGCAGCAAGATGCTGGGGTTATCACCAGCTGAGTTGGAGATTTACTGCCCTGTGCCCCTTCTCTGGCCAGTGAGCTTCCACACTGCACATGCTCTCAAGGCTGTGCAGAACTACATGTAAGAGAGCAGAGCTGCTGTACTGGGATATTCCGGTGATGCCCAGCAGCTGGCCCATAGCTGGACACTGCAGCTGCTCTCCTTGGGGTATTGAAAGTCAACCTGCTCTTTAGTACTCCTCCCTGACCAGCCAATGTTCAGTGGTATGGGTCTGTTGAGCTATTCGTTTGCACGAGGTAAGATTGCATATAAGCCAACTGTTTTAATATTTTTTCCCCTCATAGCTTGGTGATCCATCTATTTTCCCTGCTGTCATTGTGGAACATGTTCCCAGCGCAGACCTCCTGCACAATTATTCCGGCTTAACCTGTGTGGATGAACCCAGTGACATGATCACCGAGAGCTCTCTCGATGTCGCAGAGGAGCAAATCATAGAAGATGACGATATCACCCTTACAGGTTTGCTATAAAGACATTTCTGTACCCTTTCCTTATAACAAGGTGTCAGTAGCTCTTAGTAGAAAAAGTTAATGACAAAAGCAGTAGGAAACAAAATTATAGTAGTATCGAATGCTGTTAATTCTGTACAAGAYAGGAGGGGGGGAAAAAAAGCTTTAATATCATTACTACAGAGCACTTGCAATCCAAACTGCTCATCTTGTCAGCCATTGATAAAGATAAAATGGAATTTTGCTTAATCCTCCTCAAAGTAACTGAAAGACTTTGTTTTTAACAGGTCTACAAATCCCTTTAAATCTCTTTGAGTTCTATTTATTTATTTATTTATTGCTTTTAATAACTGATAGTGATACATGCTGAAGTAATTTTGCTCTTTGGCCAAGAAGCAGTAATTTGCACTTTGTATGGATGTAGGGGTTGARTTTCCTGCAGAGATGTGATTATCCATAAAGTGGGCACATTCACATGGCTTCCTGGCGTGAGCATGCTCAGCAAGCTGTTCACCTCGAATCACTACTAGTGATGAACTGTGAAAATACAGATGTTCTGCATAAATTCTGTTATAAAATGTAATCCAAGAGAGAGGGGGAAAAAATCTGAACAGGAAGAGCTTTTYTTTTCTTTATGAAAAGGTTGAATTAAAAAAAAAATCTTAATCATGTGARGTGTATGGGTTGTTTTTGTTTTTTAAATGTGTCTGAAAGGCTTGGTAGATACTTTACAGAATTAGGATCTGTTAATGTGTCTCGATCTGTTCATGTGTCTCAGCAGTTACGTTTCTTGTCTGTACTGTCTCCAAGGTTGGAGGWTTGCAATAAAAGAGCTAGTTTACTGGTTCTGTCATGTTTTTGACATTATTTCTGAAGGCATATTCTGATACAATCTTTATTATCCAAACCAAAACAAAACCCTACAAAACTTGATGTGAGCTACAATTCACAGAGTAGTAATTTGACATGAACTGCTCTCAGCAAGTGGTTTTATCTGATAAATACAGCTCCTTTTTTTTGTAGTGAACTATCTGTGAGCAGATTGTGACTGTACAAATAAGTTAGCTGATTATTCAAGAAGCCTTTACATACTTAAACATTATTACAAGCTGMGACTTCTTGCCAACTATTCACTTGCTGTTCACATTAGTAATTCACCCTCTAACTGGCATTTTCTCAACACGTCA
Organism: Nothoprocta perdicaria; assembly: GCF_003342845.1. Taxonomy (NCBI): domain Eukaryota; kingdom Metazoa; phylum Chordata; class Aves; order Tinamiformes; family Tinamidae; genus Nothoprocta; species Nothoprocta perdicaria. The sequence goes on from NW_020454594.1 coordinate 1,040,992, forward strand.
CTTAAGCACCACTTAATGTGGCTGTGTGAATTTTTCCTAGTTGATAGTTTTATGATTTCATGTTCAGTATAATATATTGTGTATGAACTTAGGTTTGTTTGAATAACTGTGAGACTGCACTTCTATGAATACTTTTGTTAACTTTTTTTTTCTGGCATCAATGGTCACATGAGAAGGGTTTGCAAACTGCCAAACTCTAGCGCTGCCAGAGACTGAAAATATGTAATCCTTGTAAGTGGTGGTGTCCAAGAGCTTCTGGGATGCTTGGGAGGCAGACAAATGCTGTAATGTGAGCACCATGCATTGTAGTTCAGGCAACCTGCCTGTCTTTAAAGGCAAGGAGGAATGTGGGGAGGAAGGAGCCAAGCTCTTCTCAGTGGTGGCCAGTGACAGGACAAGGGGCAATGGGTACAAGTTGAAACCCAGGCAGTTCCATCTCCAGGTGAGGAGGAACTTCTTCCCTGTGAGCGTGACAGAGCCCTGGCACAGGCTGCCCAGGGAGGCTGTGGAGTCTCCTTGTCTGGAGATCTTCCAAACCCGCCTGGATGCCGCCCCGTGCTCTGGGTGTCCCTGCTGGAGCAGGGGGTTGGACTGGATGRTCTCTAGAGGTCCCTTCCAACCTCAGCCATTCTGGGATTCTGTGGCAGCTTTGCAGAGATGACTGTTTGCAGAAGGTGCTGAGCTGCTTCCCTGCTTCTCCCTCCACAAGCTGCTCTGCAAACTGTGGCTTCTGCTGGCGCAGCGCGATGAAAAGCCCCATCTCCCAGCACAGGGCAGCCCCAAGGCGGGCAAGGGCTGGTGCCAGCAGCGGGTGCCCATCCTGCCCGGCATGAGATGGGTGCGCGAGGAGGCTGCTGATGGTTCCTGCTGGGAGCCCATGGGTTCTGGGGCTCCCATGGGGAGCTCCATGTGCCGCACGAGCGTCGCCCACGACTGCTCCGGCCTCGTTTCGCCACGAGGCTCCGCGTTGGAGCGCGGTTTGCAGCTGCTGCCCACCGGCTGGGAGTGGCTGGGCACCAGTGGTATCTTCCGCCTGCCCTGTTTTTCAGTTGTCCTTTCTCTTCTTTGAAGCCCCCTCCTTGATTTTGATTGCAAATGTTTGGTCCCAACAGGTCCTTGTTTTGTTTTTTTTTGAACTCTGTACAAATCTTCTCAGTCACTCCTGCATTATGCGCCTGAGAGAGAATGGTCCCTTGTACAGACTGCAATAATTCCTCTTCAAAGTATTCCTTAGACTGATGCTCATAACCCAGTGAAACCAAAAGTACCATTATTTGTGACTACACAGTCATGAGAAACAGGTGTTTCAGATGCCTGTCCTTTTTAAACTACAAGCTTTCCTGTAATCTGTTTTATACCTTTGTCATATATTGAGCTTCTCTTTTCTCCTGAACTTGGTAAATTAGCAATGAAGCACTTAAACACAGAAATAGAAGAGACTTGTATTTTGATGATCTAAGTGCAGTATTATTGACTCTGGTAGGTTTTCYTGTCTGCAGGATGTAGCATAAGCCCTCAAAAACACCAGTTATTACACATTAATGATTAACTTACATGTACTATAAATTGTGACCTACAGAAACCTGTAAGAACATTATTTTACTTGAAATACTGCTGAAAGATGACTGGCCTTCTAATTATCTTGATGACCTCCCTTTTTTATATATATATTTTTTATAATGAATAAGTAGACTTGTTCTGTAGCTCTCTTCTTTAAAAGCTCTTTTCCACTGAAAAACTGTGATAACAACTTTTATGGTCAGTTTGCTGCCAATCCAATATGACTAAGTGATTGGCTCTGTTGGTTAAGAGAGAAAAAGAAAACAAAAACAGAGCATTTGACTTTGAGAATCCAGTTTTATCTCCAGCAGGAATATTGAATTATTCTCTATAAAGAACAGGATAATAATTTGTGTAGAAGAAATTTTAGCCAACTTGTCAGATGATACAGTTTGCCACACTTAACTGTAATTAATTATATCAGTAAGGTAAAAATAGGTATAGGAAGAGGAACTAGGTGGGTTATGAARCTTCCTGATAACTTTGTATTTTTTCTTCAGTTCTGGCATGTTTGATTTATTAAGTAATTGAACCCTCTGCAATTTTATAGCTGCTGCTCATCTGTCCTGCCCTTCCTTTGATGGAGCTGGTGATGCCTGGCGCTGAGGAAGTGCCTTTCTGTGCAGGAGAAGGGACAGAAATTTGCACGTGGGTTCAGTGTGCCCTGGTCTGTAAATCCCGAGCACATAAATGTGGATCCTCAGAGTTCACTAATAAAGGTTAATGACCAATTCAAAAGTTATTACACAGTCTTTCCAAGGTCCGTAGCGTGCGGTGAACCTCTACTGCCCCTTGCACAAGTCATACCCTTCAGGTAAGAGTTGTCAGGTGCCGTAATCCAACACAAACCCAGTGTATTTGGTAAGCATTTATGGTGTGAAAAAAATCAAAAGGCATATATAGTTGGAAACAGAGCTTTACAGTGTTAATCCAGGAGGATTTTTAATTGACAAAATGCCAATCATAAAAATGGCCAAGGTTTCAGTTACTTCGTAAGGCAATTATTAGCTGCTGCACAAAGCATCTGTTTAAAAACTGAGTGTTTTTCTGTCGTAACTCCCCAATGACATAATTTAGCTTATAAATTACAAAGTTTTATTAAAAAAATAAAAATATTGCGCATAGGTCTCCTGAAATACCTCTGTTGTTAAACTAGGACTTGGTTTTCCAATAGTTAGTTCAGAGTTTATATTAAAAAGCAATCACTTAACTCATGCAGTTGCTCTGAAGAAGAGGGCTTAATCTGTATTGTAAGGGCCCTCTTCCTRCTTCCAGCAGATTCTCTTCATACAGTTTTGAGACTCTGCGGTTCCTCTTTCTGCCCATAGTCAAACAAGCACTGCATTTAACGATGGTTGAGTAGCACAGTCCTTATGTCAGGCTGGACAAGGACTCACCCTGTCTGCTCTCCAGGGCCCTTGGCCTCCGGATGAATGACCAGAGCAGGAGGCAGAGGGGCTGGAAGAGGCTGGTGGATGGTGCCACTGTTTGGGCACCACCGAAGGACAGGCACACGAGTGACCTCAGCACCAGAGGCCGACTTGAGTGCAGAGGTGCAAAGCTTTCCAAGGGACATTATACAGGAATGCTTAAAGTTGGACATGGGCTCTGGGGAAGCAGCTTCTGGTTGGACGTGTAGCTGCTTTCTCCAGCAGGTGGGAGGAGCAGAACGTGCTGTGGACAGGTCTTGTGCTATGGGCAATRACTGAGAGCAAACACGGATTGACAACCAGGTAGCTGTGGCTGTGCACAGTTCTACATCTGTTCCACAGGAACTTAAGGAGAAAGTTCTTAACAGTGAGGGTGMCAGAGCCCTGGCACAGGCTGCCCAGGGAGGCTGTGGAGTCTCCTTSTCTGGAGATCTTCCAAACCCGCCTGGATGCCGCCCTGTGCTCTGGGTTTCCCTGCTGGAGCAGTGGGTTGGACTAGATGATCTCTAGAGGTCCCTTCCAACCTTAAAGATTCTATGATTCTATGAAAGTGTGAAAAATAAATAGTTTTGCCCCAATTCTTCTTTAATTTKTGATTATCTCATAATTGACAGTAACTGGGATATCCATTGGCAATATTAAGAGGAAGGGCAGAGTGCTGAAGAGACTGAGGTGACAGCGATATCAGCTTGGCTTGGTTATTTGAGTGGGTTGTGCCCGAGTCCTGAGTGATGCACATGGACCTCTTGCTGCTGATGGGAGAAGTGCTCATGAATCCACTGTGTGGTTGTGTGAGCTCTTAAACTCTCTAATCCAACTTGCAAACCCAACAAAACCAAACTATTTTTCAGCACCAGCAAACTCTTACTTTGGCTCAAGCCATCTTATGATGCCATCTCCAAAGAAGAKAGGTGGGGTATTAGCAGGGGAAGAAATGTGGCTAGAAAACTCATTTGTTCTTTGTTAATAAACAGACAACACCTCTAGCTGTTAGACCATACCTTTTTCTTAAGCATCAGGTTGTATTAATTTCTGTGCATGTTACTGATGTACCAGTTGTTACTTCAGGTGCCTTTTCCTTGCTTCAGATGCTCAGGATTGGTTTCTGGCTGCAGCCTGGGGTGGGACCCGCAGCAAAGAGCCCCAGTGGCAGCCGGCAGCGGTGTCAGTGCAGAGCCCCAGCCAGGGCTGTGACAGTTGGGGCAGGGTTTGGGTCTCAGAGGTACCACTGGATGTGGTTCCGGAGTGCAAAGGGCTGGATCCCTACGGCAGCTGTCCCAGCCCATGACAAGCTCAGGCTGTAAATGCTGCCTAGCTCTAGTTCAGAGTCCAGGCAATGAGTGTCACCATTCGAAAAAGCCACTCTTTAAATGCTGGCTTCTTGTCGGTAGTGTGACAGGTCTTCATGGTGCTGGTAGATAACAAAGAAAATTGCCATCCCAACTAAACTCAAAAACGGAGCCGGGAGCTATTAGGTGAGCATTGGTGGCCCCAGCATGGGCATGCCCACAGTCTGTCATCGGTGACCAGTGACAGGACAAGGGGCAATGGGTGTAAGTTGAAACCYAGGCAGTTCCATCTCCAGRTGAGGAGGAACCTGTTTCCTGTGAGGGTGCCAGAGCCCTGGCACAGGCTGCCCAGGGATGTTGTGTAGTCTCCCTCATTGGAGATCTTCAGCCTGGATGCTGCCCTGTGCCCCGTGCTCTGGGTGTCCCTGCTGGAGCAGGGRGTTGGATTTAATGATATCCAGAGGTCCCTTCCAACCTTGAACATTCTGATTCTGCCTGTGTCCTTGTGCAGTCTCCACCTGAACTAGCCCATCCTTGACCAATGATGTTTTTAGGCACTTGAGGTCACAGAGTCTCTGTATCCCATCTCCACGTGATGGTATTTGCAGTGTTTTAGTGCTGCAGTTGCYGCCACATCTCCCTCTTCCTTTGCAAGCCAGGGCCTCAGCCCTCGTGCGCTGTGTCTCCATACGCCCCACCATGCCGCTCGCCCCCCTAGCTCTGTGCTTYTCCCTGCCGAAGCCTGTTTGGGAATGTCGGCTGGAAGTGTGGTCCCAAACTGGACATAGGGTGGAGGGCAGCCTGCAGAGCCAGCAGTAAAACTGGGATCAGCACTCGGTCTGGTCACCGTGTCTGCTTTATTTCCCACCAGCTGGGAATGTGGTGGGAAGCTCAGGAGAGAAACGAGGCTGTTAAACCAGGATCAGCACTCGCGCTGGTCACGGTGGCTGCTTTTTTCTCTATGTCTGCTTTATTCCCCGCTAGCTGGGAAYGTGGTGGGAAGCTCAGGAGAGAGACAAGGGCGTAAAGCCAGGATCAGCATTCGGGCTGCTCACGGTGGCTGCTTTATTCTCCGTGTCTGCTTTATTCCCCACTAGCTGRGAATGTGGTGGGAAGCTCAGGAGAGAGACGAGGGTGAGCGCTTGAGGTCGGGGGCTCCTTGGAGCCGCCGTGGGCGAAGGGGGCGGCCGAGGCCGGGACGTCGGCGCCCGTCTCCATCTCACCTGCTGATGCCCTTGCTCACGCTGAACACACCGGGCGGTGGGGCCTGGATTCCGTCCCTTTTTATAGTTTTAAATCCCATGATTGTTTAGTGCTAGTAGGCAGAGTGATTTATTCTACCATGGTTTCAAAAATAGTATGAAAGTCTTATTTTTGGCGTTTGCCTGCTGCTTTTATGCAAAGAGCAAAAAAAAAAAAAAAAAAAAAATAGTTCCTGAGATCTGTGTCGTGTTTTCTGGTGCATTTTTGCCTGCTGTGTCAGTCTGTCTCTTTTTTTTTTTTTCCCCCTCCCTGACTGCCCCACCCCAAATTCCTCAAAACTGTGGACAGGGAAAGGGTGTGAAGCAGGTTTATTACAGAACTGAGACAATAACTAAGGTTCGTCTGTGTTCCAGGGAGAAGAATAATAAGGCYGACCTTTGCACCACTCTGATAAATGCATTGGAATTCTCTTAATGCAGATTCAAATTAGCGGGAAAGGATAAAGAGGGCAGCCCTCTACATTTCCATGCATTAAAAGTAATTTCTGAAAGAATGTTTTAAACAATTATAAAAGTGTGTGGTACCAGGGAGTGGAAATAATACAGGATTTGTTCTTTGTGTCACAGTTATTCTGGGAAAAAAACATCAGATAATTTGGGTTGAATAAAGGAATCTTATCTTCTTGGACAAGTGTTAGTTTGCAAATATGCTTTAGAGGTTATAAATTTTATTTTATCAGATTCTTTGGTGTGTAACTTCACATGAGCTTCCTTTGTAAATTAAAGCTCAAAAGTTTTTGATTTGTTTGGTGGTCACCTCTGGAGGTAAGGGATTGTCTGGTAGGCAAAATTCATCAAATATTTGTCAGCCTTGTACATTGACTTTCATGTTTTGGATTTGCTTCCTGACCTGTTCCTTCGGTCTACTCTCTTGTTCCTACTTCCAATCTCAAGGGATATGAATGGCCCAGAAATCAGTTACGTTTGTAATTAACGTGCTCTCTGACAGAAGTAGTGGACTGTATTATCGGTCCTCCAGGCTGAGGGACAGGCTGATGTGGGTGAGCACCCTTTAATTTAGGAATTCTTAACCTTTGGACCACCAAGAGGAAGAAAATCCCTGCTTTTTAAGGGTACTGCCTGGAATATTGGTGGGGAGGTAGTACCGATCCTCCTGCCTTGTGGCTGTTGTGTTTTATTCCATGTACTTGATCAGCCAATGGATGTGCTCGCGAGGAACATAGAAGATAAAATGATTATTTTTATTCATGTATATGTATTATCTTAGAAGTACAGTGCTTTAGACATACCAAGAGATTCCAATGTGCATTTTCTCCCTCTCTCTTGCCATCTAGTAGAAAACCACCTCTTTTTGTTAGAAATTAAACAGGAATAGCCTTCAAGTAAATTATTAATTCCAGTTTGTAGCTTGTTAAGAATTAAGTATTTTCTCTTGCTTTCAGTTGAAGCATCTTGTCATAATGGAGATGAAACAATGGAAACAATCGAGGCTGCCGAAGCGCTTCTCAATATGGACTCCCCTGGTCCTATGCTGGATGAGAAAAGAATAAGTAATTTTTTTKTTTGTTTGTTTTGCTGGAGGTAAATCCAATCCGTGTTTGCATTGTTAATTTGTGAAAGGAGAAAGGAGTCAGTGCAGCATAGCTGCATGGAAGGGCTAAAGATATTTTGCCTCTAGACTTCACCTATGTAGTTTGAGTATCAGAAATCTAGTGGTGAAGGATTGCGTTGAGTTGGTCACCAGTGGATAAAGAAAGGCTCAAAAATCATGGAGAGAAGATGTGAATGTCATGAGGTTGCTCACACTGTTCCATTTCCTCTGGCTCTTAGACAATGAACCTTTTTACGCTGGTAAAGTAAAAGAAAATATGCCTACTTCTGCAGATTGTCTTAAATGTGAGCAAAAACATGCTATGCTATCATAATTTTGTTTTTCAGAGGAGAGGAGGAGAGTATATCATTTAATTAATTTTAATATAGCATCTGCTTGCGTAAAGTATTAAGGACTAGTTTCCCCCATGAAGGCCTCAGATATCCATGTTTTATTTATTTTAAACCTGTCCTCTGAAAACAGCTTTCTAAGGTCCTGATAGCTCTGCACAAATACTCACGTTAGGACTTTCCTTTAAGCAACCATGTTTGGTGCAACTGAAGATGAAGATATCGTGCCTCCTATTACCCATGTATCGGTCACACTGGACGGGATCCCCGAGGTGGTGGAAGTTCACCAGACCCCCGATCCCTACGCCGAGTCACCGGAGACTCCGGAATATGAGCAGCCAAAGAAGAAGAAAGGTAGGACACTCTGTAAGAGCAGAGGTGTGGAATAAGAGGGCACTTGGTGGCCCTTGTGTCTCCTGGTGAGTATTTGCAGTCGCTGTGGACGCGGTGTCCAAAGGAGGCCTCAGCTGGAGGTGCAGAGAGAGCTTTTCTTTGCTGGTGCCGTGAGCCGAGCCGCCCGCTGTTGCTGCCGGTGCCTCAGAGGTAGCAGTGACCGCTTATCTCGCAGGAAACACGGGGCTCTGCTCTGCCCTATTTATAGCTGCTGCCTGGGAGCAGAACTGCCCTGCGAGCTGCGGAGCTTTTGTTCCTGTGAGCGCTGTTGTTGTGGTGCATCCTAAGTAGCATCTGCTCAGCTTCGGCTACGATATTTGCTCCATTGGGAATATGGACAGAGAGCCGGGGGGTTGTTTGCCTGTTCTTTCTGAGGATCTGAACATGGCCTGCTTAAACTCTTTTTTTTTTTTTTTTTTTTTTTTTTTTTTTTTTTTTTTAAGTTATAATAAGTGTTAGCATCATTTGCAGTAATTAACATTTACCTAGTGGGCTGAAGCCCTGTCCTCTGAGCGATGTTCCATTCTTTCCTGGTTTTACTATCCTGCTTCAGTGTGGACTCTTTCAGCAGCCCTGAGGTTGGTGTTTTCCTCACAAAATCTTGGAATGCAGCCAAGGTAGGGTGCTGCTGCAGCAAATAAAAACGGAGAAGTTGGGGCTGGGGAAAGAAAGGACGTTTCCAGAGCTGATCCTAGGGCTGAATCTGATCATTCGAGCTTTGAATGTTCCCTGGGGAAAAGTCACTTCCAGAACAGGGTTTTCTACTACCCTGTCATACCCCTCTGAAAGAAACTGCGTTCTGGCTCATAGTGAAATGATGCAACTCCCACATTTTGGAAGCAGCTTTCTGGGAAGGAGAGCCTGCGGGCCTGTGCAAACGCAGCAGCGGCTGCGTGGAGCGCGTGCGTCACGAGCGCTGCGAGGGAAGGGTGCGGATGGAGCGCCCTGGTTCCCGTCAAAACCTGAACCGAAACCGCCGTGGAGGAGGCCTTGAGCAGCAGCCGCCCTGCGCAGCGCCGCGGCAAAACCCAGCTCAGGAAGATCTTATTCTAATGTCTTGTTTTCTTCTCCTTACTGTTGGCTGCTGTGTGGGTCGAAACAAGGAGCCTGTGTGTGTCGGGCGCTCAACCTCTGCTCGTCTCGACGCTTCTTCTCCTCCGTTGATGTTCATCTGCGCCCTCCCACTCCTTCCTCCTCCCTTGCTGTGGGTTGGGCAGTCGGTTGTTCCACGGCAAACGTGGTTGTGTTAGACAGGCGTGAGCAGAGAACGTGCTCAAACAGACGTGCCACCTTCTTGTCTCATTAACAACCAGCTTTTAATGAAACTGAGGCTTCGTGAGGGCTTCGTGAGCTCCATGGTCTGAATCATGCTCAAGTGCCGTTTCAAAACGTGCAGGGATCTTGTAAGACATTTTAAAAGCATTTGTGTTCTCAGCGATTGCAAAAGGTTATTAATTCTGTAGAGCACTTCAGGATGACCCATTTGTGTCTGTGTTTGTGCAATCTGTTCCTCTTCCTCTGGCAGCTATGTGGCAAAGCAAAGAGCTTTCAGAGGGCTGGAACTGGAGCTGCTCCCCGTCCCCTGTGTTTATTGGGGTAGTTCCTATACGCTTGCTGGTATGGGGTGTCCTATGCACTTTCTCTTTGGGATGTTCTTACCAACAAAACTCCGTCTCCTGGAGGTCCGCTGCAGGACAGCACCCTGCAGCAAAAGGACTTAGACCTCTCTGCTGTGTCCCATTAAAGGCCAGTCTTCCCAATGTGCCCAATGCAGATGCCGTGGGGAGGATGACTGCGCAAGTGGGACTTGTGCAGGAGTGGGATTCCCAGGAATCCGCGCGGAAGCCCCAAGGATTTGGGGTTAGGGGCTCCCAGGGCCAGCCATGGTATCTTTGTATTCAGGAACCCGTTGGTTTCCCTCTCATGAGCTTACTCGGGTATCCATTAAGGCCATGAAGGCTTTTTGCAACCAAACAGCCAGGGGCAGCCTGCAGTTCCATGTTGGTGCCACGCTGCCTGCTTGCCAGCTTGTTCCCATTTCTCTGCATTTCCTCTCAGTTTTGGACAGTAGTTGACTTGTGGTCTTTTCATCCTCTTCATTCCTATCTCTTAAAACAGAAAAGCGTGAGCTGTCTATAATCACAGAAACCCCACATCAGCTTTGCTCAAGCACAAAGTTCATCCTTCCTCTTTGTAGAATTCTCTCCTAAAAAGGAATTTAGTAACGAGCTCTGAACTATAACAAATTCACACTCTGTTGAACCAAAGGAGGAAGCGTGCTAAAGCACGATGATCTTAAATATCTTGGGTCTAGCTGTAGCACAGTAGCATCAACACTTTCCTCTGAAGAAATTCTTCACTGCTTTTGATTTTTGGATAGGTTTGTGGTAGAGCACAGTGCAAAAAAGATCATCTTGTAGTAGCTTAGGTTGAGATAAGAGAACCTTGTGTTGCTGTAGCACTCGTATGTATCTTTAGTAGCCTAGGTTATGAGAAATGCGTAAATTGTGTATGCTCAATGCTTGTGTTTCCTCAAGTTGATCAGCAGGAGTTCAGTCATGACTTAGCTGAGCATTGAAAATGAACATTTTCATTTAAAACCTGGTCTTATTTGAGGACTTTATTACTCTTTGGAGCCCTTTATTCCTCTCTTATTCCCTTTTATTCCTCTTTTGCCTTATTCTTCTGATTTAACATGGAGCTGGTAGCGTGAGGGCACCGAGACTGCTGCAGCCTATGGCCCCTCAGTGCTTAGTGTGAGTCTCTGTGCTGTGAGGAGAGGGAGCCAGGTGAGCACCCAGCAGAGACCTGACACATATAGGGGGAGAAGGGACCTGCCAAAGCTACGGCTGGTGCAGCAGAGTCTRGCTGCACGGCGTGGTCAGCGCTGCGGGGCATCACAGGCAGTTTTGCCACCCATAATTGTCAGCAGAAGAGGAGAGAGCTCAAAACGTGCTCCAGGAGCTCTGAGCCTTTCCATATGGAYGTGTATGTCAGAAGCAATATTGGAGGATTCCCTTCCTCCCGTCTTTATGCAGGTTGAGAAGGATATTGGCCAAGATGATGGGTAACCTCTGTGTCAACCTCAGGTACGAACCCTTATGAGAATTCCTCACTCCCACTGCCTCGACTAGTGATTTTTACCTTCAGAGAGAAAGAGAGAAAATGTGGGGAGTGAATAAAGGGGGGATGAGAGAGAAACGAAGGGAAGGGGAGAAGAAGAAACGTGTGCAAAAGTAAACTTAGCAAGACTTGATATCAAAAGGTGAGTGCTCAGCCTCTCTTCCTTATCACCACCTAGAAGGGATGTGGAAGTCTACAACAAAACAGGCACCACTGGGGGGATTGAGCATTTTTATGCAGCTATATGGTGATTCCTCACTCTGCAGTGGGTATTTGTTTGAAGGTAGCCCCTACACACTAAATTAGAACTGGAACATCATTGTGCATGGGACTGTACATATGTACTCTTGGTCTTGGCTCTGTTTAACATAAATTCTTTGGAAACACAATAAAAAATAGAAGTACTTTTCTTCAGGTCTTTGGCTGTGACTTTGGGATGCTTGGACTAGAAGTGTGCTTCTCAGAGCCCTATGTTTGGTCTGTTCTACCTCTCAAAAGAGAGGCAGTATGTGAATAATCCCTATATTGTCAAGAAATTAATGGGTCTCTGCAGGAGGAATAAGGGGTCTCTGATAAGAGGGATATTTGTCCCACAAGTAAATTCTGAAGGTTTCTGATTAATTACAAAACTTGTAAAAGCTGACGTTGAGGCGGCTGAGGATTAGAAAGAAAAAGGCTCAGGATTTTAAACTGAAAATGCTTCAGCATGACGTATGTTTTTTAACACCCCTTGTGTTTAGATAGCTGTTTTCTCTTCACTTTCAAATGAATGCTTTTCATTCTTTTCCACAGTTGTAACTCTTCTTTTGTCCATTCTTCCTTACCAGATATGGACACTGTGTTTATGTCTTTAATTTTTTTTTTTTTCAGAGCCTGACATGAATTCTATTGGACTTAAATTTAAATATATAAATATTAAAAATACTGTTTTCTTTCCTGTACTTCCAGCCACTTTGATAAAGGTGAAAGAGTAAGACTAAAATGTTTTCTTCATGTAGCAGTATAGCTTGCTGCTATCAGTAGGGAATTTCTGTCTTCTAAACAACCCGAGAACCTTGTTTTATCCCAACATCCATTTTGGGGATGCCTAAGCAAGATAGGGCTCTGCTCTTTATCTAGGTTTTCCTGTTGAAATCTTTTCTCACACACTAGACAAAGTACTCTTTCCAGCTTTACTGCTGTAGGAATTGAAAAGCTTAGGCCAGAACTGTGTCTTAAATTTGTATTAATATAGCCATACCTTGATGGGGTTAAGAGGTTAAATGCTCCCTGAATTGAGGAAGCGAATCTCTTCCTTTTTTAAGGGTTTTTTTTTCTGATTTTTTTCTTCAGGGAAGAAACCAAAGCCTCCTCGTCCCGAGTCCCCTACTACAACACCTAACATATCTGTGAAAAGGAAAAACAAAGATGGAAAGGGTAAGTCCAATAGTTGTCTTTCATATTAAAAAAATAGTTTTTTAAGAGGTTATTGTTTGTAAGTAACCTTTAGAAAGAAAAACCTTCACCCCCTTCCCAGAGGCTGCCATGCTTCAAGTGGAGTTTTGTGGAGTGCTTTGCGTTGTATTAGCCTCTTTTGGGGGATGTGGTTAGTTTGACAGCCAATATTGGAAAACGTTTCCCATCTGTCTGTGTCTGAGGAGATAACCAAGCTGCAAGTTGGACAGCAGGATACCCTTAATTTTTAGGGAAAGTTGTGAGCAACTAGAAAACTTGGGCAGCTTGAGATCCTTGATAGTCCCTTCATTCCTCACGTGTTCAAAAAGAAAACTAAATATCACATAACTGGCACAATAAATAATTCCTTGTGGGCTGAGCTGCTCCCATGGGATGCTCTGCACCCAGGCTGGTGCAGAGGCTGCTTTGGGTGGCTGCCCTGGCTCCCCCACGTTGGGTGGGAGCCTCTCGTGTCACCTGCCCTGCTCTGCTGCCACGGCACAGGCCCGGCAGCACCCGCGCGGCGCCGTCTCGCACTCAGCAAAACTGGCGTCTTCTGCAGCAGCAGCAGCAAGAACAACAAAAATAGCTATTTATGAAGTTACTGTCGGAAGTTTGGAGTGCGTATTGTTAGATTTTTTTTCCCCTCTCCATTAAAACCCTGATTTTTGAATCAAAATGAAAGAAAAGATGGTGCCAGAGSAACACCTAAGTAATAGTTGAATGAAATAATATATTAAAAAAAAAGATCTAGCTAGCAAAATAGCTAGAAAGTTATCAAAATATCTAGTTCAAAGACAGAAGAATGTTTCAGTGGATGAAGGCAGAGGATTCAYGATAATGTTTCGTATTTGCCATTAATACAAAATTACAAATTCACAAGGAATTGAAAAGGACTGTGTTGCTGACACCACTGCCTGTTCCAGAAAAAGCTACCACAAAAGGGTTAGTTTAGCATTTTGAGGAACACAGAATTAACGTAAAAGGGATATTAGTGCAACCACTTGTGGAACTGAAGCAGCTGGCAGGTTGTATGAGTTGACTGTTAATTCATAGCATTAGCCATAGGGAAAACATGTATTCTAAAATAGCATTTTTTGATGTAATTATATTATGCAGTGCATAAAAAACCCTGATTTTTCTACCTAATACTTTTTCTGTGATTCACAGAGGTGACAACATTGTTGGTCTTTGAGTAAAAACATTGTTTTTGCAGACAGTCCTTTTCGTAATGATTTTTCAATAGCTAAACAGTGACAAGTTTCTAGACTTGTCTGGATGCAGTTGAGCATTTTCAGTCTAGACTGCAACAAAAGCACCCTGGATTAGATGATAAGCGGCTGGGAATGCCCACGTTCCTGACTGGACTTGTATCTTAGCCAAGCAGCCTTAACCTTTTCCTTCAGGGTGTCCTGAAGCAAAGGATCTGACATTCCTATTCCAGCTGGAAGGCACTTGGTGCAAAGCCAGTGGTTTTTTTTCCCCTGGAGATGTTCACTTTTCAAGTTCCCACCTTCTGAAGGAGCTGTTAACATTTCTTCATCGCCAAATACTTCAGCAAAATCCCATTATAAAAGTACTCMCRWGKCATCTCCAAAACTTTAGGCAAATGTTTGTTTTTCTCCATTGGAACCGACTGACTCAGAGGGAGTGCYCGATGCAGTGGACAACGATCTAACATCATAATATAATGACATAGRAGTGTTAAGAATCTGTAGGGCTACTTGCCTAGTTTAAAAAAGTGCAGACTTGAAGCCACTGAAATTTGGAAGATTGGAGAGTAAAATTGAAGGCAACTGAGACTGTCAGTGGGCACCATGTGTGTGAACCTGAGGAAGTCTGTGTGTGCCATCCATCCTGTGCTTGCTCKGTCATTGCTTGTGTGAGGAGACACRGCCGTACTAGAAGTTTGCTTCCTTTTTCAGACTAACAGTGTATTACTCAGAAGCTTGTATATGGCTTCAAGGGTCCAAAAGCACATCGGACACTGCAAGTCAGAAAAAAACAGGAGTAAGAATCTCAATAGTTACCTGCGTTTTTACTCCTTAAATGCATTTTTTGGGGAGAAGAAGTGTAATTTTTGTAGTGATTTTAAGCATTCATAATCTGATTTTTAATAGCCTCATTTTTTGGTGAGGCTAACACTGAACAGATGCATTGTATTTTCGTATGTGTTTGTATTCACTTACTTGTAAAATGAAGTTTGGATTTTTCTGCCAACTCATTTGGGCTGGAAAGAAAAAAAAAAAATGTTCTGAACATTGCTGTTGAAGGTCTGTCTACCTCAACATGTACTATTGGTTATCACATATAAAACCTGTTGTTAAAARTAAGGATTTTATTTATCCTCTTAAAGGACTGTAACAGCCAACTCAGTTCAGCAAAGTGTTTAATTTGTAGTAGTTTCAGAAGAGGACCACAAACATGTTCCTGTTCCAGGTACAGTAGTAATGACTGCTCCTGTAGCTAGGCTAGGCAGGAGGGAAGAGTACGAGTAGGTGATTAATGCTGTGTTATATTGGTGGTTTGCATGGTCTGGCTCTTAATGTTATTGATATTGGCTATGGCATTTGGACACCCAGATTGAAATATTTAACAATAATAACATCCCAAGCCCTTCAGTCAGTTGTTAGCAGTTACTTAGTTGTTAGTCTCAATCATATATTAGGAAGTATTCATAAAGATACCAGCTTCTTGACCTTTAGATTATTTGCAACATTAATAAAATATAGTCAACTAATATAATATCTGTGCCCTGAAATACTTTTTTTTTTCTTTTTTAGGAAATACAATTTATCTCTGGGAGTTTTTGCTAGCACTGCTTCAGGACAAAGCTACGTGTCCTAAATATATCAAATGGACTCAAAGAGAGAAGGGCATTTTCAAACTGGTAGATTCCAAGGCTGTGTCCAGGTTGTGGGGAAAACATAAAAACAAACCTGACATGAATTAYGAAACAATGGGTAGAGCTCTCAGGTAGGCATTTTTTAATCACACACTGTTTTTTGTTGTTTTAGTGTTTGGGTGTATTAAATGGCTCATTTAATTTTGTTTAACAACAGTGAGGAGTTAGTATTCTGTCAGCTTGGGAAACAGAGAAGTTATTTTAGGAAAACAAATAAGCTAATTAAGAGTAACCTGCAGCTAAAAATCAGTCATCCCCTGTATCAACTTGGACATTTTCTTTGCTGTTGCAAAAACTGCTTCTTCAGTCACCAACAGACAAGCGTGGCAGGTGTTTCTGTAAAGATGGAATGTCTCTATTTCACACAATCCTAAATTTAGGTATATTAGAGCTAGTGAAATGATCTCTTCCTGTGGCAAATGATCCAGTTGCTGTTGGGAGACTTGATTTTGGAATTTGGATCTGCGTGTGCTTGTGAGTACAGRCAGTTTAAAAGCATCTTAGTGTTATCTCTGCCTATCAAATTGGGATGTTTATTATACAGAAAAGGTAGTGCAAAAGAAGCAGACATCCATGAGCATGACTGACAAGCTTCARTCTTTCCCTACTGCCTGATACTCTGGATGAACAGCTGCATTTTTCTCTTATTTTCCTTCCTCCCTCACCTTGGTGTCAACAACACCGTTTTAAATTGTCCTATTAGTTGGTAGAAGTGCTGACCTGTTCCTTTTACTTTCCTGTAGTAAAATGGTCTGTGTTTGCTCATTGGTGAATAAGCATGAATTCAGGTAACTACCAAACCGTGTGACTTGGGGACAATTTGAAGTTAAAAAGTATTAGTTGGCAGGAATGCCAAGTCACTGAGTTGTTCTCCTTGTAGTGATACTTGAAGTTAAAATGAGAGGGCTGCAGGAAATGCCAGTAGAAGAAAAATGGAGAGAGCAAAATGTACTGTTTAAGTTGAGCACTCCTTTGTAACCAAGAAAATAGGCATAATATTTAAAATGAAACCCTGAGCCTGCACACCTACCTCTGCTGCTCGTCTGGTCTGTTTTTGGTGGTTGTTGTTTTGGCAAGAACACTGCATAACTTGTTGATTTATGTGTGCTTTAACCAGATACTATTACCAAAGAGGAATACTGGCTAAAGTAGAAGGTCAGCGCCTTGTGTATCAATTTAAAGAAATGCCAAAAGATCTCGTCTATATAGATGATGAGGATGCAAGTCCTAGCACTGAATCGTCGGATTCGACTTTGCTCTCAACTCCCGCGGCCAACAGAAACCAGTCGAGCAGATCGAGGGCGTCTGCAAACGTGGGAACCAAGGCGGGAGCCACCCCCGTTTCGAAGGCCGGCAGCGCCAAGGCTGCCAGGCCCAAGGAGCCCGCGGAGGCGGCGCGGGCGCAGGCGCCCGGCGTGGCGCCCGACGGCGCCAGGACAGTGCAGCCGCCGCAGGCCGTGTTCCCCACGCAGCTCTTTCGGACAGTTCACGTCATGCAGCCCTTGCAGGCCCTCACGGAGGGACACGCAGCTGTGACCAGGAGCGTTCCCGAGGAGACGTTAAACCCCTCGGTGCAGAACATGAGGTAAGAAAGGGTAAGGAAAACTGGTGTGTGAACAGCAGTAAATCCACTCGATCATGGCCAGATACACTAGTTTTTTGGTTACACTTCAAAAATGCTCATCTCCTAATTCAGTTCTGGTGAAATGACTCATAGTGAGTGACCTGGAAACTGTCTTCTTCTTCTTCGTCGTCTTCTTCGTCGTCTTCTTCGTCGTCTTCTTCGTCGTCTTCTTCGTCGTCTTCGTCTTCTTCTTCGTCTTCTTCTTCGTCTTCTTCTTCGTCTTCTTCTTCGTCTTCTTCTTCGTCTTCTTCGTCTTCTTCTTCGTCTTCTTCTTCGTCTTCTTCTTACATTGCAATACCTACACTCAGATCTTTGGTGGAGGGAAGCACATCTTTCCTGCAGCACTAGGGCAGAGAAAAGCCTTTTCTTTTAAAGTTAGTACTCCCAATTCTATCATTCAGCACTGGCAGTATTTTCATGACTGCTTCTTCATTAAACGATCTCTTCACTGTTGAGTTACATGTGGTGTACCTGCTTGATCTCTTCAAAAAAGTTCTTTGGCCTTGTTTCTTATTTTTYCTTCTTACAAATTCTTGTCATCTCTGTCATCTTATGAAAGCTCCATGTAGCGTTTTGCTCTCATTATGAGAGCATGTTCTTCTGATTTTTAGAAAACATTTATCAGAGTAACCTTGTAGGAGTTTTGTATCCGTAAACTGTTATGGGAGTCAATCACACTTCCAAGCTTAATTTTTAAGTCAGCTAATTAGCACTGTGCAGCATCTAAGCATCAATAGTCCCTTGCACCTTCAAGTTGTGAGCATAATCCTAACTAAAGAGATTTTAGAAGGAAACCCCTAAATCTGGGTTTACTCTGGTCAGCTCTAGGCACTTAGCTGAGCTGTTCCTGACAGAGCAGCTTTGTCTTCCCAAGTGCAAAGGATCTGAATTCTTGTAATTCAGCAACTTTATGGGGAGGTTTGAGTTGTGCCTGATGATTCTGGACCTCAAAGCTGTTTCGCGAAAGCCTCAAAAACACTGAATTATCAGCAGCACTCTTGAGATTTGCTCTTTTAAGTTCAATGTTCTAACATTTCTTATTTTGTGATACAAGAGGGCAGTAGTGCTGCTTCCTGCTCCCTGCCTTGCTCGTGCCTTGGAAAATGGTATCGAGTCAGCGATGAGATGAGGCCGTGAGTGGCACTCCGGGGTTAGCCTGGGAATTCTGTCAGCGAGAAATGGGATATTAATCACATTGAGTCAGTCCTTGGCCTCCAAAAATCCCTTTTGCTTTCTCCTCTCTGCTGCTAGAGGACTAGTATAAAATTCAATCATTAATAGAACTCCACTTATCTTAAAAGGAAGAGGATTAAGGAAAATTCAAAACAGCAAAGACAGTCGTATTTTTAAGTAATGGTAACTAAAAAGCTTAGATCAGTTTTCACGAGCAGATTTCATAGGACAAATTGGAAAGTCTTATACCATAAAACAGTTCAAGAAACTGAAGTTTTACTTGTGCATGTAGAGGGGTGAGAAACCAAGACTTCACCTTCACACAAAATCCACCTTCCCCGCCAGAAAACCCGGCTTGTTCCTTGGTATGAATGATAATAGTTTTAAAATTATCCCTGGACTTTCTAGTTTGAATCCTTATGTCTTTTTAATTTCGTTAAGAAAATACAACATGTTCTTACTCGCTTTGCATTGTGAAAGATTCATTTAGGAAAGAGAAATTCACTGACTAAAAAAGTGAATTTATTTATTGGGGAAATAAATAAATTAAGCCGAGAAAGAAAAATATTTTCTCATACACAGATAAGCACCAGAAAAACAAACAGGAAAAAATTAACACCTGTAACCAGAAAATTACTATTCTAATTTGTCCTTTAATTCTAAATGATTATTTATTTTTGAAACGAAATTGTGTTTTCCTGATTATTCTAATCAACTGGAGTTGTATATGTATAGGATGGAAAGTTTTTATTTTTTCAGAAGTCAGTTAAATATTTTTCCATAAGTATGAAAAAAATAGTAGAATACAGAAATGGAAAATAGAGAATTAAATGATAAAAAGCTCTGCATGGTGTGTCCTTAAATAAGATTTAAAACCTACGAAGGAAGCCACCTAATACGGTGCAATCTTATGATTTCAAGGTTGGTGAAAGATTTAATTATCTGTAAGTTGTAAAAAAGTGTCTAGGGTCATAAAGAGAAAGGAAATCAGTAAAGACATAATTGAAGCTATGCAATAACATTTAAGGCAGGAGAATAATGTTGTTACATACCAGTCGGTGGAGAGTTGGGCACTTTACAGAGTTGAATGGCCCCGGGCTAGATCTCGGCTAGATTATATATCAGAAACAGTATCAACAGTATAAAAGCTATTACAATGATAACAGCAAGTAGAATATCTGTAATGCCTATTAAGGCAGGCTGGCCAGCAGTCCATCCTCACRTTTGGGAGACTGCACAAGGATATTATGGCATCCTCTTGCACTGCAATATTTCACAGTCAGACTGTGAGCGTAAACTAAGGGGGAAAAAAAGGAGTAGAGATGACACTTGTGTGCAGTTTCAATGAAAGAAGAGCACTAAAAACTTAGAATTCTGTATCGCATTGTATCGTATTGTAAACTGCTTACATTAAGACATTAAATGTTTTTCTGTGAAGTCTTCAATTTTTCCTAGCTGTGATGACAAAGAACCTCAGCTAGATGAACAGAACCAGAGCAGATGCAGCCCAAGCTGTCGCTGAGCCCTCTGCAGTCATTCCCCATTGATGCATCGTGCAGTGCATTTGTGCTGGGCATATTTCTGTTCAGATACAAAATCTAAGTTTCAAATACTTTGGTCAGGCAGCAAGACCTGTTTAACACTTTCTAAAACATGCGTTTTAGGCCTGGTTTATAAAGCAGCTAAAGCAAAGGAATTGTGATTTGGTTTTGCTTGTCCAAGCAGCAATGTAGCAGTTGTATGAGACTGCCTTAATGTTGTACCTCGCCTCCGTGGAGCCTCCCATAAAGGATGAAGTGAAACAGAGCAGGGTTTAAAGCACAGAGCAGGGTTGGTTGCCATTCTTGGTGAACGGCAGGCCRACCTTCTGGTGTGTGCACACCATAGGGATGTGCTTGAAGAAACTGCACGGTGGTTTTTCTAAGGAAGCAGAAGGAAGAACAGGAGCACTGGAATATGCCAGTAGCTCTGGAGAGGCACTGCATGAGGTCATTTGGGAAAAAAGGCAGGTTTGGGAAGCATTCCTCAGGAGAATCTGCTTTCTGGCTGTTTCTGACGTACTGGTTAGTGGTCGGGCTGTGCCTGGACACATGGGTGCCTCGGTGCCAGATAATTTCTTACACAAAGTAATTTTACATAAGGTAACTTCTTTTTTTTTTTAAAAAAAAAAAAAGCTATATTCATATAAATGTTCACCTCTGTTCTTGATGAAGATATTTTTCTCTGCAGTGGTTTCCTTCCATAGTGTTGCAAGAGGAAAAAAATCATGTGATTGATTACAGATTATAGAAAAACTATTGAGGGTTTTTGAGATTAAAACAATTAGATTCATAACATTTGCAATATCCTTCAGAGAGAAGTCTAAACAGGCATGTTCTATGCTAAGATACTTGTTAAAAGAATTGTATTTGAAGAATGCTGTGAAAGGTGTTATGTATCGATATTGATACCCCTTTCTCTGCAAGGYGGTGTGTTGGTGTATTCCTCTMCCTAGAACGTCGCTGGGAGACTGTRACATCCAGGGCCTCTTCTGGGTGCTTTGGCACCTTCTTCTAGGGCCTCTTGGGCTTCCTTTTTTGTTGTTGTTTTTCTTTTTTTAAATAAATTGTGAATGAGAATGACAATAAGGAGCTGCATCTTTGCAGGTTACTGAGGGTGGTTTAATTTATAACTCAATAAATCTCATGAAGACTCTAGTGTGATTTTAGTGTGAGGTCAGCAGACAGCAGCTCCTCCCGCCTGCTTCGCAGCGGCCCTGCCGGAGACGTGGGGCTCGTGAGCTCCGAGCTGGTGCCTTCCTGCTCTCCAGGCTTTTGTGTGATCGTAGCTGCCGGCTGGAGCGCTGCCTCGAGGACAAGGCCGGCTCCAGCCGTCCACGGGCTGTTACGTGCAAAGCACCGCTGTGGTTTTGGCTCTGAGCCCGTCACAGGACCAGCATCCTGGTTGTGTCCTGTAGCTAGGGAAGGACGCGGGCAGATGGCAGAGGACCTGGGGTATCCAGTGCTCACTTTGAGCTGGGAAACCACCGCGTGATGACTCGCACGCAGCTTCCACCTKACCCTCTGAGGTAGAAAACATTGCAGTAATTCATCCTAGGGCTGCAGCAGCAAGATCCTCATTTCAGAGAAGGAATGGRCTGCACATGAATCATGGGGCTTTTTTGGTGTTTTGTTTTGCTTTCTGTCAGCAACATATGGGTGGGGTGGATTGTCCTGGTAATTCCAGGAATGTCCGGGGAATTACCTGAGTAATTAATGACCTGAGTGTGGTGCCTGCCCCACACACACACACGTGTGCTTTCTGCTGTCATTCCATGGCCAGCGGGTGGACAGGGCTGTGCCCAGGCTGTGGTATAGCCTGAGTGTGGGTCATACATCTCCAGCTAGTCTGACACTGAAAAATACACAGATTTGTCAGGTGTGCATTTACCAGCAAGCACACATGCGCAAAAAAAAGTGATTAACTTGTGTAAGCTGTGCAGTGAATGTCATTGTTGTGGTCTCTATTAAAATTAACGCARTTAATCAGTATTTTGCATCCCAACTCTATACCCTTTTCCTATGTGTGCATAGCCACGCGAAGACAGGGATTAGCCTGGCCCYGTTCTACCCAGGTTTTTGCATTAACCATTTGCTGCTGATGTTCAGTGCTTCCCCTTGCCCCACAATAAGAAAAGGAGGTTCAGATCTTCGTGCCATCAGTTCGTGTGGCAGCCGGGGCTCCTCTGCCCTTCTTACAGGTGTGTGGACAAGCCTTAGCGCGGCCGGCAGCCTCGGTAGGGCTCTCTGGGCCTGAGGGCAGAGCGGGAGCAACGTGAGCTGAACGCAAGGCCAGCAGGGCCTCCCGTGACCGGCGACTGCTGCCCTGAGCAGGCCCCGGCACAGAGGCCCTGCTTGGAGGTCACTGTGCTTGCAGCTCCCTGCGTTTGCAGGTCGCTGTGTTGGCAGCTCACGGGGAGACTTGTGAGTGCAGCCGGTTGGTGGCTCTAGGCTCCCAGGGAAGGCAGCGCTAGAAGGTCCCTCAGTGCTCTGGCCAGGTTCTCGCTGGGGGATCTCACTTGGTGCTGCAGGGGCCTTCCCTGCAGGGGAGGGGTTGCAGGGAAGAGTTGAGCTCTGAGCTCCTTGAAGCGATGGCTGTGCTGCTTCCCAGGCCTGAGGAACGTGAGGAAAACGCCCTTCCTGAGGAGGAGTTCCTCAGAAATGGGCTGCTGTGACCTTGGCGTCCATGGGAAGCGCTCGTGCTTACGAAGGGCTGCGTTTCTCAGGACRCTGTTACGGTACAGTCAGCTCCTGTCAAGTAAAAAGCTTTCAATTTGATTTTCCTGCAACTGAGAAGAGTCGTTCCTGGTTTTCTGAATGAGCTTCTGCAGGAGGTAGGAATAAAGCAGGAGGGACTTAAAATCATGTAGACCAATTTATTTTGCTTCCATTCAGTAAGAAACTGTCTGCAAGGGCTGTCTTTAGATACAGATTCGTATGTCTGTATTTGTCTCTGCGGAAAGAGGTGAGGTTTCTGCAGCTTTCTCTAAGTAGCACAGGTTAAGAGGGTTTTCAGGTGACTGTGTCATAATGTAAAACTGTGGAAAGAGGGCCMTGTAGACCCCCAGGGTCAGTAAAAATGACATCAGACTTGAGAGTTCAGTCCTCTATCTGCATCTTATTGGCAGTGTGGGTACAAGTTGAAACCCAGGCAGTTCCATCTCCATGTGAGGAGGAACTTCTTTCCTGTGAGGGTGACAGAGCCCTGGCACAGGCTGCCCAGGGAGGCTGTGGAGTCTCCTTCTCTGGAGATCTCCCAAACCCGCCTGGATGCCGCCCTGTGCCCCGTGCTCTGGGTGTCCCTGCTGGAGCAGGAAGGTTGGACTGGATGATCTCTAGAGGTCTCTTCCAACCTCAGCCAGTCTGTGGTCCTGTGATCTTCATGACATAAATAATTATCTTGTCTGTGTGGAGAACTTGACTTCTTGACTAGCTCTTTCCTCCTTTAGGAAGAGGCTACGTGAAGGTTTTGCGTTAAATCTTCAAGTCCCCGTCTACATCTTGCAGGCCTCTGTAGCCCGACCCGTTAGCAGCTCCCACACGCAAATCCTGCACCGTAAAGTGCCTCTGGTTGCGATGTGTTGGGATGAGCACTGACACCCTGATTGGCAGCCCTCTGAGGATCAGATAAGTGAGGGCAATTGTGGCTTGCAGAGCTCAAAGAGCTGCCCTGAGATGTGTTGAGCTGGTGCCTCCTCAAGGCACTTGAGAGTCGCCTCTTCACGGGGGCATTGGAAGCGGTTCTGGGGAGCACCCCCCTCCCTTCACCCCCCTGGCTCCTCTGGGTGGATTGAATGAGATGTTTGTAACCAGTTACTTGAACAACTCGGGAAAGTCCCTGGAAATCTGCCCGGTTGTGACTAGGCCAACGTTTCCCCTCTAGTTGAGATGGAATAGGTGTGTTGGTGAAGGAAATTTCCTTCTGTTGCCTCTCCCTATGTAATTCTTAATACTGTCGTGTTTCATTTGCTTGTTGTGCTGTGAAATATTTTATTTGCCTTGGCTTGTAGCTTTACTTTGTAGCTTTTCTCATCTTTTCTCAACTTCAGGGGTTTCACAAATAAATTGACACAAATGAACTTGCKTTCTCTACCTGCCAGCTAGTATTTGCTTTATCCCTGTTCACTTCATGATGAGCTAATGTGATGTTGCACAGTTTTAGACTAGCAATGGGACCAAATGAACTAAGAAATAAATTTTTATCATTTTCTGACAGGCTAAAATGACTTTACAGTTTTTGTCATTGTTTTCCCAGTAGCAAACAGCCTGTTCAGTGGCAGCATTTTGTCAGTGTTGCTTAATATTATTCTTCCTTTTGGAACTTCAAGAGGCCCTTCTAAAGCAACACCCAACAAGTGTGTTTGAGTAGGCAAGGGTGCTAGTGAATTGACAGTGCAATTCAGAAGTGTAGCAAAACAGGCATTTAAAAGCATCTAAAATAACCTAGGCCAGCAATTACAAATGATCTGGAGTGGCAGGCATCTTATTTTTGGTAAASCATTCAAATAAAAAGATTAGCCATGGAATACCCATATATATAYACATATATTTCAATTATATTCAAGGCAAATAGTCTGAGGGACTAAATTTCAGTTCACGAACAGACACTGTTGTCTTGATGTTGCCAGTTGAGCCAACAATTTCTGTTTGGAGCTTCCTGACTGGAAGCGACAGCTCCTTTATGGTCTGGATGCGGCTTAACCCCGTGCTTGTGCAGCRCTCCCCGCCATATGGCTCCCCCCGAGCCAGGAAGCGAGCAAATACCATATGTGTTTCCACCGAGGGAGAAAACAAAGCATCTGGAATAAAATATTACTCACCGTATGACGTGCAGGTACAGGTTTTGCCTTAGTGAGAAGTAAAATGGTTCAAGATCGACACCCGGGTGGTTATTGCTGCGTGCTGGGGCGAGCGCCTTGGCTCCAAGTGCTCTTGGAGCTGCTCTTAGCTGGGCTTTGCTCTCTGCACTCATTACATCCAGGTCCTGTTTTGAGGTTGTTTGCAGCCACAACTGCTGCTAGGGCTGCTTATTTTTCATTGTTTTACTTTTAAACAAAGCAGCTGAAGAGCAAGAGAGTAGCTCATAGCAGTAACTCGCACGGTGTGCCGGCATGAGCTGGCAGCTTCAGCCACTGCTTTTTTCTGTTCAGAAGCTGTTAAATCCTTCAGCCACAAATCGGTGCTTTGTGGATTAAGGAGCTGCCCCCTCTCTTGCTCGGATGCTTTGAAGGCTTCCCTGAGGTCATGTGTCAAGAGCTTTTCAATTAAGGGTCCTTAGCTGGTCCCCAGGGACTTTCATGGGTTGTTTGGACTGTATCTTGTGACATGTTGATTTTACAGCCATTTTCTTCAACTGTAGGTAGTTCACATTGTTTTGAAAAGCCAGTGGCATCTTTCTGCAGTAACACGTGGGTGTTTGTGCCCGTCTGTCTTTTTTCTATCAGACTCCAAGGGGAATTATTTAAAAATAAGCATATAGGCCTGGTGCTGCTGTCACTGCAAGCCCCATTGCTCGTGTGTCCTGTGCAGCACCTGCTTCAGCCTGGGCACGAAATCCAGAGGTTGGAGAGAAAGAAGTGGTCACTGTATTCCCAGTCAGCCTGTTTCCATGAGCATTTTCCTTTGTTTCTTCCCACTATCATACTGACGCATCACCCTTTGCATCCTGAATGTTTGGATTTGTTTGGATGGGCAAGTATTTGGATTTCTTTTGCTATAAAGACATCCCTGGATACTTCTGATTTCTTTCTTATGSRGAGGAAGYTACAGAGAAGRATGGAGRGGAGAGGGAAAAAAAATTGTCAGGGGCAGCGTGGCCAGGTGGGCCGGAGCAAGCAGCCAGGGAGCAGATTTTAAACAGATTTAGCAAACTTCTAACAATGCTGATTCAGAGAAGAGGGAAAAAAAGTGGTGGTGAGCCAGGACTGCAAAAAGTAAACATGGAGTAAACTATTCTCAGAAAGTGTAGGTTCAAAATAAATAAGGCATGGCAAAATTACTGTGATTTATAAGGTGCTAAAAATAAAGGTGCAAAGGAAATGAGAATTAGTAATACAAATAGTGTGGGAACAGGGCAGAAGTAGTTTCCTTTCCTGCTCTCCTTACTCGCCTGGAAATCATTCACTTCACTGGGAGTGCGGGATCTTTGTGTGTGTGTGTGTGTGTGTGTATGTATTTCTATAGTTTATTTACTTTTCAAATAGGTATGGTGCAGGAGTGGAGTGCTTGTGCTTCAGCCACACTTATAAATCACTCTTTTTGACTCTAGGATTTCTATATTTCAGTCATGTGGCTCTTCACCTTCTCACTTTGTCCTCTCAGCTGTGCCTATTTGGAAAGTATGCTGGTATCCGAGTCTGTCAGTCCAAAATGGATGGAATCATTCCTATTATTTGTGTGTGTGTTTGTCTGAGGGCAGATTCAGGCCCGAAGCTTTTCCCAGAGGAGTGTGCAAGCCTGGCGGACAGAACCTGGGAAGGCCGTGACGGCGCAGGCGCTTGGGTGGATAGTCACACACATGGATAGTGGGAGGATTGAGGCTGGATTTAGGATTTAATTTGGCTGAATTCGATGGTGTTCGTGTAGGATTTGTTGAAGCCCAATACGGATTGGAGTCCCAGGTCTCCTATGCAGTGCACGCCGGRGCTTTGGGAAAGGCGTTGCTGATTTAGGGAGGTTTTGTTCTATTAGGCAGAGGGCTTCCCTCTTTGGAGTCCTTAGGAATCATAATTGAATGTCTGTGACGCCAAAGGATTTGTTGATGTTGTTAGKATCAGTATTAAGAGTGCCACTACTTGTAAGCGCTCAAGTGGAGGTGCTCTGACACGCGCTCTCTCCCGGCCCGCGCAGGACCCTGCAGCCTCCGACGCAGGTGCCGGTGGTGGTTTCAGCCGGGAACCCRCAGCTGCACACGGTGACACTCCAGACGGTGCCCCTGACCACGGTGATCGCCAGCACGGAGCCGGCCGCCCCGGCGGCCCCCGCCAAGTTCATCCTGCAGGCCATCCCCACGTCGCAGCCCATGGCGGTGCTCAAGGAGAACGTGCTGCTGCCGCCGCGGCCGCCGTCGCCGCCGGCGCCCCTCGTGCTGAGCCCGGCGCAGGTGCAGCACGTGCTGGGCAGCGGCGTGCAGACAGTTTGCAACGGGGCGGCCGAGGCGGCCGCGGCGCCGTCCTACGGTGCCGCCGCCCCCGTGGTGACGTTCTCGCCCGGCGGCTCCCAGGGGACGGCTCCGCCGCCCGGCGCCGTCATCACCTCCGTCATCAAGGAGGCCAAGCTGGGAGCCGTGAAGCAGGAGGAGCAGGAGGAGCAGGAGGAGGAGGGCGGCGGGGCCGAGCAGCAGCCCTTCGTCGTGGTCATGTCTGCTCCAAATGGTTTCCCGCCCAGCGTGCAAGTGAAGCAGGAGAGCGAGCCCTCGGAACCCAGTCCCTATAAATAAATCCAAAAGGAAAAAGACCCTGTGGATGATGGTTTTCGTAAATGTGACGGGACCTTCTCAGTTGTGTACATACGATTTGATTCCAAAGTTACGAAGCTACTTAATTTCTGCAGTTAATTGGTAGGATTCATGCTTTAGAACGGGTTTTGATTTTCTGTTAATTGCTAAATGTTATCATATAAATAAAAATACATATTACTCATGTTTCAAAATACAGGCATGAAGGAACGTGCTTTTTTTAGGCTATGAAGATTTTCTCTTGAGKTTTTTTGGCCAAAGTTCCAAATTTCTTACATATTTGTATGTTTTCAGTCTGTTGCTAATTTACATTACAATAACATTATTGTAACCTCTCTGTTTAACCCACACATGTATCACTTACCTTTTGAAGCAACAGTTACTTTTACTTTGGATGGAACATTTTCATTCCATGTGTATGATTTTTTTTTTTTTTTTTTTAATGATCAAGCGTATGTATCTCATACCAGTCAGTTACATCAGATTTAGCCTTTAATAATGGACAGTGATAACCAGGTATCCTCGTGTTGCATCTTTTTTTTTGCAACACACGCTCTCGTGTGTGCAAAGTGAAATATACACTCCTATTGAGAGTATACAAAACATTTATTCCAGTAATGGACAATGCCAGGACTATATTTTATATGAAAACATCAGATATATTTAATTACAGAAACTAGTGGCATCACTACAGGTGCAAATGTTTCATGCCATTTTTTGACTATGACTTTTAACAATTTCACTTTCTACTTCAGATTATTTTGTAAGGGGGGAGGGAAATGAAATATATACAATTTGTGCAGGAATTCTGAGATTAGTACTGCTAAGAGTTCTTTTTTTTTGATTGTAAATAATGTACATTCAATGTCACAAGGAAGTTTTTCAGCTAATTTGTTTCCATACAAATTTTTGATAGATGCAAATAAGATCATTATGTTTAGAGGTCTAATGTTATATGTATTCATATTACAGAGTGAATTTGTATTTAAAAAGGCAAATTTTTAAATGATGGAGCCCTTTGAACCCTTGGGTTCTTGTCTTTTGTATTTTTAATTGGTTTATTATGAAAATAAATCAAATGGAAAAACACTTTTCTGTATTTACTCTGAAACGTTTCTGTATTACTGCAGTGTTTTGATGATCACTATAAATCTGCAAAATGCAGTGAGAAACAGGACAACGTGGTTCATCGGCGTGGGCCGGAGACTGAGTAGGAGCCAGTGAGCAAACTTCCCAGTAAGTTATAAGCAACCACAAACTATCAGCATTTATCACAAAAGCCCTTTCGGCTTGTATAAGGGCACTGAACGTCCAAGCCGCTAAATCCTAACATCCCACAAAATGTTTCAGGAGAACATGGATTATAAACGAAACACCACTGCTCATAGTGGAGTTTAGCTATGAGTTTTATTGTTTTCTTCCTAAGGTTAAAATTAGATATAGACATAAAAGCACCAAGAGGAAAAAAAAAAAAAGAAAAAGAAAAGAAAAAGTTATTCGGATGCTTGGCTTTTTGTTTTTTCCCTAACCTACTACTGATGTTAGACCAACCTCATCCTCTTTGTAGAGATGCAGGCTGAGCGTGGGTGCCAGGYGGTCCGGGGTGGCCTGTGGGGCAGCTCCCCTGTGAAGGAGGAGCTGCAGCCTCTGCCGAAGGGCTCCAGGGCTGCAGCCACATGGTCCTGGCACGTCTGGTTCAACAAGGACAAGTGCAGGGTCCTGCACCTGGGGAGGAATAACCCCAGGCACCAGYACAGATGAGGGGTCGACCTGCTGGAGACCAGCTCCACGGAGAGGGACCTGGGAGTCCTGGTTGACACCAGGTTAACCACAAGGCAGCAGTGCCCTCGTGGCCAAGAAGGCCAATGGGATCCTGGCTGCATCAGGAGGATGTTGCCAGCAGGTCAAGGGAGGAGATCCTGCCCCTCTGCTCAGCTCTGGTGAGGCTGTACCTGGAGTATTGGGTGCAGTTCTGGGCTCCCCAGTGTAAGAGGGATGTGGAGCTTCTCGAGAGGGTCCAGTGAAGAGCAACTAAGATGATTAAGGGAATGGAGCATCTCTCGTATGAGGAGAGACTGAGTGAGTTGGGCCTGTTTAGCTTGCAGAAGGYTGAGAGGGGATCTGATCAATATGTCTAAGTTCATGAAGGGGGAATGTAGGGAGGAAGGGGCCAAGCTCTTCYCAGTGGTGGCCAGTGACAGGACAAGGGGCAATGGGTACAAGCTGCAACACGGGCAGTTCCATCTCCATGTGAGGAAGAACTTCTTYCCTGTSAGGGTGRCAGAGCCCTGGAACAGGCTGCCCAGGGAGGCTGTGGAGTCTCCTTCTCTGGAGATCTCCCAAACCCGCCTGGATGCCGCCCTGTGCCCCGTGCTCTGGGTGTCCCTGCTGGAGCAGGGGGTTGGACTGGATGATCTCTAGAGGTCCCTTCCAACCTCAACCAGTCTGTGATTCTGTCTTGTCGCTCTTAAGGAACAAGGAGCACAGAAACACAACTCTGTCAGTATTAACAGAGACAGGGACTWGCGCTCTAAGCATACGCATTGTGGCTCCTTTTTTGAGGGCTCTGTGTTTCAGACTGAGAGGATAAAACGGGCTTTAGGGAATTGGGGAAGGAGGATGCTGGCAGATGGAACTGGCAGATGTCCTAGCCGAGCCGCTCGCCATCATCTTTGGAAGGTCCTGGAGAACGGGGGAGGTGC
>NW_020454594.1:1072036-1144386 GCF_003342845.1 Nothoprocta perdicaria
CTTTGGAGATCTTTAAAACCCGCTTGGATGCAGCCCTGTGCCACGTGCTCTAGGTGACCCTGTGTGAGCAGGGGGGTTGGACTCGATGACCTCTGAGGTCCCTTCCAACCTTCGGCATTCTATGATTCTATGATTCTATGCTATTAGACTGCAAAACAAGGACTTTACCCCATAATACACGTCTTGTAACACTAGGAAGCATGAGGAAAACTTAAGGCTTGAGTGGCATTACACTGTTTGCTCTGTGTGTGTGGGGAGGAGTGTTTTGCTCACATATTTGCTAGAAAAAAAAAAAGGAGGGAAAAAACCCAACATTATGAGATTACAACTTCACAAACAAAACCTCTTGCCGCGGATAACAGAAGCGTGAGGTTCTGCCTTTGGGAGAAGCAGCGGAGAAGACCCTCAGCAGGCAGCAGGAGCACGCTCCTGACGGGAGACCCCGTTATATAACGAGCCCTGGAGAAAAACCCTCCTGCTCCTGCTCCTGCTCCCTGCCCCTCCTCGCTCCCCGCTCCTCCCAGCGCCCGAGGARCCTCTCGGGGCGGGGCCGCTGGGAGCGGCCATTTCCCGCCCCGCGCATGCGCACACCCCCGCGCAGTGGGAAGGCGGGGCCGAGCCGGAAGAGCCCCTCCCTCTCTATCTCCCCCCCCCGCCCTCGCCTCTATGGTTGCCGCGTGCCTCGGTAGCCATGGCCGCCGCGCCGATCACGCGGCGCGCGAGGCRCCGCCCCGCTGCATCCCGTGAGCCTCCGCGCGCGGCCTGCGGGGCGGTTGCGCGGGCGCCGCGGCGGCTCCAGAAGTTTCCCGGGGGGCGTCATGGCGGCGGCGGCCCCGCGGTGAGCGCCCCTTCCCCCTGCCCTCCCCGCCGCGTCCCGCGCGGCCCCTACCGCCCTCTCACGCCCTTGCGCTTCCTCGGCAGGTTCTCGGACGCGGACATCGACCGGGAGCCGGCGGCGGCGGCGCAGGTGAGCGCGGGGGGCGGCGGCACCGGACCGGACCGGGCCGGGCCGGGAAGGGGGGCGCCTCGGGCCGCCCTCGGTGCCGCCTGGAAGCGCCGGGACTGCCCGGGCCTCGCACCCGGCCCGTGGCGGGGACTGAGGGTGTCTGAGCGGGCCAGCGCGCCTGCTGCTCGGCAAAAGAACAACAGCAAAAAATAAATAAATAAATGGTAAAAACGAACTTTTCTTTGCCTGCTGTTCCCTATAGGGAGGCTGTATGTAGGTAAGTTTAGGTTTTTGGTGGAAACATCGTAATCTAGTTACTGGAAGAAGACATTTGATCAGTTTTTATTGTGTTGTCATCACTCTTGTTTTCTTCCTCTCTTTTTTTTTTTAATATTCTGCACACTCATTAGGGTCAGTGTGTGTTCACACGTCCTTCCTTACTGAAAGGGAAAAGTTAGGAAGAAGCTGGAGGCGTGTGGAGGGGGACGGGATGGTTCCGGCTCTGGGGTAAGGTGAAGCCTCCTGTCTCTCCACGGGGAAGTCACAGAGCTGATTTCCCTTATTTGCGGCTTGCGCCCCAGCTTGCAAAGCCTCTTTGGGAGGTTAATGGGGTTGGATGTGAGCAGGTACACTTGACACAGTGAAAACGAGTTTAAGATTGAAAAGGTGCAGTTTCCGGTTGTAAACAAACAATGTTTAAAGCGTTAACGGGCACTTTTGGGACGTGCCTCTGCTCTTCTTGCTCTTGGCATAGATTTTTTGCTTGCTTTRTGCATTTTTCATTTTTTTTACATTTGGTAGCTTTGAATAAGAAGCTTTTTGCTAGTTTCAAAACACAGCACGCTGTATGGATGTTATATAATGTCTGTTACGCTGATACCAGCTGTCACTTAAGTTTGTTTTTTTTTTTAATTTTGCTTTGCTTTATGCTCATGCTGGTGAGCAGGCTGCATTTGAGCTGGAAGGTCCGTCGGGCAGCTCAGCATCGTGGTGACTTGGAGCCGGGGGTGTTTGCGTGACCTGGGATTCGTGCTCCTGTCCTTACTGTCCGTCCCTGTGGTGGGGTGCGATGCTCCCGCGCCTGCCGGGGCTTCTGCCCGGGGTTTTCGGTTCCTGAGGAGCTTACCTGGGTGTTCTGCACCTGCTGCCTGTAGCTGTGTTCTCAGAGGCACGAGCCTGGATCTGATGTGACTGAAAGGTCATCGCCACCTGTGTCTATTTGCTCTTTTAAAAGTCTGAATGACAAAGCTGGGAACTTCAGTGGGTTTTTTTTTCCTTGCCAAGTTGAAAAAGTAGTTGATCACATGAAATAAGAGTGTCTTCTGTTTGCTTTTTTCACTTATAAAATGCTCTGCAACATAAGTAGTGATGAATTGAGAAGTTGGGCAGAATCAGAAATGTGTATTAAAATATTGACTCCGGTATAGAAATTTAAATGTCTTACACTGCTGCAAACTCCTGCTGCTGGTGAAACAAACTGCCGTGGTCACTARATCCCATATTGGCTTAAACATCTGTGTGACGGCAGGTGAACGACAAGAGGGCACTGGTCTGAGTTAAAACTAAGCTAGGTTCTTTACTCCTCCTCCTTTCTGTAGAGCGGTAGAACTGTGTTGTGGCAGCCGTACTGCATAACACACTGCATTAACACACACTTAGATGTGTTTAAGGTCTATAACTGAGCCCATGCTTGCTCCTGAGGAGGAATCCCAGCCCGCTGGGACGTGGCATTGCAGGGCTGGGCAGTAGTGGCTTTGGGAGAGCTCCCTGCACGCAGCAGCCCTGCCCAGGAAGGGGAGAAGCGAGCGGCCTTTCCCAGGCGTGTGCTGAGCTGCTGCCTTTCCATTCTGTTGGGCTGAATGCTGTGGGCAGCGCTTTGGGATCAAGGGCAGCGGCTGCACTGAGACTTYGGGGTTAAGGCCTTGGAGAAACCTGTCTGCTTCTCAGTAAGGAGCAGGTTCTTTGATATAACTGGCAGATTCCTTGATGTTTAAGCTTTATGGATCAAAACTGAGCAATGGACAAACCTCCCTGCCAATTATGGATATTGTGTTTTGGAATATCTTTTAGTTGAGAGCTTGATATTGTGCATTTACAAAGACTTCTAAGATGCCACTCTATTTATTTTTTTCTTTATCTGTCTTTACAGGAGCTGACAGCAGCCTTGGAAAAGAATCCAGATGATGCTGAATATTATTGTCAACGAGCTTATGCTTATATTCTTCTGCAGAATTATGCTGGTAAAGACTTTAAACTCATAATCACCTTAGAAGTGTATTGTGACACATTTTTTACAGAAGATATCTTAGATCTGCAATTAATACAGTAACAGTATGTATTTGTTACCTTAAACTGAATTGGCAGCTATTACAGTTATGGTTTGCTTTGTTGTTTGTTTTTCATCTTTGTTTGCTTTGTACCTGCAAAATGATCAGAAATGATCAGTGAATTGGTTGCTCTGCAGACATAGATTTCCATTTGATTTTGGCACAGGACTATCTGGGCAGCTTTAATTATTATTTTTTTTTTAAGTAGTTTTCTCAGATGAGTTTAAAATTTGGTGTTGTAAAAATGCTCCATCCTTGTGTGGTGGTCAATACAACTGAATCTTGTCGATACAACTGAATCTTGTYATGGTAGGAATGCGATAACTGAATAATGCCTGGGAGAAAGATCACATTAATATAAGGCTTTGAGTTAATCTTTCTTTCTATTAGAAGCATTTTACAAATTAGATCTAAGTAGAGGATTTGAATAAATAAAAGTCATACCTCATTTTGTACAGAGCTCTTCAGGTGAATGAAGGGATCATCTGTATCAGTTACAGCTAAATTTCATTTTTTGTGTGAGCTGAAAAATTAACATACTTCCCATCAAAAATTTTGACTACAAAAGATTCAACTTACTCATTTTTGTAACACATTAATGTTCCTTATCTGTAAACTGACTTTCCACAGATGCCGTTGCAGATGCAAAGAAGTCTTTAGAACTCAATCCCAATAATGCCATAGCTTTTCTCAGGAAAGGGTATGTACCTTATCRTGGGCTTTGGGAATATTGTGATAATTTTTTAGGACAATACTTATATTTGAATTACAACTCTCTACAAGGTTTTTGCAAGACAATGAATAAATTGAATGCTGAGTTGTAACATRTATGTGTTTTTTAATACATTATTTTTATATTGAGTTCAGGCTTGTTATCTTAATATCCTGGACAACTTATATTCTGAARTTTTTAACTTTAACCAATATAGTGCATAAACTGAGGTCGTTGTTTTCAGCATGTGGAGTAGCTTGAAAAGTAGTTACGATTTCTTTGTGTTTTTGTTTGTGGCAGGCTAGGTGAATATCATATGAAAAACTACACATCTGCTTTAGAGTCTTTCCGAGAAGGACAGAAGCTGGACAGTAAGTATTTGGACGTTTTTTTATATAAAGAGCATGTAACTTGATATGTGTTTCAGCTGAAAAGATTTTTCTTTTACTATTTAAAGATAGTTTTTTACATTTTTTGTTAGATTTTTTGTTAGTGCTTAATTACGGAAGCTTTTCACTTATTTAAGGAGTGTCCTTGTAGGTGTCCTAGTTTGGGGAGTTTTGACAATCTGACTGAGTGCCAGGGTAGAAATTGTTCAGTGCGGAAAGCTCTGATAGAAGCTACAGGGAAGCCCAGAACGAAATAATTGCGCAGTGGTTATAAGTCTGCCTTCTCTTGCTTCCTATGCAGCACTAAAATAAAATCCTCACTTTCTTCCATCTTCTTTTCCCAGCAGTAGAAAGAAACGGTAAGAAAAATACGTTGAAAGTTGCACAGAACAAAGTACACTGATCTGATAAGTGTCCTCGCAGTCTAAGATCTTTCTAGTACATTTTCTTATCTCTAACAAAGGCTAGGACCTGAAACTTCAGTGGAAATGTAATTACGTTGCAGCTGCCAAGTCATCTGCTCCTCTGTTCTAAAACGGTGCTTCCATGGGAGCCTAAGCTAATTCAAGTCCTTGCTGCCAAGTGATTTTTGCCCCCTCACTCTTTTGTTTATTTAATGCTTTCTTTCAGTGGATTAAGTCTGCAGAAAACAACTATATTTGTATTTTCTCTTGGAATACTGTGCTGAAATTATCGACTAAAGAGTCTGACTGCCGAAACTATCAGGAATAAATTAGTGGGGCAGTGGTAGGGTGGAAATTGCCATGGCACCAACTGGTGTTTGCGAGCTTAARCTGCTGTGGGAGAAGTGTCGGAGTGTAAGAAACAGTTTAAAGTCCTTCTAGATGTAGTAATTTTGTGAGTAAGGGCTTGGGGCAAAACCAGTGAACTTCCAGTTAAATGCAGCTAGTACAAAATGAACAAAAGCAAAGTGGGAAAATTGGTCACGAAGGAGGTGATTCGAGAAGAGTTTCACTGTTGCTGTCTGGCAGCAAGTTCCTGCCGTGGGGGATTTTGCTTCACAAGGGGGCAGAAGTAATATGTTTATGTGACCATGACGTGTTTGCTGGTACAAGGTCTGTTTCAAGCCTTCATCAAGAGCACTGACAGACAAGAGCTCGTGCTCTTTGCTGGTAGGACTGATGTGCCCTACAAGGGTACTACAAGGCCTCCCACTAACCCCCTAAAGTGGTGTTTAAATACAACCTAACAGGGTGGGTTATGGAGAGAACAATGTGCCTGTATTTTATCTGCTAACACTAGGAAGTGAGAGCTCCCTCAGTCATAAGACTAGGTGTGTGTGTATAGGTTCTGGAGTTCAGTAGGCTGACAAAGCAGGGTGGTCTCTTATTCTTGGACGTATTATGTGAGTTTTGGAGAATTTGGAGAGTGAGTTTGGAGAAATTGTCTTGCTTTTTGCTGTGACCATCTAATGAATTTTATGAAGATGAAAAGTAGCAACTTTTTAAAGAAGCATCTTAGGTGCTTTCTGTATTCTAAAAATTACTACACTTTTTAGAGTACTATTAATTTTATAATTATATAAATATACTAATAGTATTATATTTATAATTGTAATTATAAAATATGTTGAACAGGAAGTGGTTGGTGAGGGTGACTTTTTTTTTTAGGAAAGATTCAGTGTCTTGTCTYGCCATCAGCTGTACTTTCAAGTTGAAAGTTCTTGCTGCTGAAAATCTGAGGCTGGATCAGTGTAGACTTTACTCAGTTTGTCTGGGCTTAAGGTTGTGATTCAATTCTATTCCATTTTCTTATCTTATTTGGTAAATTTTGCTTCTGGATTCAATCCTTCAGTAATTTTGTGGGGGACAGGAGG
Organism: Nothoprocta perdicaria; assembly: GCF_003342845.1. Classification (NCBI taxonomy): domain Eukaryota; kingdom Metazoa; phylum Chordata; class Aves; order Tinamiformes; family Tinamidae; genus Nothoprocta; species Nothoprocta perdicaria. Next base: position 1,078,248 of record NW_020454594.1, read on the forward strand.
AATACATTTTAAAATKGTAAAATAATTTAGGTTGCCAAGCAGCTCTAGAGCTCATCTGGTCCTACGCGCTGGCCAAAACTAGTGTTAACTTTGAACTTGCGTGAGTCTGTGCAGGGCCTTCTGGAGTTGATTTCTCATTATTTCCAAGGATGAAAATTTCACGGATTCTTTGGTCAATCTGCTCCAAGTGTTTGCATACTCCTTTTGGGGGGAGGAAAAAAAAAGTTACCTAATCAGAATTTCCTTTTTTGCATCCTGTGTCCTCTTCCTCACTTCTTTCCTCCTCTTGAGGTGGGTCTGACTGTTTTTTCTGCAACTTAAATAGTTAAGGCAATCATTAGATCATTAGATTACCTCTCTTTCCCCCAACAAAACATTGACAGTTAATTTTGGAGAATTCTTTCTGCACATGCATATTGCCTGCTCAGGACTTGCTAAGATAAGAGGAAAAAAATTGTTAGCAGTGACTGTATTGTAGTGTCAAGGCAACCATGTTCTTTGTATTTTTATCTTTTACAAATAGTATTTGAGAGATTTTATAAAAATTATGTAATTTAAAATAGGTTCTCGAATGATCAGTAGGGATGGCAAAAGCTGAGGGGAGAAATAGTATTGAGCATTGGGGTAGCAGTTCTAAGACATAAGGCATGCCTTAAAATTTATGCAGTCTTTATATTTGAGGAGCTCAGGGCTAATAGTTTGCAGTATCCCAGGATTTGGTGTAATGGACRTACCCGCAGGGCGCTGTCTGCTCAAGTGTCATTTTCCAGCTCCTGCAGGGAGGGTGACTAATTTGTCTTCATACAGTACAGGGAAATGTTTAGCCCTTGGTTAAAATAAATAAATAAAATAAATAAATAAATAAAATGCCACAGTGTTGCTAATCAGTTACTTACTGATCAGTTGCTTTACTTTCAGTTACTTTATGGTGTTTTTTTTTTTTTTTCCTTCCCCCTCCACTCCCAGTGTGAAGTTAGGATGTATTTCTAACACCCCTGAAGCATTGGAAGGGCATGTAAATTTGGGTAAGGCCACCAGGAGAAAAGACATGGTGCTAGCAAAAGGTTTCACAATTTTGAGTTGTCCTTGGGACAGGCTAGCTCACCTGATACTTTCCAAGTAGAAAATTAGGTGGCTAAACGTTTTGGAAAAAATATTTTGAACAGTAAYGGGAATAGGAGTGTAGAACCATGTTAGGTGTTTTTGGAACAGCTGTAGCAATTAAGCAAACTGGAACCCAATAGGTAGATTTGGGTCAGCTCAAGGCAGGATCTTTTATTCTACAAATTAGTTTAGGTTAATTAAATACAAGAGAGTTAAACAAAAGCTGTGTAAAAGTACTTACAGCTTAAGTGGAGAGATCAAGGTTACTAGAAGACAGTAGAAAGAATACCATGATTTAATAAGTTGCTGCAAATTTGGGATCAGCTTCTTCCAGCTTCTTTGTGCAATACAGGTAGTGCTTGAAAAGTTTTAATGTCAGCATGTTCGGTCTCTTCTAGATGTGGATCACACCTTTACTGCTTGGATTAAAAGATGTGAGGAAACCCTAAATGGTAAGAAGGACAAGTAATTTGCTTGGTATGGGATTTGATATGCTCTGTCCTTTGCAACTGCTTCATGTTTTGAAAGATCTATGCCTTACCCCTTAAAAAAAAGGCAATTTAAAAAAATGCCTTCTTCTGTTTAACTTTTTATTTCTCTCCCAGTGTGCGACCCCTCTCTGCTTTAATTTTCAAGGAAAGTAATAAATATAATTAGCCATGACAGGAAAGTAGATATTTAAAGTTCAAGCAGTCAGAATTAATTTTATGTTGCTTTCACATGCTAATGCTAAATGTTATTTTAATAACTGTGGAAGCATGTTTGTTTTCTAAAAGCTGAAGTTCTCAATATCAAAATAGGTTTTCAAGTCTCTCAAAATGCCAAGCTGGAAAGAGCAGTGGGGATCTGACTTCARTTCCCTTTGGAAATTGCCTCAGTCAGATACTAACTGCTACTCTGGTGTAGCTTCTTGGTAGTCACTACGTCCATCTGGTTGGTTGTCCTTTTAGGAGTATTGCTCCAGGTGGACATTGTTGGCAGTGAATTTAGCCATAGGTGCTGTCAACTGCCTGTGGATTTGAATGAGATGTAGCAGAATATCAGGTTTAATGTCTTTTCCTTKGCCTGTTGTCACCTCTTTCCCCTTTTGTAACACGTACCAAGGACTATGACAGGAGCAATATTGCGTGTTCAGGTTAATTTATTGACAAAAAGTAAATAAGGAGTTTGCATTCTATAGGAATGTATAAATTCAAAGAACTCTTGTGAAAAGTACTATCTTCGGAAAAGTAAGATAAGTGATTGGCTGCTGCCATCTTATTTGGCGGCAGGTTATCTTGGCTGAGAACTTTCTCTGCCATATCAGTGATAACACATCTGTTTTGTCTGGTTTAGTTCAATTGTCCTRTCCTGTTTTGCATATTCATTCTTCTTTTTTTTTCAAGAGATTTTCTCCATTGGATATTCCAGAAGAGAGAGGGAATGTGAAAGGGAGTGGGAGGAGTGGAAATAGTTTTTTCTTTACAACTTAGTTCTTTTTCATATACTTTTTGCCACTTGTTAACAGAAGTATCTTAAAAAAGCATTTAAAAGAAGAAATACTAAGCTATAGTTTAAGTTCTAGTATTCCAATGTATTTAAGTGCATGTGAATGACTTTAATTCTGCCTAAATTCCATCCCATTCCCTACCGTGTCAGCCTAGCAYGAGACAAAAAGTTGATGAGAACTCCTTCCTGGTAGTATGAATGGATGATAACCTAATATATCTAATCTAATTACCTAACATAAATTATATAGCCTAATATAAACCTTCCATGTTTCATTAAAAAAAAAAAATCAAAAACCAACAACAAAAACACCCCCTCTTCTGTGTTTATTTCTGGTAAGCMAGGAGAGTTTAATGGAACATGTTTTCCTTCTGTTCAACACAACGTGTTTTGTATTATAGTTTATTTGCATAACTTGTTGGTTGAAAAGGGCAGCATGAAGAAAGTCTCATTAAAATTAGAGGGTCATAAAAGCAAAAAGCTTAGAGATAAAACTGGCTGGGGGGTCACAGAGCAGGTTAACTGTTAACTTTTCTACTGCTGAGTCTAAAGTGAGCACAAAATACTTGGAGTAGTCCAGCTTTGGCTAGAATAAATGCCATGTAAGTTYAGTATGTTTTACTCGTATGTGTTACACACTTAAAGTGTAACTATTCTTTTTGCAGCAGTATCACAGACTGAAATGGTAAGCCGTTTTCCTTAATATCTTTTGCTTCAATGTATTTTTTTTTGTTATTAAGATAGAGCATGCTTTTACATGTGGGTCTTTTAACAACTTTGAGGCTTTAAATACATGCAGCAGAAAAAAACCTACCTATTTCTTAAGATGTGTTTTTTCTTTAGACCTCTGGGTTTTGAACCAAAAATTTGAACCCTGAGGACTCAGAAATATGATACAAATCTGGACGTTGCTGTGTAGATTGCTTTATTAAAACTGTAACTTTGTCTTGCTGCCTGCAACCTAATTTAAAAGAACTAAACAGCTTATCCTGTCATTGCTGTGTTGGGTTTTATTTTGTGTGTGACTGGTAGAAAGTTAACTTTTTATTTTCAGTGTGCACAAGTAGCATGTGCAGAYTTGTTTTCTATTGTAACTGCTTTCAGGTTTCTTACTATCTGAAATCTTTAGGAGTGTCAGAACTAACCTGTTTTTTAGTCTAAATGGGAAACGTATTGGGAATTCTCCTCAGAATTCCAATTTAAAATCCTAAAAATGGAAACAAGGGAGGAAACTGAACCAGAAAAAAAATGTTAGGCAGAGTCAAATAGTACAATTAAAAGGTTTTTATGTTTAAGAAAAATCTCTTAAACCTGCCACAGGTTTCTTTACTGCTCATCCAGGAGTTACTAGAGCTACTGTGTCTCAGGTATCTTGCCTAGGAAGAAAATGAGTTGGAGCAGCATCCTGACAATTACAAAATATTCGACTTGCGTATTGTGGATTACCTGAGTAGTTTTATGATGGATTGACACTTTTTGTTCTCATCAGGAGTAAATGGCTAGGAGAATAGTGGTGAACTTTATACTTGTTTCTAAGTTAATACACTTGTAAATTGAGAAAAAGGTAGCAGACAGTATGAAAATGTTCTGTATCTTTGAAATATATTTCACTATATTTTTCCACTTATGGTCATGTAATTTTTCTTTCAACTAGAGTATACAACAGCAACCTCTGCCATCCAAGATCAAGTAAGTTGACTTTAGTTTTATTATGAGAATTAAGCTGATATATGGTRTATAACACTCTTCTTTCCTGACTTGGGCATTGGAGAAAGAGGCTAGGAAACTGCCACTTTCTGAAATTGCCAAAGAAAAAGCTACAGTTGCTATGTGAAATATTTCTTAAACAATGTCACTGCTTCGTTCAGACACATTTGTACCTTCATGAGATGCTCCACTGGGAAAGTAGGGAATGGAATAAACATTCTTGCTTCTGTTTCTAATTCTCATGCTCACCTTAATTCAAAGACTTGCCCATGTACTAAGTGTAGATAATGTCTCAAGATGCTTTTAAGATCCTTAACTAAAAAGGTGCTTTTTAAATAAGGCAAAAAATATTGTGAATTGGATTACAAATTAATCTAGGTCTGAAATGCTTATTTCTTGGAGAAAAAAAAGCTTTTTTGAAAAACATTTTTTTGTTATTTACTTTGTCAAGTCTGCAAGTGCTTTGTTAGARGAATGGGAAGAAATCTGCTTTTGTATATTGTCTTTCCCCTCTAAGTTGYACAGTGTAATATCTGGCTTCCGGTGTGTGCATGTGTACCTGTATGTATTTATATCTTCTTGCAGTCAGTGTTTTCCTCTCTTTAAGGTACGACTGGTACCAAACAGAATCCCAAGTGATTGTGACTATCATGATCAAGAATGCCCAGAGGGATGCTGTCCGTGTGCAGTTCTCAGAAAAAGAGGTGACCTGTGTTGATTCATTGATGTGCACCCGTGGATCCCACAAGATGCAGTTGTTAAAATACTGGGCCATCCCTTTGTTGGAATAGCAAGGAAAAATAGTACTAGTGATCTTCCCCCTCTGAGTATTTGTATGAGTGTTGCCAGGGCAGGATCCGTAGGATACACAGAAGCATATAAATAAATATATATTTATATGCTTAATATAAATAATATGCTTAAACATAAATTCTGCTATGCCTGTTGCAAAGGAGCATCTGTTTTCCAGCTGCCTGAGTATTTGGAAGGGTTTAGGGGAAGAAGTGAACTGAACTTAAAAACATTCAGCTTTAAATAAAATAAAAGGGCCAGCCCCTTTTCAGTGGTGACCAGTGATAGGACTAGAGGAAAGGACCACAAACTGAAGCACCAAAAGTTCCACAGGAACTTAAGAAAACATTTCTTGACAGTGAGGGTGACAGAGCCCTGGMACAGGCTGCCCAGAGAGGTTGTGGAGTCTCCTTCTTTGGAGATCTCTGAAACCCACCTGGATGCAGCCCTGTGCCACGKGATCTAGGTGGCCCTGTGTGTGCAGGGAGGTTGGACTAGGTGACCTCTGGAGGTCCCTTGCAGAGGGGAAGGGATCTCCCCTCAACCATTTTATGATTCTGTGTCTGAGTGTATGTGTACCYGGAGTGTGAATGAACAGAAACAAGGCTTTTTAAAGAGCAGGTATGCATAAGCAATGCAGCTTGCTTTAGGACAATTATACAAGAAGAATTAACGTTGTGTATATTTTTCTCCATTTTGATGTCACTAAAATTGATAATGGCAGCCAGTGTGTATTTCAGAGGAAGACTGTAATCTCTTTACTGTAATACTATATGCAGTACTAATGACACTCACATTTAATTTCCCTATGAATATTGAGGACCTGGGCTCTTATTCTCAGCTGAATTGGTACTTAGTAACAGCCAAAGACTTCTATAATTGTCTACTTTAAATTGTTAAAATTATGTGAACGCTTGGCACGTAGTTTGCATGTGTTCAAAAGGAAGTTGCAATTTGTTTTCATATTCCATTATTAATATGTTGACACTTTATTTGCTTTAGAAATCTTTCTCTAAAGAATGTAGATCAAGCTGACAAGATAATAGGCTTTTTGAGTACTTGCTGGCTAAGAACTGAAATCTCCTTTTCATTTTGTAGTGTACTTTAGAAACACCTTGTTGAATAATGCAGGAAGTAGTGGTTTCATTTTAAATTCTCTGATGTCTGCTGCTTGATTTTAAAAGTGTCCTAGTGAAGGGTCATTAATTTAATCACTTAGTCTTGGTGCCAAGCTGCAGTCCTTTACCTCAGAATGAAAAGCTGCACTCTCAGGTGACCAGAAACGTGTTCTTGACTGTTAACAGATGAATGCATCAGTGAGACTTCCATCGGGGGAGGACTACAACTTAAAGCTTGTTCTTCTTCATTCTATAGTGCCAGAGCAAAGTACATTTAAAGTGCTCTCAACTAAGGTAAGCTTTTAAAGTGTACATAATTTTTGACGGTTTCTGACATTGATAACAGTTCTGCTGCATTGTCTTGTCTCATGATGATAGTCATAATATCTTGCTTTCCATATAGAATCACTTTTTCTTTCCTAGCTTTTTTCCCTCCCCCTTTCSCTAGCTTATATTATAACTTCTGATATGTCTACAAATTACTGTTGCTTCTGTGAAGCACCTTGCATGCTTCTGAACACTGCTGAAATAAATTGGACTTTGTTATTCTACAGCTCTCTCTCTAGTCTAGGTGAGCTGGTTCAGAACTGAATAATCTCTAGGTTTATGGTGCCCGATTTAGAAATTCTTATTGGTGTCAAAGCTTTCTGTGTTTAAGCAGGATCTGAATTTTTAATGTTTTGTACCTTCCTCCAAATTTTATTGTATCCATGTGACTTTGAGGGAGAGTTTAAGAGACAAAACGGGACAAGAATTTATTTCAGATGTCACTGCTTGAAACTTCTTCCTAGAGGAGAGAGTTGTGCAAGGCCATCTACCTAAATTGGTGAAGGAATACAAGGATTTAAATGGTACCTGTCTAATTCCAGTTCTCACCAGCAGATGGAGTAAGGCTGAAGTAATCTCTTGCAAAGCAGGTCTATATTAAGGACACAAACATGAAGAGACAGGTTTAGAATATTGTAATTTGCAAAGCAGTAAATGCCTTAAAAGAATGGTGTGGTCTCAGTGTTTAATTACTCAAAAGGTGGATTTTTGCAGGTTTTTTGGTGTATTGTGTTCATCTGAGTGGTATAGAAAATTTGTAGTTGCTACTTTGGGTAACTCRCTGGAGTATTTAAAAGTTCTCAAACTGTTTGCACAAGATAGAGAACTGCTCCTGTGAGGACTTTGGGAGAAGGGCTTGATCTCACCATCTTCCAAAGTGCATGAATCCTCCGTTACATTTGCTTCTCTGATAAAGACTGGTACTCCAGAGCTGTTAAGAGCCTGGAGATTTGGGACCCACATGTCCACGTGCCTTAGAGTTGGCAGGTGTGGGAGATCTCGCATGGTCTGACCTGCRCATCGCTCGTGCATCTGAAGCTGTTGTGGTTCTTCAGTCTGCCAGAGAACCTCTGTAATCCCCACAAAGAGAACAGCAACAGGTTAACTTTTATGTCCTAGAAACACATTTAGGGGACACTTAATCTATTCTAAAAGCGTGTGAGTCCCAGTAGAGGATGGGATGTTAGAATTTGGAAGTGCTTGGTCTGTGAGAGACATCAGAGGCTCAGGGATTTGCAGACAGGCCTTGTGAAGCTGGGATAAGAACACACGTGGACATWAAAAATCCCTGGCAATTAAGATGAATGTTAAAAGACTCTTGAATGTGCCTTATTGCTCTGACTAGGCTTGGTGCAATCTCTTCTCTGTCCTAGTCACCTTACTTATGTCTATAATAATTTGTAGCGTGGCAGAAAACAGGAGATATCTAGAGAAAACAACCAGTATTGAGGATCTCGTGTCCGCAGTGGCCGTTCAGGAACGTAGCTGTGTGGCCAAGAGAACACTTGAGCTCTGCTCCTGTGGGCTGAGCTCTGGAGAGCAGTTGGAGCAGGTGCTCCCGGAGCCTGCCTTTGCTCTGCCTTCATCAAAGTAAACGGCACCCTAGTTACAGGCACTACACTGGGGAAACGGGAGGGAAGAGTCCTCGTAACTGTTGCTTTAAAACAGTGGTGTAGATTGRTTATTGGTAAATGTTAACCCACTAAATTTTAAATTCTAACCCCCTTGATTGTGAGGATGACAGTCCATGCATGTCATAGCTGGATGTGATCTGAAAGCCTCTAGAAGAGGCATCTGCATGGAAGCCTGTGAGGAAGGAACATGGAGCTGGTCTCTTGTCTTTCACTGTACCCTGCCACACAGATGAACATCTTTCCATTGAAGAAGTGTTTGAGTGAAGACCAGAGTGAGGAAGAGACTCTTTGGGCTGTTGATGGGAGTATGTGGGGCACAGGGGCTCTAACGTGGAGGTGAAGCACAGGTAGCAGGAGGTGGCTGCTTCTGCTGGGGATTAATCACAGCCTCTGGCCTGAGTTCACAGGCCTCCAGCAGCAGCAGTTTCCTTGTATTGCTGCTAGAGCCATTCAGTCCAACCTGAATCACCCTGCTGAAATGTTTCCCATTGTCACTGGCCTCGCTTTTTCACTGAACTTTGTCCTGCTGGAGTTTTCAGCTTTATATCAGAAGGAGTAGCAGTAGAATTGGCAAATGCCACGATCCTGCATGCTTTTGTAACTGAGGGAAGTTGCAGAGAGATTTCCTCATACTGGTTGAAATGCATCATCACTTGATAAATGCAAAGGGATGAAGATGCAAGTCCAGGAGGAAAAACTGGCCTTAATTGCAGAATTATGGGGTCCAAAATAAATGTAAACAATGAGGCAGAACTTGCACGTTCTGGGATTGGTTCTTTTAGAGAATGCCAGCAGTGGTGAAAAACACCTGATACCTTAATAATGTTCTTTCCTAGCAATGAAATAGTAATTTCACTAATTTCAGTATACTCATGCTTTGTCTGCATTTCTTAAAAGAGCAGAGCAGGACTAGCAAATACACCTTGATAGYCAGGACAGCTGTCTGGAGGTGTTCTCGTGGTATCTGTATGAGCAGAGAGTTAAGTATAGTTCATCTGCAGACCTTTGAGTTTGAAGTGGTGACACACTTGACACGCTGACCAAAGAACAGTGTAATCCCTAAGGGAACTCTGGTTTGGAAAGGACTATTTTCAGCTGTGCTTTTATGCATCCTAACACCGTGTATCTTTGGCTTCAGTTTCACAGGTGATTTCTTTTTGTGCATTTAGCAGTGGCTGTGTGTGGCATTGCCAAGCTCGCAGCCGTCTGTAATTTCACAAGCCTCCGTGCCAGTGAACAGAGGTGACTTCTTGTACAACCAGCTTGAGGTCACGATGCATCGACCCATCCAGCTCACATTTCCTTGTGAGCTATTTAGTATTGCCCAGGATTGCTCCCCATATAATTCCGAAAATCTAAGACCTACATCTAGCATTTGCTTGAGGAAAATGAGCAGTAAAAATGAATCGAGCCCCTCTCTTGGGGAAGTTACTGATTCCTAACAGCAACTTTTCCAGAGCAGAAGAGCTTGTCTTTAGTCTGTTACCAACCAGTTTTTATGTACGTGAACCGCATAGCTGATGGATCGCAACCGGTGTAACTAGGCCAACAGAAATTGYAAGTTATACTCCCATTCTGTCAGAGGTGCCTGCCTGTTCTGAGCAACTTTACCACAATAACCTGATCAAGCAGAAAAGCAACTGCAGCCTGGGAGTGTTAAGAGCAGCAGCTCCAAAAATACTGTATGGATTTAAAAGGTTTGTCTTAAAAATGGCAGCTGATCTGATCTTTGCGTGGTGTGACTTCATACCCGATACGTAGGTGGGGGGTTGTGTGTTTTGGCAGTCGCTGCTGCGTTTGGGATGTCAAGTGAAGTTGGGCAAAAACAGTGTCAGTGTCACTTGATTCTGTCACTTAATTCCAGCAGAGGGAGCCAAAATGTAACGGCTGGAGCAAGGCGGCTCTCGGGAATTTGCATCCGTGCAGTTCTCCCTGTTTATCATCGCTCTGCTCATAGAAGGGAAGGCTTAAAATGGATGTGTTAGCTTGTAACTAAAGGCGTTTAAGACAAAATGGTTCATTTAGGGTTTTTTTTTATTTGCCTGCTGGATGGTGAGAAATGAACCAGTTTGGCATCCTTTTTTGAAACAGTTCTCACTGCAAAATGAGCCTCACCTTACTCTCCCTCTTTTTATACGATATATAAAGCAGTATATGTGGGACTCTGGTGTGCGATATTCTGCTGTGGTCTGTTGGGATCTTTAGTAACCTTGGCAGTTTCTCTAGGTATTCTGTTACCTAGATTTTCTTCTAAATGATGCCATAGTTGGGGATTTCCTGTCCTTACATCTAGGAGGTTGAAGGGGTACTTCATGAGAGCTAACAAATATGCTTTTCACAAGCTAACAAATATGTGTTAGCTTGTGTATTCATCATCTTGAAGGAAACCTAAGCTTGTGTCTCTCTTTTTTTCCCCCTCCTTCTCCTCTGCTCTCTGACTGCTGTCAGTCCAGGGATGACTGCTCTGGGCTTTCAATAATTTGTGTGTTATGCTTTTTGTGGACAATAGTGGCTTTACAACAGTTTACAGCCATCTTAAAAAGATTTCTTTTTAAAAAAAATAAATGGTTTCTTGACACCCCCCCCCGCCAAGCGTTTCCTTTGCTTAAAGATCAAAGATGTCCTGCAAAGAGGAGAGGATTTTTGGTGATTCCCAGTGTTACAGTTAACATTTGTTAGTTAATAAAGACCTCTGAGAGCGAAGCCCACTCTTACCAGCTTCATGCCAAGCATATGGTCATGGGCATCACAGGAATGTTTTTTTTCCCCAAACCAACCTTCTGCATCACAGTTCTTGAAATACCCTGTGCAGCTTACAGGAAAAGCTGCTGCTGGTTGGTGGATGTGAAGGAAACAACAAATACTGAAGCTGTTTCACTCTCTCTTGGACTCTAATCAGAGCCTCTATTGAGAGGTACCTATACACAAATAGGTAAACAGAGTTACTGGTTTATTTTAACAAGGTTTGCATAGCTCCTACAGCTGCAGCCCGGGCTTTAAGTGAGACTTTCTCTCTTGAATCCCTCCATCAGTTTCTCTGCTATGAGTGGAGTGCAGATTTCCTTTGTCTCACACACTTGTTTTCTGTGGGACGCTTTCATTCAGGTTCGTGTCTCCCCTATGTGTTCTTGACTATTTCCTCTGAATTACAAGATGATAGTTAAGATACAAGTTGGATACTCTCCCAAACTGCGTGCACCTCTTAGGCTAGATGGAACGATTTCCCAATTAGATGATAAAAGAAGCTTTTCCAGTGATTGGCATCATATTTACTTGGTTCTAAATAGTCTTGACTTGTTACTCCATCTCTGTGAATGCAGTACGTGTAGGGCAGGTGCCAACTTGTTAGTGCCCTGAGACCTGTATTTTAGACAAGTATGTAAGCCAGTGCCCAGGCTTTATATAAATACATGAAGGAGAATGATGAAGAAGGGTTCTTTCTGTCCTGAAAGTGAATGTGAACGTAACTGAACACTGAGGGTGTGGTGAAAAGATCTGGTGTCTGTAAATGAAGCTCTTCCTGCAAAATGCTGAATTCTAGTAGGTGGCAGCTGTGTAACTTCAGCGAGGAGGGAAACCTTGACCAAACATCCAAACTAGATGAAATGATCTTTTGTTCCGGCCTCCTTCCTAAAGTCAAAGATTTCCTTTGTGCTTATCAATGAAAAGCTTTCGATTACCTTCCGAGAGTAACTCTAGCATCTTTTCGTGTAGTGGAGTTTGCATTCAACTGCAAACAAATTTGCTTCAATCTCTGCCACTTTTTTTWAAAAAAAMTTGTTACTTGATGAGCAGAAACTCCTACACGCTGTTGATGTGATTTCTTTTGGAGGATAACCCCCCAGTCTGACTCTTCTGCTCTTACTCAGAGAAGTACAATTCACTATATGTGAATTGCTCTATTGAAACTTTTGGTGGCTTTTCCTTTTTACTTTGCTCACTTTGAACCCAAAGTGTTGGAAATGTGAATTAAGCCAATACATCAGACAGGATTACTTGGGCATTGCATTTTACATGCCTTGGGAGTACCATGGCCGGCTCTGGGCTTTCCAGCACAAGAAGGATGCTAATAGAGGATGGCCAAGGCTGGAGCCCCCAGGATACAATGAGAARCTGAGGAACTGGGTTTGTGCTGGCTTGGAAAGAAAAGGCTGAGGAGAAATCTAGTTCCTGTGCTCAGTTACCTAATGGGCAGAAAGAGGAGTTAGGAGGGAGCGACGGGTTGGTTTCCAYGAAGGAATAGGAGAGCTCATGGAATGAGGAAGCTGGCAGAGGGTCTCATGTAGGGTTTGTAGGAACAAAAGAGAAATGAAGATGCCGCTTTCTCCTGTGTGTAGCAAGCTTGGAATATACACTGCAGAGCTTAAGCATGAGATAGCCTTCCTGTAGTAATTATTAAACTGTCTTTTAATGAATGCTTCTGATGAAGGGCAGTTTCAGCACTTCTCTTGTTTTGTTCTTCTGCATTCCGGCTAATTCAGGAAGGAGTAGGGCATAAAAATAAGAGATTGGATGTTGGACACTTGCACTGAGCAGCTGCTGTATTATTAAAGTGCTGTAATCTTCAAGCTGTAGAATAATCAGGATACACACTCTGAGCTACGTGTGCTGGGACATTTAGGCCATTAAAAAAGTTAGGAGGAAGGGGGATGCATCTTACAGAAGAGCTCTTAAAGTAGCATTTGAATAAAAACAGTTAAATTCCTGAGCCAGTTTCTTTAAGTGGCGTGCAAAACATTTAATTTGCAGTGAATTTTTCTTATTCRTTATTCCAAAGTTGGCATGAGGCGCACAGGCATAAATTTTATGAAATATAAATGTTAAATCAAAGTAGTTGGCAAAAAGTTGCAATATGTTTCTTCTTGTCTGAGTACTGACGTTTTTTTCAAAGGAGGGAAAAAGAACAAGTTTGTGTGTTACATCTAACATAAATGTCCATATTGATGTGATGCGTGTGTGTGTGTGTGTGATAGCTATCAGTTTCTGCTTTAAAAAGTTCATTAAAATGCATTTATTGCCGTTTGTGCACGTAACTGGGACTTGCAAAATCGTTTCCCTTTGGAGCAAGTAAACTCTCAAGTTGAAAAAAAAATATGCTGCTTCACAAACAGAATTTCGTAGCTTTATATTTTTAGAAAGTGTGGTTGTATAATGGTACATACAGCTAATGATTTCCCTAGTTTTGCTGCTGCCTGCCACTTTGCCTAATGAGTAGCTTGAATTGAAGTAGATGGAATAGAAGGTTTAATTGTATCATAAATACATTCTGTCTCAATATTTCATCTGTCTAGAATTCTAGTTTGGTGGTGGTGAAATGATTTAGGCTGGAGAAAACCACCGGGAATTAGCTTATAATGTTGCCCCTTCCTTAGGGATGTTTATCATGCAGCAACTGGCTTAGGGCCAGTTTGAGAGAGGGAAGTGTAAGAACTAGTAGATTAAAAAAGGAGGGGAGAGGATTATTGGAGCAGCAAAAAAAAATAAAGTTTTCTCTCTTTCTAGTACAAGTAGAATACTGCCAGGAATAGCCAAGGGCCTTTATAAGGGATTTTTGAGGCAGGTTGTATTCTGAGTAGAGAAAGTTCATGCTTAGTAGCATCATCTCATGYGAAGGGCTGTTCTTTTCTCTTTGGCATAGAGGAAATTGGCCTAAGATTCTGCAGCCTATTGGTGGTCAGTCTGGAGCATGAGGGTAACGGGGGATACTGGAGGGATTTGGAGAAGCAGGAGTAAGGCTGGAAGCTAAATAAGGGGACAGACAAACAAGAACTGAATGGGTTTGAGCAATATCTGTATCAGACCTCACTCACAGATTGTGTAGGGGGTGCACTATAAAGCAGAGTATGAAATAATCTTGGAATTAAGACCTTTGCAACTCAAATGTGCAATKAAGTTGCTGATTTAGTTTCCTTAGCATGTGAAATCTTCCCTTTGGCAGACATTCTGGAAAGCTTAAAGGATAAGCAGTGCTGTTAATTGTTTTGTGTGTGTTTAGGGAGGAAGGGGCCAAGCTCTTCTCAATGGTGGCCAGTGACAGAACAAGGGGTAATGGGTGCAAACTGCAACAYGGGCAGTTCCATCTCCATGTGAGGAGGAACTTCTTCCTTGTGAAGGTGCCAGAGCCCTGGCACAGGCTGCCCAGGGAGGCTGTGGAGTCTCCTTCTCTGGAGATCTCCCAAACCCGCCTGGATGCCGCCCTGTGCCCCGTGCTCTGGGTGTCCCTGCTGGAGCAGGGGGTTGGACTGGGTGATCTCTAGAGGTCCCTTCCAGTCTCAGCCATTCTGTGTTCATTGCCCTTCTAAGCCAGTTCGTGGATGGTGCAACTTGACCCCTGTAGTAGCTGATTATTTCTGTGGGAAACCAAGTTTAAATAGTTCTAAGTGGTTAGTAGTGTAACCTACCATTGGATGATTTCAGAAAAACCTGGCATAAGTTTTAAGTTGAAAAAAGGTTTCTGAAAATAAGTGGGGCAGTTGGTAAATTGATGTGAACCAGTTGTGAATGTGCTGGAGGAGTTTTGTTAGGTGTGGAAGCCYGACCCCATAGCTGGCAGAAAGTCTTCAAATATTGTACTTCATTGCAGAGAGTCTTTTGGGAAGAAGCTTTGTTCAGGGCTCACATGTATTATTAGTGGTGACAGCTGTTGTATATTTGTAGTCCCCTGACTCCCAGTTCCTTGTCCCACATTTTGCTTTACGTTCTCATCTGCTTCTGGACTCTGTTACGGTCCTGCTCATCTGCTCCTGACTGTTTCTTAGCCACCATGTCTGGTTTAATGTACATTCACTTAACTCGGGCTTGGCTGGGCTGGTTTCACTCAATTAGACCAGTCCTATTCTTGTTACTCTGATAGCAGAGCATGTGTCACTGCTAAAATACTCTGCTTGAAGAGTTACACAGTGGAAGTGGAGGAGAGACACGTGGTTTTAAATTACTGCCATTTTACTTGTAGCTAATTAGCACCTTTGTAAGTGACAAATTGTTTGACTCATGAGATCCAAATCCATAAGAAAAAAAAATGTTGGTTTTGGCTCTGATGGAACTACTTGTTTGCCTTTATAGGGACATAAATACTTCAGCTTCCTCAAACTAATTGCACAGCCTTAGACTTACAATCGTGGTACTCAGAGAGGAGCTTTGGGATTGTCCTTTCCAGAGTGTTTTCAGGCGAGTCCAGTGAAGAAAGCTTTGCTAATTACTTCACATTCTCTGCAGACTGGTTTCTGGCACAGCTTTTTAATGCTTTCTCTGTGCACTTTCAACAAAGTTGGGTTTGTCCTTGCAGTTTATAATCCTACACTCAGTTTATAATACTGCACTCTGGAATATAGGCTTTCTTAAGGGGTGGTAGGTTGAACAACTAGAGTAGTAAGAATTTGATTACTATTTGATTTCCTTTGGTTCTRTGCGTAATCCTTTCGCTGTTTTTAAAAAGTGATCTCCTCATGCTTAATTTTTAACTTGTAAAGTTGCTAAAAACACTGAATGTCGAACAGACAGGGAGTAGGAAGTTGATACGTGTAGGTGTGGGACTTGCAAACTTACAAAACCTTTCCCTGCTTTGAAGGGCTTTCCACACCTTGAGTCTGAGCAGTTTTTCTTCTCAGTCAGTACRAGTGAGTGGCAGCAAGTAAGGATGCAGACTGGTCTGGGGAAGTGTAGGGGTATTCTGTGCCACCCAAATAAAGGGAGGCTTGCRCTTTTTCATTCTTAAAATGCAGCATGGTGGTTAATAGGAAAGCCTGGAATCATTTCTGTGTTTTTCTAAGGCATCTTGGACTTGCTTACCCGCTGCCCATTTGAGGACTAGATTAAATAAAGTTTGGGTTTCAGCGCAACGTGATGCTGTGCAAGGAACTTGTTCCTAGGATCTCCAGGGTTAGCTCTCACAGAGGTGGCTTTGTCCACGGGTCTGCAGGGATCCCCAGGCTGTAGTGGCTTCAGGTCGAGCTTGGGACTTGCTTCGGCCAAGCCCTTGATGCAGATCAGCAGCTCGGGTTCTGCAGGCACCGTTTCGAGCTGGCTCTTCCATCCTACCGACTCTGTGGCACTTCCAGTGAGTTTGTCCTCCTGAGTGGCCTTGGACAGCCCTCGTTTGGTAGGTTGGCCTGCAGCTTTGTAATGCTGCAGCCAAAGGGTGAGGTTAACTGTACAAAAAGCACTTCAGTGTGGTTGTGCAGAGGGGCTTGTGCCTAGATGTGAGCAGGAATGTGATGTTACACTTTTACTCCTACAATAATTGCAACTTTTATCCACTTTTAATTGCAGATATTGTCAACATAYACTAGGCAGTTTTCCCTCTGGCTTTCTTGAAGTATATGTCACTTGAACCAAATCAGTGCTGATTCCAAGCTTCTGCAAAAGGAAGATCTTTACAGTCTTGGGCTGTTTTTTTCTGGTTCATATGCTATGCATCAAGATAAGAAATKTTTTGGTGGATGAAATTTAAACCTAGATAAATTCGTATTTTGCAATCCTTCAGAATACCTGTTGAATTATTAGGGTTGACAGTCAAGAAAATGCTGAAAGTAATATTTAAAAATCTTGATGCCTGGTGTACTGGGAGGTGGGGATAGATGATTCACTTCAGGGATAGCATAATTTACAAAAACTGAGTAATAAACAAAAGTAAGTGATATAATAAAAAAGTTTAATGCTAGAGCTATGCAGCCACATATGACTTTAGTTGACATGGGACCTGCAGTCAGGTAACTTAATGTTATAAAGTAAGCATTGTTTTACAATGCAGGATTTGTATTAGAGACCATATCTGAAACAAACAGTTATTTTTCTCACTGCTACAAAATCCAGCTAATCAAAAAACTCTTTGGCTGATCTGTTTGTCATCTGGATTAATTTGTCTTTTGTCTTGTGTAGGTTGAGATAAAAATGAAGAAGCCAGAAGCTGTGAGATGGGAGAAGCTGGAGGGACAGGGGGATTCTCCAAAGTTAAAGCAATTTACACCAGGTCTGTTCTTTAACTGTTTCATGTTTAACACTTTTGTTGACTTGCTTCCAGTTATTTAGAAAATTTGGTAGGTTAAATATTGGTAATATTATTACAGCTTCATGTGTACAATGTAACACCTAATGAAACTGTTCATAGCTATTCATATTGCTAAAATTCAGTTATGAAAGTTAGACATCACGTCCACTAACCTGGTGGATTGTTCAGGATCTGTGCTTGTCACTGGTTTCTCTGGGGCTTGTTCTTTAGACTATCTTTTGCCTAGGGTGATTTTTGGGGGTGCTTTGTGGAGCTTTTCTGGACGCTGAGGAGGAGGGTTTGCCCAAAATCTGTTACACCTCACTTGGGCCTTATCTATTTGTGTTATTGCTGTCCACCATTTCTTTGGATAGCTGAGTTATATTAATCCTCTGTTTATTCTAAAGGGAACTTCTGCAGCTGCTAAATCTGTTCTTTGTCATCTTAATTGCCCTTATTGTTGTTACTGCAGAGCCTATAGAGGAACTGATTTGTATTTTCAGATTCATATGTCATCAGTTAAAATATCCCTAATTCGTAGGATATGTTGGTGTGTGTATATTTCTGTAGATAGAAAAGCTGGTTTTGCTGTTGTATTTACTGCCGTTTTGGAACTCAGATGTTTTGGGTTTTTGGTTTGTTTTCCCCATAAGCACCTTCCAAACTTGTATGTGATTCCTCTTATTTTTTACATTTWTTTTGTAATATTCAGGATGTGTAGTTAGCACCTATTTTAAAGCCAGGTAATAATCATATAGTGGATACTTCACTGATGTCTCTATTCTCTTGCTAATTTTGAAAGACCCTTAACATCCAGACAATTTTCATCTTGCAGGGATCATCTTAAAATATAAAACTTTGAATTTTGTTTGTTGTTAATATTCACTTATACTCTCATTTTTGTCTGCAAAGTTAACATTTCCTAAGGAATTCCGGATGCAGCCTTCCAGTCGTATGTCCTACTCCTTTGTCTTCATAATCCCAATATTAGAACTGATTGACTAAAGCTTCTTTTTTTCAGATACCCAGCACTTATATCCATCATCCTCTCACTATACAAGGAACTGGGATAAACTGGTGGTTGAGATCAAGGAGGAAGAGAAGAACGAAAAGTTAGAAGGAGATGCTGCTTTAAATAAACTCTTCCAGCAAATCTATTCAGATGGCACAGATGAAGTGAAACGTGCCATGAACAAATCATTTGTAAGTTCTTTATCTTTGTTTCTATAAATAAACATGCAGCTTTTGCACGTTGGCACGTTTTACTAAGCTGTGCATGAGCTGGCAAGCCTCTAGCCCTCAAAACCTCGGGCCCACAGTCAGTGGCAGCAGCTCAGTTGGAGACGTGGGTGTAACCAGTCACACTACAGCACCGTGCACTAGTGAACATGGTTCAGATCCCAGCATGTGTCTCCATGGAGCTCGTGCTCYGTCCCTGCTCTGTTTCAGTCACTCTCACCAAGGGAGTTTGTAGCTCGTCTAGAGCTTGGGGAGTTGCCCAGGATGAAAGGAAGAAATTCCCCTTAATTGGCAGTCCTGGCTTCCTTTYTTTGTAGTCCTCCTGTGCAAGAACATGACTGGGCCTTAAAAGCTACTTGGTATTGAAGCAAATACCCAGTATGTCAAGTACAGTTAAAAGTATGCTGGGGTTGAAATTTGGAAAATCATTTTTTCAAATATTATTCAATATTTACACAGAAATGCTATGTAACTTCTAAATGAAGTTTGACCAATTCTGAAGAAACTAAAGAATCCAACTGCTCTAAGAACCATGGCTTTTAAATCACTAAAATTCCTGCAGCAAACAAAAAACTCTTTTCTCTTCTTGCAGATGGAATCGGGAGGGACGGTTCTGAGCACTAACTGGTCAGATGTCAGTAAAAAGAAGGTAGAAGTAAACCCTCCTGATGACATGGAATGGAAAAAATACTAATCTTCGATTTGTGTCCTTCACCATCTATGTATTGGCATAGTCATGTACTGACCGCTGTGTACGGACATCGCATCTTGGATTCAAAGCACTGAATGTTCCCTGGGAAGCAGGAATTATCATCTTTACATTTTACGTGCTTTAGAAATTCCTTCATCTGCAGATGTTAAAGATAGAATCAACAATTGAAGTCTCTTTTCATCACTTCCGTCTTAAGGTTTTTTTTTTTTTGAAAATTGACTCAGTCACAGTATAAATTTTCTACCAGCTTTATCAGCTCTGTTCTTTGGGGATGGGATGTTCCTTAATGGGCTGTTCAGAATTATTGCCTTACGCCTGATACTTCTGTTCAGAAACTTGCTACAACTTGGCAACTTTGGGTAAAAACACTTTTCAACAACAGTGTTAAAATTGTTTGCTCTTTAACTCTGCTAAATAAAACTGTAAATACAACTTTTTCTACACAGCAGTGGCTTCATTCAGTCTAGCAGTAAAGTTTGGGGTTTTGATAGAGAGGGAGTCTTTAAGAGTATATCACTGAAGTAAGTGTATTGCTTTTTTAAAAAGGCATCTGTATAGGTGCAAAACTGCTGTTCTGCAACGAGTTTGGGGTTGCTCTTCTTCATGCAGACTTGGTGGTAGGTAGTTCTGCACCCATATGTGATGGGGGAGGAAGTTTTTCCTCCGCATCCATCTAGTTCATTCAAGGTGAATCTCCTGCCCTCAGAAAGGAAGGAGCTATTGTGAATTAATGAGTAAACTGTAAATTAAATGTGTTAGTTGAGGTAAAAGGGCAATTAGAGCAGATCTTCTAGTAGGAAAAAATTGTCAAGTCTGCACATGATAAAGCAATAAATGTGTGGGAAAGCTCCTCCTCTGAAACTAATTTTGGGAGRAGGAGGAGGAGAGGATGTATTTCCCATCTGTGGAGAAATAGGAATTTGGGTTTTACTACAATGCTGCAGAAAGGCAGTGTATTTTTCCTGGTGCTGTTAGCACGTGTGCGTAGTAGCGCTGAGACTTGAGTCTCGCACGGCTCTGGGGAGAGCCTCTGTGTTCGGGTGTTCGCTGCAGCGACGGCTTGAGATCGCCCTGCTTGGCAGCTGCAGATCCCAGCTGCAGYCGTGACAATCCGGCAGTTTCCTCATGCACCCGCATCGTGATGATCCCACAGCACAAGCTTGGCAGGGATTCCTTTCCAAATCACCTCCAGCTTCAGGACTGATTCATGTTTTCTGAAGTTTGCATTTGATGCCCTTGAGAATGGAGTGTTGTCCTGATCTCTGAGTAGGCTAATGGGAGATGGATTGAGCTTGGGAAATGTGTGGAAGTTGCGCCTTATCTCTGCTTCTTACAGAGAAATGCCTCTTCCTGGGGAAGCTTCTCAAGAGTTTTCTTGTGGCATATGTGAGTGAATGTGCCTTGGCTTCAGTAGGGAATTGCCTGCCCCGCAGGGAATCCTGATAGCTACTAGCTCAGTATCTAGAGCCCTTCCCATTTTTATGGGATGTTAACATCCAAGTGGGCTTGATTTGAAACAGGGACTTCCAGTCTAAGGTAGAATGAAGACAAATGCCTGAGCTCAACCTTTTTCATGAGGTGCATTTTTTTTGTCTCTTGGCCAGGCCTGCTTTGTAAGTGTCATTCAGGGCACTTGCTGGTGCTTAGAAAAGACTTGCTGTGGGAAAAGCCTGGATAAAAGTCTCTTCAATAGAAATGAAGAAGTAATTTGGGGATGTTTTCTGCCAATCAAATTTTTCTTACTTAATATAAAGAGCATAGTATGAATTCCTTTATCTACTTTCACTTCTACAGGAAGTCCATGGGAATATTTTGTCAGATGAGCACAATATATTTTGGTTTTAAGTGGGTACTTTTCTCACTGTGTTGGGATTCAACTCGCTTAGCTTAAGGCAAAAAGCAAAATAAAATGCATTGGTACTTATGTACTCTTGAGGCATATGTAATGCAAATATAATGCTTGAGCTTCAGGCCAAACTCGTCGCGATCGAGTGGGAGGCCTCCCTGTCCATCTCAATCTGGGAGCTAAGGATGTGGGTCTGAACACAACACAGTGTGTTTCTGAGCACAGATGGGCAATCTGTGTGTGTGTGTATACGTAGCWCACCTTAAAAACTAAGTAAATCAGTAATGGCAGGTCTTGTATTGCAACCATTTTTTTAATGCACACATCAGGTAAGGCTTTTCGGTAAAGCTGGGAAAAGTTGCTTTGTGAACAGTCCATTCCATCCGTGACAAAATCCATAACACCCAGTGTTTCCAGAGGCTGTAGGTGGTGAAGGTGGAGGGCAGGGTAGTGGGGAGCGCAGAGGGTGTGCGGGAAGGACGAGGCTGGGGGCGCCCAGGCAGCTTCCTCAGCACCACGGGTGGTGGTGGTTGCTGCAACACAGGCTGCACAGAGGGGTGATCTACTTTACTTCACATCTTTATGTCTTCTTTTGAGCAAAGAAAACCATATTTTGCTTGCATTTAAAAATCTGAATTTTATCAATGCCTTTTAGTCCTCTATAGGTGCTACTTACTAGAAGACCTATGTGTTTTCACAAATTACAAGTACATGAACAGGGAGGCAGATCTGCTGTCTAACAGGTGATGTTGTACCACCCGAGTCTTACTTTCTGCCGCTGTTTTGGTCATCATAGAAAATGCCTGACTGTTGTGTGTGGACACCTCTTTGCTATATGTACCAAAGTGCTTTTAAAAGCCCACCTGAGCCTCTCTAGCTCAAAAGATAGTCCCTGTAACCAGTTCAGTCTCTTGTGCCCTTTTGGAACAGTGTTTCTGTCTATCCCTGCGGTGCAAATCGTGGGAGACTCTTCCCTGGGCAATCCATTGCTTGCCAAGTACAGTTGTTTTATGCTGCTTTACATCTTCGAAGCATATGGAACATGCGATTAGTTTATTATCCGCCCCAGATTTCCTTTCAATTTATGCATGTTGTAGCAGGGCTGAAGTATTATATAGGGGCAGAAGACAGATGCTCCCTCCCACCACCTCCCACTGAGCATCTCTTTTTATTATTTATTTTATTTTATTTTGTTTAATGCAGATTTAATGCAGAAGCAGTTGGAGAAGGATCCTCTCGCTAAAAAGGAGGAAGGGAGAGACTTGAGTTCCTTTTGGTGAGTGGAGAGCGGGGTGCATTATAGATAGGGAAAACAGGCAGACTCCTGCTGCCCTCCAACCACCTGCCGTGTGGGTCCCCCTCCCGCCCCCCAGCTTTGTGGATTTGCTGCCTGTTTTCCTGCTTTTTTCCACCAGCCTGAAATTTCTCGCTCTTTTTCACTCTAATCTTCTCTGCCATCCTAATCCTCTTAGCATCCATTCATATGAGTAATTTAGCTTTAAGGGTGGTTGAATTACAGTGCTCTAGCACAGCCCCATCTTTGGCAAGGAAACACTTTTGGTAAAAACACTTTCCTCTTTCCTCCCTTCTCCCCTAAACTGCAGCCGAAGAAAGGGCTTGAACTTGTGTTTGTTAGGGCAGGGTCAGACCAAGGAGCCTCCCCCACGAACCGTGACAGGTCAGAAATCCTGGTTTTCCAGAAACCTGGTTTTCCTTTCCACATGCGTATGTTGCAAGCTGCTCAGTATGCAAGGTTTATTTTTGTGGTGTGTGTGCAGGGGGGGCTTATCTTCCACATTGTTTTTCCTGAAAGAAGTAAATGCTATACAATATTGAATAGGATTGATGTGGGTACTTGGCTGAATTGTAGTCTGAGCTTCCACTGCGGTGAAAACTGCTTTATCTGTCATCCTTACAAAATAAATAACCAAGTTCTTTGCCCATCTCCCAATCTGCTTTTGGATCATTGGTCTTATTCATTGCCTGAGAGCTTTTTTGTAGAAATTAGATGTTGCACTTAAACAGCTCTCTATAACCTCAGCAAGAGAGCGTTTTGTTCAGCTTTTTGTATTGGAGCAAAATACACAGGTAAAAATAGATTAGCTGAAATACGGGGAGGAGAAGGTATCTGGGTGCATAGCTTTTGGAAAAGTGATAAAATGTACACTCAATACAGAACTGTAATTCCCATAATTTTTACATTGGGATGAGTATTTCCTCCTCTTACAGTTACCCAGACTTTCCAAATATCATGCACGTA
Source organism: Nothoprocta perdicaria (assembly GCF_003342845.1). Lineage (NCBI taxonomy): Eukaryota > Metazoa > Chordata > Aves > Tinamiformes > Tinamidae > Nothoprocta > Nothoprocta perdicaria. The sequence goes on from NW_020454594.1 coordinate 1,101,461, forward strand.
TGTCTTGAAAGTTGCTTTTTGTTGTCCCTGCATGTTCTTTGCACGTCCAGAGTATGTGTTAGTGTTTAAWGCATCCATGAGCAGGGCAGGCTTCCCTGCTTACCCGTCCCTGCCTATAGGGAGAAGCTGATGAAAGCTTTTTCCAGGCAGGGTCAGTGCTGTTAAGACTACATAGACATAACCTGCAGGATCCTTGTTTCTGTCTTCTAAGGAATGTGTTTTATTGAGGAGCTGGGGAGGAGCGTGTCAGGTGCCCTCTCAGGATGGCAGGGCTAACCTGAYACTGCCTCTCATGTTAATGCACACACAGCTCTTCCCCTCACCTCAAGTGTTGCACTTACTAATCTTGTTTTCCCCTCCAGACAGTTCTTGAGCATGCCCTTATAGGTACTGCTGCACTTAACTGGGTTTGAAAGAAGCACAAAGAGCATTTTTTTTATGTATTTGTTTAATCTGCAGTTTAAAAAAAAAAAAAAAAAAGGTTTTTCTAAGCATATCAGTGATGTGCTTCTAAAACAACATGATAATCAAGGTAACTTTCTTTTTTCTAAAAGCAAAACCTCAAATTTTTCAGGCCTTGAAATCCTATTTTAAGAAGTTTTCAATTTAAATCTTTCAAAACAAGTCTTCCTCAGACTAAGGGAAGGTGAAGGTTATATTAAAGGTAATAATGATGGAACAAAATTACCGAATTCTATGCTCATCCTCTTCTTGTTTAACACTCCACTTTATAGATACGCAGTTTAGCATTCCAMATAAGGCTTTTTTTTGAAGCTCGATTATGTGAAATTAATTGTTCTTCGTGTGTGTCACGCAGTATTAATAACACTACCAGGCTTGCAGCATCTCGGGTTGTTTAGTTACAAAAACAAATGCTCCAGAAAGTTAACTTTGGGGAGAAATTAGGTCACTCTGGTTATGAAGTTCATGTGGGTGACCCAGAATAATGGTGCAGTGCTAGGTGTATGGTATGTGGTATGGAAGAAGGCAGTATAAGGACACCTGCATTTTTCTTTTTCAAGACTCCAAGTCCTAAGTTTTCCACCTTTGTGAGTGTTTCGGCTCAGCACCTTCTTTGGACTTAATGGGATCAATTCCAGTAATTGCAGAGTTTGCCAAAGCAGCAGCGGGGAGGTTATAAACCTTTCCTTTTCTTACTGGTGAGCAGTTTCTCTTGTGGGGAAGCGAGGTTGACTTCAGACTAATGGAGCTAGCCTGGACGGCTGCTATCCATGTGGAATAAAGAGGAGGTTGTAACCTTGTGTCAACAGCCTCTGCTTCCAGGATTTATAAATACATGGACTCTTGCAGACTCTGAAGTGTCTTGAAGCTTTTAGGTCTACAGCTGCATGTAAATACCCCTGCCAYAGCAGCTGGGCAGCAGATACTTGTTGGACACGACAGCGGTGACGTGGACACAAGAYCCTTGATGTGGGGCTGACTTTGATGTCTGGCCGTGCAAAGGATTTTGCCCCCCYGGCCAGGCACGTTCTGCTGTGCAGCCCCCCCTCGGTGCCGTTTATTTTTGCTCCCAACACAACGTGCCCTCTCTGCTGTGCCCTGCGTTAGCTTTGTGGGAAAGCTCTGCTGTAATTGGGCTCTAACCCTTGGTAATGACCCGGCAGCCCTGCGAGCAGCAAYGGGGAGCACGCTGTGATTTATTTCAGCAGGCTGCATGGATGAAAGGTGCTCCCGAGCGCACAAGTTCAGCTGGTTCCCTAATCCGACATAAATTCTCACATGTAGCTCAGAGAGGGATTTGCTATGAAGGACTCCACGTTTACAAGCAAGCAACTACACTGCGGAAATGAGCTAGTGAGCAAGGTTAGCATCCCCTCTTTTGGGTGCATCTTTTTACAATTCAGTAAGCACACGTGCCACCTGTAAAGCTAATGTAAGTTTTTTTTATTTACAGTTGGAACAACTGCCCTCGCTTTGGGCACATTGGACGCRCGCAGACCGCAACCCCAGGCCGGGCAGCGCCGCTTTGCTCCCTCCTCAGCTGGCCGCCGTCGCGCTCCCGCTCCGTCGGCCGCGGCTCCGAGCGGCCCGCCTCACACAACGCCCATGATGCGGGCGACCCACCAGCTGCAGGGCATGATGAGGCGGCAGGCGCTGCGGCAGCCCCGGTAGTTGTAGGGCCAGGGCTCGTAGCCCAGGAGCGGCTCGCAGACCCGCTGGCACTGCGTGTAGCTGCGGCGGCACTCGATGCAGCACACGCCCAGGTGGTCCAGCATGGGGTCGAAAGCCGTCCCTTCCCCTTCCAGCTGCTGAAACGTGAAAAATGGACAGTTATCCCTGTGCTCCCGCGCTCCTGCTAACGCTACCAAGGGTAAAATGGGAAATGCTGCTCCTGCCCAACTTGCTCTGTCTGGCAGATGTGTGGAGGTGCGGGAGTCACCTGCGTACAACAGAAAGAAACATCAGGGTGCTCTAACTTGATTCTTCTTTTCTATGGTCCTTGTAAAAGATCATAAAATCAAAGAATGCTTAAGGTTGGAAGGGACCTCAGAGGTCATCTAGTCCAACTGCCGTGCACACGCAGGGACACCCAGAGCAYGGGGCACAGGGCTGCATCCAGGTGGGTTTTAGAGATCTCCAGAGAAGGAGACTCCACAACCTCTCTGGGCAGCCTGTTCCAGGGCTCTGTCGCCCTCACTGTYAAGAAATGTTTTCCTAAGTTCCTGTGGAACTTCTGGTGCTTCAGTTTGTGGYCSTTTCCTCTAGTGCTATCACTGGTCACCACTGAAAAGAGGCCGGCCCCCTCCTCTTCACTCCCTCCYTTGAGCCGATCCAGCAGCAGTAAACTCCAAGGTGTAGAAATCAGTGAGGAGGGGAGAAAACACAGACAGTTCTCTGGAGTGTTTACGCAGATGACTGTGTTTGGAGCTTGCACAATATTTTTCATCTTAGTTTTTAATATTTTTAAAGCTTTTAATGTGTTCTCAGCTATCTATTCTTAAGCTGCTATTCTGTACTTCATTTAAATTCAAAATGTTGAGGATATTTTTTCTTTTGTCCTTCATTTATCTTTTCTCCTCCTTCCCCTCCACTTAGTTGCCTTGCGCACAGTGATATTTCTGGCTGTGCAGCATTAGACAGTAAGGAGCTGCATATAGAGCAGGGCATATATAGAATACGTAAAGCCAGGCTCCTKCTACTGTCCTATCACTTAAAAATTCTTTTACTTTCTGGGTACAAAAATGAATATTCTGCTTCTTGAAACCAATTGGTTCTTTTTCTATTGGTGCTATCTCAGGAGTAGCAGSAAAGAGCAAATGTCAGAGCTCTTTCCTGGGTGCTTTTAATTCAAAACCAACAGTGCATTGAAAATGTGAGGTGCAGCGGGTGCAGTTGATTTTCCAGGCTCGTGGCCTGGAGGCTGTGGAGTCTCCTTCTCTGGAGATCTCCCAAACCCGCCTGGATGCTGCCCTGTGCCCCGTGCTCTGGGTGTCCCTGCTGGAGCAGGGGGTTGGACTAGATGATCTCTAGAGGTCCCTTCCAACCTCAACGATCCTGTGATTCTGTGATCTGTGATTCTGTGGCAGACGCTAGTGCTGGCTGCTTCGTTCAGGCCTTTAACAACCCGCAGCCAGTGCTGATAGCAGGGAGGGTGTCGCTTCTCTTGGGATGGGATTTCTCTTCCTTGAACTTGGATACTGCCCATGTGAACGTTGTCTGGGCTCCCTTTATAGTGGGTGAAGAGAAACAAGCAGCGCTAGGGGTGACGGCTTTCATCCTGAAGGATAGCCCTGCAATATAATTTCATGTGCTTTTAAATGGGATGAATCAGCCTCTGAGAAAGCTTAGATACGGACATCTCTGCAATAACGGAGGTTAATGGAAGTGAATCTTGCTCTGCAGCCTAAGGGCAGTCCAGGGAGCGTATCCAGCTCAATGTTCTTGACTTGCGTGGGAGCCTCCTGGCTGCACGGGTGGAACGGCAGCGCCCGCTGCTCTCCAGGGGAAAAAGGTGGCTTGGACCCCATAGACTTAAAGGTAATAGATGTGAATAGATGTTCATTCCTAGGGCTGCTGCTATTTTACTGAGTTCATGAGAAAGTCAATTTAGATCCACTTTATTTGGAGTGCTTAATTTAAGTTTAATTAAGGGATGTCAACTCGGTAGAATGCTGTCACCAGATAATGATCTCCTGCTGTTGCATAAATGTCAAGTCAGAGCTGGGACTTATTTCCAAAGCAGGAGCCATTTATCTTGTGAAAATGTTCTATTAAAATACCCAGCAATGGATATAAAATGTCTGGTGCAGTAGACTGGWAGTTGCTTATGGTGCAGTTCGTTTCCTGCAGCCCTGCAAAGGTGTTGGATTGCAGGGGAGACTGCTCTTCTGGTTTTGCTTTTTCTGGAGCGACAAAGGTGATTAAGGGACTGGAATATCTATCCGATGAGGAAAGACTAAGCGAGCTGGGTCTGTTTAGCCTGGAGAAGAGAAGGTTGAGAGGGGATCTGATCCATATATACAAATACTTGAGGGGAGAATGTAGGGAGGAGGGGGCCAAACTCGTGGTGGTGGTGGTGGTGGCTGGCAACACAACAAGGAGTAATGGGTATAAGCTAAAACACAGGAAGCCCCATCTCTATATGGGGAGAACTTCTTTCCTGTGAAGGTGACAGAGCCCTGGMACAGGCTGCCCAGGGAGGCTGTGGAGTCTCCTTCTCTGGAGATCTCCCAAACCCACCTGGATGCCACCCTGTGCCCCGTTCTCTGGGTGTCCCTGCTGGAGCAGGGGGTTGGACTGGATGATCTCTAGAGGTCCCTTCCAACCTCAACCAGTCTGGGATTATGTAGACTGCTTCATGTCAGAGCAAGGACAAATTTTGTAATAGTCGCCCCTGCACCTGCACTACGTTTCTGGGCAATGTCTGCTCTGTGAACTGATTATCAGACAGTCTTTTACCCTCATAGCTATCACTTGGAGAAGAGATTTATTTGGCCTAATCCTCATCTCTGAAACCAGACAGTAACCACCACTTTGTCACTCCTAATATTAATTTACATTTGAGTGAATAATATGTTTCTATTAAGCTTGTCAATAGAAGATCAGGCTCAACTATCTGATCAGGACAAACTTTGATTTATTTTCCAACTGTACTTGTCTCTTGTACAAGTCTCTTGTACTTTTGTTTGGAACCCTTAAAGCAACTTGAATCAAGTTGCTTTTCATCAAGTTGTTCTAAACTTGCCCCTTCCAGTGGATATTCTTGTTTTAGGCTGAAGCCTAATAAAAAGTAGGGTTGAGAAACAGACGGGAAGATTGAGGATAAACTTGTATGTTTTAGAAATGTTTTACCAATACAAGTGCTTTACAAACCTATATTTTTGGAGGAAAACTGCAAGAGCAAAAATATAAATTTAAAACAAATTAATTAAAAAAACCACTTCACTTTTAACCGTCTATAACAGCTCTAAGAGTTACAGTGCAAATACTTACATTATATGGATTGTCTGGATTAAGCAGCTGATCGTTTTCTTGTGCCATTGGCCTGGTTTCATTAGACTGGTGATCGAGCTCTAACCTCAGCTGTGTGGTGGTAGGTTTGGTATTTACTTCAGTAGCAGCTTCCAGTTCCTCCCCATCAATGTTTGTTTCTGTTTGGCGTGTTTTCCTCTTTATTTCTCTCCTTTCCCTTTGGTTAGCTGAAGAAATAATCACTGGTAGATCATCACAGTTTTAACACATCCCTCTCTATGCTCAAAGACTGTCTAGCATTTTATTTTAAAAAGGTCTGAAAAGGTCTTGTTTTTAAAAAGRTCTTATTTTAAAAAGGCTCTTCACATTCTGAGGAGATGTGAGATTGTCTTTTTTCCTCCTCCTCCCCTTGAAGCAGAACAGACCTGGAAGGCAAGTGCGGTGAGGAGGTGCTTCTTGACTCACCACATGGTCAATGACGTTAACGCGGCAGCGGTTGCCAGCGCTAGCAAGAGCACTCAGATGCATCTCATSTTTTAAAGAGCAGCTGTGACACGCTCAGTGCCCTGCTCCCAAGCAGGCAGCTGGAAAACTTCGTGGAAACAGCTCCCGGATTGCTTTAAAGGGCTCTTTTGCCCAAAGGGATGTGCAAGATCGTGGGGAAAAAAAAATTAAATATTGGCAGTTTGCTTCCCCAGGTGCTCTAATGATACTGTTTTTTATCTTTTTTGAGTATTTTAATATTAACTGGACCAAGAAGCAGTAAGTCTTTTCAAGCCTTTCCCTTTCCAGGCCTGGAATTCACCTGGATGAGTTGCCCTCTTCATGGTAACTCCAATAAATACCATGCCGAGCTTGGCTCTGGATGGCAGCGATGCTTCTGGCCGGGGCCAGCCCCAGGGATCTCGGGAACTTCATCTGCTGGTTGCCTGTAACTAAAGCATCTCATCCTTCCACTTCCCTAAAAGCCTCTGGAGGAGCAGGGTGAGAAGCAGGACAGCCTTGGTCCCAGCCTGCAGCTTGCTGCTCCCCAGGTCTTGGCCAGCTGTGGGATTCCTTCCAGCTGATATTAGCTGTCTTTAAAATTGTAAGGGAATAGTTTAAGCTGTTGTCTTGTCCCTACTGACATTTGGAAATGATTCATCCCATGGTAACTCACCCAGGTGGGTGGTACAAATTGTATCAGGGAATGCAGGCGCTGAAGACCAAATGCCTAGGTACATGTGAGCTGAGTTCCAGCCTGCAGAGGTGACACCAACCCAGGAGGGCTGTGACAAGGGATACTGTTTTCCTAGATGTGCAGATCTCAGGGGTAATTCTTGTTTGGGGATAGTAGTTAAGTGAAGGAAGGGATAATATACTTCTCAAATACAGGATATCTTACCTTTGGGATACGTTGGGCGAAGCCAGAAAATTGGAAGATCTCCACAAAGCTCTAGAATTTTGGGGCTTAGGAAACTGTTATCCTTGATCGGCTCGTCTGCAGCCACCCAGATAAGGGAGTTTTCATCAAATTTAACAGGCATGATTTCATCTTCCTGCAAATAGAAGAGCATAAATCCTTTGCTAGTTCAGTGAACAGTCATGTGCCTGCTTGCTCTTAGTTATTGAGCAGCAAACTGTGTAATCGTCAGCTGCAACTAATACCAAATGCTTTATTTCTCAGATGTGAGCTGCTTGTAGTGAGCCAAGTTTTGGGTGACTGCTCCCACTTCTGAAATGAATGGTAGAACTACCATCAGCTTTTTTGAGGGGCTGAGATTTCACTGGTGTTTCTTTTGGAAAGCTTTTGCCTGATCTACCAGGCTGCTGTTGCCTGTGGTTGCAGGGGCTGCATGAGGTGGCAAAGCTCATCCAGCCCAGAGCACCAGAAGCTCCACTGGCAGAAACCAGGATGATTCACTGTCTTTAGCAAAACTGCAATGCAAAACGCTAGCTAAAAAACAAGACTTGAACCTTTTGTCATGTTCTGCTCTCATTTCATGTATTCCTAAGATATTTTTCTATTGTGAACCTATTTATATCTTGTTCACAGGTTTTTGAGGAGGTTACAGTTTGAGAACTATAGCTTCCAGTTTTAAGTCAACATAACTGATCTGATTAAAGGTCTTGTTCAGTGAAAGCATTTCAATTGACCAAGAGCTTGAAGTGCAAGTTAAAGGAGCCTTCGTTTTTGAAGTGTACCCTGCAGGTTTTTGGTTCATCTCTTCAAAGTAATGTGGGAAAATGCCAGTGATTGATTCTTTAAAGTTGTTAGTTCAAAGTATTATTTTACATAAAACGTGTAACTATTCTTTAGCAACAGCGAAACACTAGAAAAACTCCAACTGGTGAATCATGAAAACCAGTATTATTTCAAAGTTAAACGCTAAATTGCTTCCACAAAAGTCATCAAGATTTGTTAATAACTGACTAGATCAATTTATTCTGTCAGGTTGTTGTTCCTTTAATGTGTTTATTGATTTTTTTTTTTTTTGAGAGAGCCTCAGTCATTTAAGTGCACTATCCAATCTGTCTAGTGAGAACTGCTCTTTATATATATTCTTCCACTTAAGCTTTTATCAGCATCAGAAGTAATTGAAACTAGTTTTCAAAAATAAATATCCCTTTGTTCTGCTTTGCAATCATCCTAACTTCTGAGCAGACAGACCTCTGGCTATCTACAGACTTTTATTTTAATCAACCATTTTATAGGCAGTGTTGCTTATGATTAAATATGTGTTGGAAGAGAAGAGCGTACGCATGCTTCTTCATAAAAACATGTATCAGAGAACTTTCTGTAACTAGAAAAATAAAGACTACTTTGYCAGATGTAATTTAATCAGAAAAATCAAGCAACAGAGAGGTTAATGTTCCAACGGCAGCATTAAATTGTGCTGCCTGCTTTGTCTTTGATGCGGACAATTTACTGTAGCACTTATATGTAATGCATCTTAAGTGAAAATACACAGAAAACAAGAAAGGAAATATGTTTACTGTAGCCTGATAGGAGAATAGAAACAACTTCTGACTGTTTGAAAGATAACAGCTTCAGGATTGTGACTAAAATCCTTATTGAAGTTACTAAAACTAAATTTCTTATTAAAAGATTAAAAAAGAAAGAGAGAAAAAAAAAAAAGAAAAAAAAGAAAACCACCAGGCCTAGGCAGTATTGCTGATTAAGTCAAGATGTCCACATGTCCTGAAAAATGAGGTCATGTAGAAGAGATCTGGGTCTGTGTCTGGGATTCGGGCAAGAACCCATTGCTGTCAAAAAGAAAATGCCACCAGCTTCAGCAGGCTTTACATTAGATTCCTGCTGCTTTTTTCTTTTYTTTTTTTTTTYTTTTTWWTTTTWATTTTAAGACTTTGTTTTTATGGTTTTGTTTCCTTTAAGTAGATGTTCAGCAATTAAAACCCACATTCTGTGGAGATGCAGCAGAGCCCAAGCTTGCTAAGCCCGGGTTGCACCAGGGTGGCACGTACCACCAGACCTGATGTGGCTGCTATCATATTTGACTCAAAGGCCCCAAATACTGTTTAAACCTGGATTAACCAGCACTGCCTTCAGTGCAAACCTCGAGGAATTTGTACATCTGGATATCCGTACAGGATGTTTTAACTTTCCTGTCACCGCCGCGAAGTCAGAGGATTTATCAATCTTTATTAAATCTGCTGCCAGGGCAAAGCCTARCCACGCTTATCATTATTTTAAAGTGACACCGTGTGCTGCTCTTAGCGGGCAGGGCCGCTGCGGTGGTCGCAGCGCTGGCGGCCCCGAGCCCCTGCGCTTGCACCCGAGTCCTGTCACTGCCAGGCAAAGAGCTGGGAGAGCAGCAAGGTCCCCAGGCACCGCCAGGGTGAGGCTGCCTGTGTGAGAAACACCCAAGGGCTGAGGTAGAGCCTGAGGAGCATCCCTGGATCCAGCGCTCRGCTCTGCAGTGCTCGGATCCCGGGAGCAGCGCGCGGCCCTGGCCTCCCCGTGCACACTCTTGCCTTAACCATGCCTCTCTTCCAGCTAAACGTTTTCCAGCTTTTGTTCTGGAGCAAAACAGGAGTTGTAAATCCGTCCCCTGCAGTCTCCTCTGGCGGCTGCGGCCCTGTGCCAGGATCTGCTCTGCAATGTGTGGGGCTGCACTCGAGCCCCTGGCGCTGCTCCCTAATGAATGATAGGCTTAGGGGGCTGACCTGTGGGGAGCTCGGGCTCTGCACACCTAAAAGGACAGGCTTTCTGCAAATGCGAGATAGGGAGAGTTTTTGGCGAGGTCTGGCTGAGCATTGCTGCTGCAGGGCACAAGTTCATGATGTGCCTTTCATGAAATTTTGAGTTAACACGATGGCCCAGAATGAAGTCTGATGCAAGAAGGTGAACACTGAGGGTATTTTTCTTAATGTTATTTCTTCTGAGTTAGATGGATCTTTCCAATGCTTTCCATGCCTCCCCTTTGCTTAATATTTGAGAGGGCCTGGGGGGTGGGTGAAGTCCCTGCTCCTGCTCAAGAGTTTGATGTAAGTTGTGTTGCACCCACATCACTGCACGCCTTGAAGCAGCCATTCCCTCTGTGCTCTCCCTTCACAACCTGATGCCCAGCCCCATCTCAGTGGGTTCTCTCATCCCCAGGGCTCCTAATGATCAACGAGAATGTGACCTGCTGCTTCCCTCAGGCCCCCATCTGCAGACTTCTGCTCTACCCTGGGACACTGTATTAAAATACATCCCCCGGCACCAGTCTTGCTTCTCCTACCTTTGGGGAACCCCTTAGAACTGCTCCATGAACCCTCAACCATCTGCAGCTGATTTCTTCAGTGTTTTTCATCAATCATTTTTATTTGTATTTAAATAACCTCTAAAATCAGTGTTTCTACTGAGCTTTGTTTTTCTTCAAAAAAACAAAATGCCCCTTACCAGATCAGAAGTGAGGCTTTCTTTAGTCATAGCATCAACTTCAGGGACGTGAGCTTTTGCTTGAGCTTTGATGTAACATTTTTCTCCTTCAGCAAAACGGATTCCAGTTATGCCCTGCAAAAATAGAAAGCCTCTGGTTACGTGCAGCCCTCTATCTCCCAATTGCTTCAAATAAAGCACTCAAGCTGTGTTGCTCGCCACTGAATTTTTAGATTGAAGGTTGAATCTTCTAAACAAACAGATGCAATCACGCGTATTTCTAACATAATTTTAGCTTTATAATTTTGGACAAATGGCCTTAGACGTTTTCATTTATTTATGCAAAATGAGAGATTTTTATATGTGTCTCCATGCCAGCTTGAGGCTACTTGGAGCAGCTCTGCTGAGGAATTAGTTAACACGATTTGAACTGTAACTTAGCAGTGAATATAGGCAGCCTTAAAATTGTGTTAGCTGGCTGTGTTGTACCCTTGGCACTTTTACACAGATTTTTTCAGAAGCATGTGGGCAACTTGGTCCAATTTATACACTTAAATCCCTGTGACTGCCAGGGGGAACTCAAGACTGGGACTTTGGTGTGTGAATCTATATGTATACAGAAACTTTCTTCATCTGGACTACGAGGGTGAGAAGCAGCTGCTTAAATGCAGTTGTTTAGTTTTAGGCAAGCAGGAGGGTGTCTTAGCTGCCCCAGAGGCGTGTAGGTCTCCTGCAAGTCCTGTGTCACCTCTGCTGATCTCGTGCTGGTGTCCTGAGCGCACTGGGACACCTCTGCACCCAACACCGAGGCGGTGCAATCTCACCTGCACTTTCTGCCCTGACTTTCTGGGCAYGGGTAAAAGAGCACGCTCTCTTTATAAGGTGGATTTAGACACCTGGTTGTAGGCAGCAAAGGTTGTGTGTCTTTCGTAGGGTTTCATGGCTCCATTCAGCCACCTCGATACAAGTATCTGGCGCCATTTGATGCGCTAGAGTCTTCTGCCAGGCCAGAGGGGCACGAGTCTCCTGTGAATCCTGCATGAGGTCTTGGGCAGACCTCATGGGTGCATTCAGCATCCAGTGCGGTTCAGCGTGCACAGGAGGCGGCAACTGCTCACGCTCACGTAGCTCCAGTGCAGTTGGCCACAGACCTCTGCCAAAATGAAGCAGCTCTGTCTCTAAGCCAGCAGGAGAGGTGGGCCGTGTACAGCAATGGGTGCTTGAGGGAGGGCGATGCAGGGATGTGGGATGCATGGCTCACTGAGCGTGCTGGCAGCCACCAAGTGTTGCCAAAACCAAGTCTGTAGTGACCATGCAATCATGCAGGCCAGCTCATCCCAAGCTGCGACTCTGAAGACTCACCCTTTGAAAGAGCATCTTCTTTTTTCTCTAGTTTATGTTCCTTCTTGGCTCAGCATCGGGCTGGCAGCACCGCTTTGCTCTCTCTTAGCCTGATTCCGGCCCTCTGCAACTACAAGCAGGCAGCGGCTCTGGGAGGTCCTGGGACCCRCGTGCAGCCGGGATGCGCCAGGTTGCTCTGGGCAGCAGGATACACGGAGGCGGGAGGCGGGAGCTCCCGGCAGCCGGTGCCTTTGTGCGGATGCGGAGCAGGGAAGGCCAGCGCTAAGAGCTCATCCTCCGTGTCGTCATTCARCCGCTCATGACGTTGCTATGGCGATGGGGGCCAGAATTTCGGGAAGATCTGAACGGCAGCTCCCAGGAAACTGGGGGCCTGGGTCTCTGGGYGTGAGTCGCTTGTCCTGGTGGAGAAGCCCGGGAGCTGAATCTCCTCTCCACTGGAGATCAGCAAAGGCTCCCCACGAAGGCAAGGCAGCCCAGTAGCCCATGGTGCCCTTTATATGGTGCACCTTCTTAAGGTGCTGCTTACAGAAGGTTTTCTCTTAAATCTTATGAAGTTGAGCACTACGCGCCTGAGAGCAGCAGTTATAGGATCCTTGGTATTACTACTGTAATACTGTGTTACTTTGTCTGGCAGAGACCAAGGACATACCTGGGCTCTATAGCAGCTTCTTCCCCATCTCTACTTGGCTTGACATGTTGGCCCTGTCCTCCTAAAATGGTAACATTTCGGGGAAAGGAGGGGTTTTTTGGGGTTTTTTGGGGTTTTTTTTTTCAGTTCAAATCATATGAAATAATGGAAGGACTGTGTCATAGGCTGACTGCCAGGATGTTCTTCGAGAGTGATCTCAAGGGTAAATGTTGCAGCTCTATTTGATGTTTTAGAAGTGCAAAGTGTTACGAAGAGCCAAAGCTCGTGTGATCTAATCCATACTCTTTCCTGGAGTGGTCCCTGGGATGAACCGTCTCCAAAAGGCGCTTAGATTTTGTTTTGGAGGAAACTGTTTGGCTCACTGTGAAAGAAAGCTAGGAGCACATGGATGCTTATGTGGATAGCTGTGGAACTGGAGCCTGAGCATGAACAGGGGAGATAAGCTGAGAGACAGCGCAGCGTGTCTGTTAAGTCCAACACTGGCCGTGTTATATGCAAGACCAGGTTGGCTGTACTTACAATCTGGAAATCATGAACTTCAATGGCCTCTTCACTCCCACTTCCTGTTTTGAATGTCTCTAAGTTGTTTCCAGCATCTATTTCCATCGATCCGTCTTGTACTTTTCCATTGATACTCATGGTATAGTGAACATTGTAAACCTGGAATCAGTAAAAGAGCAGTAGCACATTTTAATAGTGCATTGCCTTCCTCTCAGAGTAGGCGATATGGCCATCTGACTGTGATATCCCTATTCCTAACTTTTACTCATATTTCTGTAGGTACTTGATAATCCTCTTGTAATCAAGGCAACACTAATCAAGACACTCATCATTGGAACAGCCCAGCAGTGGAGCAGGTAGCCCAGAGAGGCTCTGCACTCACCACCCTCAGAGGATGCAACACCATTCTGGTTGGATAAAGCCCTGAACAACCTGCTCTGACCTTGCATTGAGCAGACGGTTGGACTAGAAACCTCCTGAGGTCCCTCCCCACCTGATCTACCCTCTGATCCCACGGGCTGAGCACAGTTGTTATTTTTCTCTTTAGTCTTACTTCCACAAAAGCARTGTGGGGTGCTTCTACATACAAGCTAACCCGGACAAGAACCCTTGGGTTGTACTTTGGGAATCACTACTTACACAGGAGCGAACATCTCGCTCTGAAGGAGGCCAAKCCCTGTTTATTTATCAGTATGTTCTGGTGAGGTGCTGGAAAATGGGTCCTTCCTGAAAGCTAACATGAGTCACAGCTTGCAATGAAGGTGAACTTTGTTTAAGCTGGATATAGACTTCTCGTGTCCTTTTTGTCAGAATATTTGCTCTTACTCTATTTTCAGTAAGGCAAGTACAGCATGGTCTGTAACTGCTGGACAACTGTGATCTACAGAGGTTTTTTTTCCAATTTTCTCATGCAGTTCTGCTAGAAGTACTACACAAACAGTTAACTTGTGGTCTTAAAAAACTTACAGTAAGACCTAGAGATGAATTCTTCTTCTCTCACCTTTGCTTAAGAAAGTCTAAGGTGCTAAAGAATTATCGTTCTTCAATTACACTGATTCAGTCCCATATTCTTCACTATGATTCCTGATGAATATGGTACATCAAATGAGTCCCACATGTATGGTGTTTCATCACTACTCTTCTAGGGGCCAAACTAGAGATAAGACTTTGTTAGCCCTGTCAGTTACAGGAGAATTTAAAGTTCTGCTATTTAAAAAAAAAAAAATGATGCTAAATAGTTGCAGAAAATCCCTTCCTAATAATTCACAAGTCAATTATAGCTCCTTGAATCTGAAGGCAGCCTGGAAAAATAACTGAGCTCTACCCTGGTCTTCACCTGGAGATCAGCTTTGAAGCTTAATGACAACTTAAAACATCCACACCATAAAAAGATGATATTAAAAAAAAAAAAAAGAAAAAAGAGAGATTTTTGAGTAAAAGCTTTATCAGTAGATTTCTGAGAGGGAAGAAGAGCCTGCAGTGCAGGAAAAAGCAACTTACCTCCTGGTAAGATGTAGAAAATGCATCTAATTTTACAAAGGGTTGTAGGGCAATGATTATGACTCAGGTTGCAGAACAAAATGCAGATGACTGGAGGAACAAAATGGATCTCTATCCTGAGCTCCACAGCTCTGTGGTGAGGGGGCTGGGCCACCTCCTGCCCCAGATACCTGGTCACCTCCCTGTCACTTCCCAAAAGCCGAGAGATGCAGATGACTCTCATGGCACATCCTGGAAGTCAGTGTCTTATCTTTTTCATGTAAAACTTAATACTTTCTCTGTGATTATCTGAGTTATTCCTACATGCACATGTGCTTTTTCTGTTTTATATATATTTTTTCTTTTTCCCTTTTTCCAGGTTGAAACTTCTGCTGCGATTTGCACAAAGCTCTCCTTGATATTAACTGGAGGGTGGCTGGAGACTCTATGGAGCTTGTTCAGCTTGTTCCAAGATAAATTCAGTGATATTAATTCCACTTGGRATCAAGTTAAATTCAAATGTGCACAATCTTGCTTAAAAAACAAAATCTTTCGTCAGCATAAAGAGAAGTTGATAGAAACACAACCTAGTGCTTATAACATCTCTGAAGTTTGATTCTTGAGCTGCAGCTTCTCCGTTTTGTTCTTTACATGCTGGATTTTTCACGTACCCCAGAAATGTAAATATTAAAACTTATCACAACTTTAAACACTATTTTGCAGCTTCTAACCATAACTGTGTAAGCACAGTCATAGAAACCACTAAGGAGTAAAATAATCATASCTATAAATGGGTTAAATATAGAATTATATATTTAAGAGTCCAAGTAGGATCTGGACCAAGAATGCAGATGATGTGAAGAAGGAATTTATATACTTCAATGCTTTTCTGTCCTGACAGCTGGAGTTTGCCCAGGATGTGAATCCCTAGGGAGTAACTGGGGCTTTGAGTTCTTCACAAATTGGTGAGCAAAAAATCAATGTAGCGTCTGTCTGTGTGCTCAGAGATACGTTTTCCTTGCTTTAACACGTGTGCTTCCAGGAGGCACCTTCTGAATGTCCAACAACGATAAATATATATTTTTTAATGGGATAGATGGGGAAAAAAAAAATAAAGAACTCTTTATCGTTCTCCCTAAGACGAGTTTCTGGGAAAGAGGCCTGCGCCTGTCTAGGCTCTAGCAGCCCCCGAAACTCTCCCTCGCTGGAGCTCCAAGGCGTCCCCACTGTGCCCGGCGCCGCTCACCTGCCGCTCCGTCGCTTTCCAGAAGTAGAAGGCGCCGATGGCCCCGGCCAGGAGCAGGAGGGCCCCGGCGATGAGCACGGCCGCGCCCGCCCTCAGCAGCCGCCCCGGGCCGGGGGCCGCCGCCGCCGCCGCGTACGCCTGCGGGGACAGCGCTGCGAGCCGGCCCGGGGCCGCCCGAACCGAACCGACCCGACCCGACCCGACCCGCTCCCGCGGCGCCGCTTCGAGCTCCCGAGCCCAGCCGTCCGCCCCGGCCCGACCTGTTCCGACCTGACTTATCCCAGCCCGACCCGACCCGTCCAGTGTGGAGCCCGCGACCCTCGCCCGGTCCGGCCCGACCTGACCCGAGTCGACCCATCCAGTCCCGAACCTCGATCCTGTCTGGCCCGACCATCCCATCCTGACCCGGGCCCGACCCGGTYGATAGCGTCCCAATCTGACTGAACCCGGCCCGACCCGTCCGGTCTGGAGCCCGCGATCCCCGTCCTGTCCGGCCCGACCGTTCCATTCTGACCCAGTCTGGTCGCTACTGTCCCGACCTGATTTACCCCAATCCGTCGTGACCCAACCAACCCAATCCCGATGCCACGACCCGACACCTCCCCGCAAGACCCTCTCCGTCCCGCATCATCCCGGCCCGGCTCGTCCCGTCCCGATCCGCCCAGCGCAGCGCGACCCACTCCGCCCCAGTGCGTGCCCAGCAGCCGGTGCCGTGTCCCGGCCCGGCGCTGCCGGCAGCACTCACGGGCGGCAGGTCCTGCTCCACGTCGTGGGGCCCGGCGCGGGCGATGGGCACCTTCTCGGAGCTCTCGGCCATGGCTGCGGCTGCAGGGAGAGCTGCCCCGGCCTGCGCCCTCCCGGCCCGGCCCCAGCAGCACCGCCCCGAGCCGGACAGCACCGCCCCGGCCCGGCCAGGCCCGGCCCGGCCCCGGCGGCACCGCCCCGACCCAGCCCAGCCCGGCCCGGCCCCGGCGGCACCGCCCCGACCCAGCCCAGCCCGGCCCGGCCCGGGCGGCACTGCCCCGACCCGGCCCGGCCCAGCCCGGCCCAGCCCAGCCCAGCCCCGGCGGCACCGCCCCGACCCAGCCCAGCCCGGCCCGGCCCCGGCGGCACCGCCCCGACCCAGCCCAGCCCGGCCCGGCCCGGGCGGCACTGCCCCGAGCCGGCCCGGCCCAGCCCGGCCCAGCCCGGCCCAGCCCCGGCGGCACCGCCCCGACCCAGCCCAGGCCGGGCCGGCCCCAGCAGCACCGCTCCGACCCAGCCCAGCCCGGCCCAGCCCGGCCCAGCCCCGAGCCGGACAGCACCGCCCCGGCCCCGGCCAGGCCCGGCACATTTGGCCCCTTTGCCCCCCCGCCGTGAGACCCCAAGGGCGCCCGTAAAGAGCGGCTTTTAGAGCCGAGCAGGGTTTGAAAATGAAAAGTTTTGTACTTTTGCCATTTGCCATGGGAATCCGCTCTGGGCATGTGGGCTGAGGCTGGAGCTGACAAGGACTTTGTAAAATGCCTCGCCGCGTGGCACAGACGGAGCTGCTCTCCCGGCAGCCCATCCCCRATGAGCGGTGCACATAATCTGGACATGGAGCCCAGAGGCCAGGCCTGGGTCAGGCTCAGCACAGACAAAGYGCGGGTGCCATTTCCTCTGTTTCCTTTGGAATGGTCACCACAAAGCTGACATCTTMGAGCCACTCTGAGGTGGCCCCTATCCCCGGAATCTCTCCCATTTCCCCACTACTCCAAGTGCTCAGTTTTTAAGCATCTAAAATATGGTCAAGTCACAGGGGCATTCAGGTCACAAGAGACAAATGTTTATAATCCACTTACTCATGCTGACATCTGAGATAGGAAGGTTGAATTCAAGGCTACAACTATTTATGCCGTGTGTGTGTATATGAGTGTATGTGCACACTGTGTGTTTGCACTGCTCCCTGCATGCACGGTGTGCATGCCCTGGGTGCGCACACGTGTGGCCACGTGTGTGCTTCGAAGGTGGGAAATAAATAGTATGGGGCACTTTTGGTGCTAATATTGTCAAAGATCGACTGAAGTGCCTCTGAAACGTTCAGAAAAGCTTTCAAAATCTTTCAGAAACCCCAAGGCCAAGAGGAAGTTGTTGTTGTTTATCGAGGTTTTGGTATTTTTGTACCAAATTATCTGCTTTGGTGCTTCTGGTCAGCAGCTCCCTCAGGGAGGGATTTATCTTCCATGCTCACATAGTCTTCCCCTGGTTTGCTGTCCGTCTCTTCCTGTCTTCCTCCAAAGYCTGGCCCTACAGAAGACACCAAGATGGATGAAGTATGTGCTGGTGCTGCCAGCGATATTAAGACCTGTTAGGAGCTTGATTAGTCCATCCTTGCTTTCCTGTGGTTAAACCTGCCTAGATTTGATGCTGGAGCAGACTTTTCTCTTAACGCATCTGTGTTGGTGGCACAAGGCTGCAGCAGTTTTGATGACCCTGCTTGAAGCTGCTCCCTGCCACCCAGGCCAGCCAGCAGCCACGGTGCTCGGGGCCACACTGTTGAATTCCTCACCGTCTGGCACGATGGTCTGACCCTYTACTGACATATCTTAAACTTTCTGGGCTCCTGACGGCAGAGGCYGGGCAGGAATCGAAACACACTCTTCCCATCCTTCGACATCCTGCACTTGCCTCTCCTCTGCGCCCTGCTCAA
Source organism: Nothoprocta perdicaria (assembly GCF_003342845.1). Lineage (NCBI taxonomy): Eukaryota > Metazoa > Chordata > Aves > Tinamiformes > Tinamidae > Nothoprocta > Nothoprocta perdicaria. The sequence continues at coordinate 1,119,663 of NW_020454594.1, forward strand.
AAATGCAAAATCCTTTGTAATTTCTCATTTTTCCAAAGCCTGATGCTGACATGACCAATAGCTTATAAAACATTGCCAAGCAATGCAAAATCACAGAAAAATCTGATCCTGATGGGCACTTTGCTGCCATATGGTTAGTGAATGAATCCTAGAGACACATTTTTTWTTTATTTATTTTCTTAAGCCCAAATTCTTCCTTCCTGTCAATTTCTGCCGTTAACAATCAGGTCTTAAACAAAAAATAACGGGCATAGATACCACTGAAAATAACCACGATCACAGCTCATTAAATCAAAAGCGAAGCATACTGTGCAACTTCCTAAACTAGGGCATATTCTAGCTTTCTCTTGAATGACATCCTGTTGTAGGTTGGGCCTAATAATAAGATTATGATCCTCTTCATTAGCGGGGTATTTTGTTACACCCAAGTCTAGGGAATGGATATGTCTGTCTTGGCAAAACGCGAGAATCCCAGCCTTTGATCTCCAGCCTCCATTCAGCATCGCTGCTGTAGAAAGAAAAGATTTATTTTAAGGCCCTGATGTTCACTTCCCACATAAAAATGCGCCGAGGAAGCAGCACTTTTCCCTGGGAAGTGCTGTGGCTCCCTGGGATCGGGTCCAGAGGCCTCATTTCGGGCTGATTTCCAGTGTTTGGGTGGCAGGAGCAGCAGTGCCCACCTTTCCCATCCGTGGGAAGGCAAAGTGAATGGGACATCTCTGTCACACGCAGCAAGATGTAGAGGAGCCTGCACTGTCCTGCCTAGCGACATGAATCACAGAATCACACAGARTCACAGAATATTCAAGGTTGGAAGGGACCTCTAGAGATCATCTAGTCCAACCTTCCCGCTCAAGCAGGCACACCTACAACATGTGGCACAGGGCGGCATCCAGGAGGGTTTGGAAGATCTCCAGAGAAGGAGCCTCCACAGCCTCCCTGGGCAGCCTGTGCCAGGGCTCTGTCACCCTCACAGGAAAGAAGTTCCTCCTCACCTGGAGATGAAACTTCCTGAAGACTGAGAGCAGGCACRAGGTCAAGGAGCAGCATTTTTAAAGATAATACCAATGGAAGTATGTGCAGGTGCAATAAATGTAATACTCGGGTATTAGAGGAGGTTCCTTTGCTCTAGGTACCGAGAAGGTCCCGTTTTTGTTACGGGTACAGCTGTGGCTGGCAGCTGGTTGCTTTCTGTCTCCTCTTGCTCCCCTGGTCCCTCCRCATGCTGAGGGCTGGGGGGGAATGGTCCTTCACATGGGAGCCAAAACTCCAGCAGGGCAACTTTACAGCATTTTCTCCTCCTTTCTAGCTGCAAATCTCCYGAATAATCCTCTGACCATATTTTTCTATTTTTTTTTTCTGATACAGGGGACAATTCAAGACTTTTTTTTTCCTGCAGCTCAGAGCAACATTGACTCTTTTTATTTCATCCCGCAGGCGTAGACAGAGGAAGAGCAGTGTGAAATTTCAGGCAACTAGGAGGAGAAAAAAAAATCCCTTAGTGCAGTTAGCAGCTTTGCACCTCTAGTTCAACCCGATGTTCATGCTTTACCTCATGCGTGTGCATGTATACATTTTCCTTGAAGGATGTGGGGAGCACATTTTTTTTTTTATTTTTTCCGTTTGATTGATTAGGTGACAACAGAGAGAGCAGGGTTTTAGACAGATGCGAATCTGCACAAATAACTCCCCATTCAGCAGCGCCAGACACTCTCAGCAGAGCACGAGGACGGGGGTAACGGGCAGTGTTTGCAGGGCTTTGGACCAAAACGTGACTTGCCTTCTTCGTTTGCCATAAAGATGATGATGCTACTAGTGTCTGAACCCGGTCTTCTCTCTAAATAACATGTGTGTGCTCAGCTGGATTAAGCCAACTTCTGAGACTGGAAATCATAATAACAGTCTTTTACAGGACAGCCTTTCTGGTCGTCTAATACCATTATCCCCTGGGCTGAAAAGCATTCCAGAGTACTTAGAGTGCTACAATGAGTGTGAGGTTGCTTAGCTGATAGCGCTGGCTTGTCTCAGGGAAGCACATTTTCTCATTATTTTTCAGACCTCTGAAAAAGTTTGGAAGATGAAATGGGAATATTAAAACGGAGAACTGCTTGGTGCTGCTGCGTGCTGAATGCACCCTGTCTTTCACTAAGTCTCTTGTGGTTCGCCATGAATTTTATCTTTATTTTCTAAGTGTCCCAAATAGCTATTTGAGCTCCATAATGGCCTGAACGGAAAATTAGGAGTGGTGCTAAGGCTGGAACCTGCAATGCTCTTCCATGGGTTTGTACCAGCATGACTGTAACCCAATGCTGCGGTGGGTCCCACTAAATCTGTCCCTCTTCAAATGGAAACATAGAAAAATATAAAAAAATGCTTGGTGTGGATATTTAAATCTGAGCATTTTGAGAAAATTTAAGGATTGTTGCTTGCAGCAAGACTGAATGATGGGAAAAGAGTTATTTGTATCACCACCCCTCTCATCTCTCCTTTAGGAAGTTGCATGGCTTCTTGGAGGCTTGCGGTTCCTCTCTCCACCCTGCCCTGTGCATGTGGGGCACCGATGCTGTGTCCTCTCCTTTAACCAGGCTCCTGTGGACAACATGGAATATTTCCAATGCTGAAATCTSTTTTTGGGTCTGTTGGGTAGTTTTTCCTCGAAAGTGCTGCTGCGTCCTCTCTCTGAGGATGCACCTCTTTGGGGTGCATCCACGGCTGCCCCACACCACGGAGCCAACATGGCTTTAAAGGATGGCCTGAAAATGCACTTGGTGCAAGACCTCTCCCAGCCCGAATCTCTCCTCTCCTCGGCTGCRCCTGGGTGAGGACATATGGCCCGTCACGCTTTGCTCTTCCTCACCCCAAGGCATTAAAGGCTGATTTGTTTTTCCCCAGGGCTGAATCACGTCGATCCATATGTCTTCGCCACATTCCTCCAAACTTAGCTCGTAGCTGTGCCTTCTGTTTTCCTTAAATTAAAGAAGTAAAATAGAATAACTAGCTGTCATCACATGCTTTCATTCCTACCTTTAACAATGTGGTCTCTTTTTTAGCTCTTCTGTGTAAATTGCTCATAGGCTACTTTCTTTCTTAACCTTAAACCGTGGCTTTGTGCTTTGAAGGTAGTTATTATCTTAAACAACTTCGTAGCATCAATCTGTTTCTCTCCCACAGGCTTTTTTTTTTACACTTTGATGTGAAATCTGCTACATTTCCTTTTGTTTTGTAGCATAGGCTAAGCCTGGCTCTTTTTCTCACCCCAAAGCACCCATGAATCAACTATATTTCTCTTTTCGATCTGTTCTCTGTTCAACTAATAATTTCATGACCTGACTTAAAAGAATGTTTCAGATGAGATTGTCCTAGAGGTGTTTGCAGCGCCACAATGTTTTTCACAAATACAGTCTCCTGAAATGTATATTTTACTCACCATTATGAAAACACTTCAAACTTTTTTTTTCTCTCTCATTACGTTTATAAGACATTTGTGCAGATTGACTCGGGCAAACTTAAGCTCTATTCACCTACGCTCTATTCTTCCATTCAGCCTTTTATACTGGGATTTTTGATCTGATCTATAATACTTTCTCCCTGYCTGTTTCAAGTCCCTACTTATAGTTTCTTCCGGAATACTCCCACTCACACCAGATATTAAGAAACTAAACCTGGGAGGATAGGGGGAAAGGAGCAATCGACGGCATGGAACAGCCATGTTCTGTGCTGAATTTTAGTATTCAAGTTTATTTTTTTGCCAATTCAATCTTTTGGGACTTCGTCCTCTCAGAAGTGACCATGACAGTCCTTTGGAGGACACAGCATGTGCCCAGGACCATTTGTCTAATCCTGGGCATTGATGTTCCTCACTAACAGCTGTGAGAGCTGTATTTCCTCTGAGGACCTCTCAATATCGCACCCTCTGCCTATGAAACTAGGCAGTAAAAAATCAGTCATTCAAAATTAGATGAAACTTGGGCAAATTGTAGGCCTGTTGCCTAACCAGTTCTGGTGCACAGGAAAGCAGGACTGCATCTTCACAATGTCTGGGAAAGTTTGACACCTATAGTGCTGTCTATGCTCCTTGCTATGTGGAAGTCCTGGTACCACCCTGGACTGTACATCTGTAGAAGAGGGAGTCTCTCCTCCCCAAAGATAATAAATCTGGCCTTAAGGAAGACACAGAAGTGACTGCTCTTGGGCAGGAGAAGATCCTGTCTGCTCTCTGAGTTGTGTTTCTTGCAGACCCTATAGCCAAAGAGCTGCGAAGAGATCTGAGGGGAGGTGATGAGGCATCTTCGCAGATATGTGCAAGGAAATTTGTGCTTACAGAGGGACAGCATGGAGAAAATGGAGACTTTCTTGTTGGAAAATGTAACAGATGGTGCTGTAGCTCAACTGGAATTGGGAATCAGCACTTGGATAAATATTTGACCTAGAGGTGAGGGCTCTGGTAGGAATACCAAGTACAGGCATGTCAGACACTCTCTTCCTCCCGCCATGGCTTTCTGTACAAAATCAAGATTTATCAGACTTTGTTACTGGAAACCTAATGATCTCCTGGAAGGAAATGTTGGAAGGGCATTGGTGGGTGGATGGATAGAACAATTCTTGTTGATATTGTGAAAACTCAGCTATAAGGAAAGCATTGGCTTAGTGTAACAAGAATTGTTCTTACCATTACTGTTGTGTAACTATTATTATTATTTTAGCTTGGTGAGGGTCAGATTTTCTTCCCTAAACATGTAAATGGATTTGGCAGTACAGAAGCAGTCAACTACCTTGCACTTGTCCAGTGGGGACAGCTATGGGGAGAAAATATTTGAGAAATAGCTTGAGAAAACAAACAAAACAAAAGCAAACAAACAAAAAACAAAACAAGGAACCTTCTGCCAGATGACAGCATGGGAGAGAAAGGGATGGAGAAAGAAATGACAGCCTGTGAAGTCAGTTGTCAGATGAAACTGGGTTGGGGATGGTGCTGGCACCAGTGGAGCTCCTGAGAAGAGATGGCTGCCATGGGTCCTCACCGCTGCCTTGGAGATCTCCTGCACAGCCCTAATTCCCATGRCTTTTTCCATGGCTCCATAATTAGTAATTTCTATGACATTCCTTCATCATTAAAGGGAGACTGTCAAATAATTTAAGCTTCACATTTTATAGCCTGGCTATCTTGGGCCACAGCACTGCATGGGGGAGAGCCGAGGAGCGGAAAACCTGACCACATGAAACCAGACTAATTGGAGARGGGGCAGTGGTGCCCTATGTGCAGGACTTTGCTCTCCAGAGGGGCCCTGCGCGCATGGGGGTGAACCCCAATAATGCCTCCAGGGTGGGGGATGTGGGGTGAGGGCTGAGGCTTGGCCTTTCTGCCCTTCTTGTAGGCAAGGAGGCTTTCTTCTTGCTGGCAGAAATTGCAGCTGCTGTCTAAAGGGGCTCACATTCCCTTGCACAGTCTGACAGAGGCACAAGGGCTGGTCTTCAGGCAGTTCTGGGGCTGATTTGGAAAAAAAAAATGCAATTTGGAGAGGCTCTTGCCTGGAGAAATGATCTGCAGTGCTTTGCTAGGTGGAGAGAACTGCCTCRCAGCTCCTCTACGTTCCTCTCCTCAAAGGTACTGACGACACTGGGCCGTRGTGGCCAAGAGCAGCTGCTCAAGGCGACTGGCTTCTTGCTGCCCACGGAAAGCCAGGCTTGTCCCCATGTGGAACCGAGTGTGCGAGGAGGCAGCTGCGGTGCCCTCCGAGCTGCCTGGCCTGAAGCAGAGCCTGCCCTTTCCATCTGCGAGTGGAGAGCGGCTCGGTGGGAATGAAGTGCTCCGTGTGAGCTTGGCCTGATGAAAAGAGCTTTGTTCCTCACACTGCCCGTGCTTGTTTGCTTGGAAGAAACCTGGCCCCCARCTGTGGTTATACTGGTTTTAAAGACAGAGGTGACTGGTGTAGCCTTTGCTCCGTGGTTGAGATGCAGCTGGGTGGTCCCTCTTGCAATGAATTGGTTAATGTATGAAGAGATCAGAGGAAGGCGAAAAGCACTGAGCACTTCTCTTGACTCCTTAGGATAATGCATTTTAAAGATCAGCCTGGGTTTGCTTGCAAAGTGATTTGTTTAATTATTTAAAGCCGGTTAGCATATTTTCCTCAAGGGAAGGAAAAATCCTCAGCAGAAGCAGCCTTATAACAGACCAGAGATCTCTGCTATACTGAGGAYGACCATGTAAATGCCAACTCCCAGAAAATGCCTCACGCCAACCTCTCCTTCAGACCTATAAGCTGCTGGTTACTACAGGCCATTTTGTAGGACAGCTGGGGTTATAACTGATAGATGCATCCATGAGGCATCAACTCTGCAGCTCTAGTGTGGTGACTCATTTATACCAGTTCACAATCTGGTGTGCAATATCCTATTTTAAAGTGGAAAAAAAAAAGTCAATGTCCAGGTTGTGCTAAATTTTGAAAGAAAACATTGACTCTTACGTGAGAAGACTAGTATGTTTGCATGTCTTGGGCAGGAGTCAGAGGGCTGAGACAGGATTTTTCTTAAGCATCCTCACCATATCTAGGTGTTGCACAGCAAAGAAAGTATACCAGGCACAAATACTTAAACTATCTTATAAGTGTTATTGAGCAAAGATACTGACACACAGTGCAAGTGCCAACAGCTCCTGCAACTGATCACGGACCTGAGCTGCTGTTGGGAATGCTCATGGTTCCTCAGCAGACATGTTCTGTAGCACACACCACCCTCCTGGCTGCAGGGCCGTTTTCTGAGCTTGGTCTGAACAGACTCTATAGAGCTCTGGGGAGATTTAGAAGTTTCGCTGCTATCCAGCCCTGTGTCGAGGTCAGAAGAGATCTTCACAGCTGCARTGTGACAAAGGGCTGGGACATGGGGTTCCAAAAGCTCAGGAATGCCACGCTGCTGCTTGTCCTGAGGAGAGCAATAGTCCAGTCCTCTCTGCCTCAACATACTCAAAGGTAGAAGCCTCAAGTACAGGAGTGAAAGTAAGTTTTCTGTCTGGCCTGGGGGCAAAGCAACATGTGATTAAAACTGACATTGGGTCCCCACCTTCTGTGCAAATCGGATAACTTTATCCAATATGGCTTATCATTTTAAGAAAGGTTTGCAGGAAAAGTGGGCTCTCAAATGAGATAGAGATTACACAGTGTCTTTCCTGTTCTTGGCATCTTGGCACTCTGTTTCTCCAAACAGAGCCTTCTAGGGGAGGACACCAACTGTCTCACTGCTCAGAGATATTATTCAGAGATTAAGTGGGTCTCCACGTGCATCCCAGCTCTTGGAGCCAGGTGCTAGCAGAGGAACCATATTCCCAAATGGATGGGACTCCAGCCATCCAGTTGCCTTCTGCACTGCTCTGTGCTATGGGTGCCGATATGCCCAGGTGCTAGCACAAGGGTAAACATGCTGCCTTGTCCCTACAGTTGTCTGTGACATCTTTTTAACTGCCGTATAAATCACAGCGACATCTCTTAGTTTTACTCTGACATTGTAACAGGGGGCCCCAGAGATTGATGTTGTTTCTACTGGCAAAGTCTAACATCCTAGTGACATTTGAGCTGGGTTGTTGCAGATTCAAATAGTTGCTGATTTTTATTTACCCATGAAACATGGACTTGAGGCTCTATCTGGGCACAGCGTCTTGTTTCCACAAGGTCCACCCTTTAGCCAGTTTTACAGCTGAGTTGGCCGAGGTGCAAAGAGGTCAAGAGCCCCGAGTCAAACACACTGAACAGGAGGCTCATTAAGGGTTGAACTCAAGACCTCTGTTCCCAGCCTTTTGCTCTAATCGCTACGCAAGACACAGGAGAGCCTCATGGGGCTGATGCTGATGAAAGAAGAGTCAACAGCATTATTCTACAGCTTTATTAGTAAAATCAAGTAAAGCTAACATGCTGGACTCTTTTGTTGAATCAGTAATCTCTGCTTACTTGTATCCCAGASCTGGCCGGCAATTCAACTAGAAGGCTGAACAATAAAATATGTTAGGTCCAAAATGGCTAAGCAGGGGCAAAGCAGGAGGTAAGCCGCCTAATTGGAGAACTTTCAGCAGGAATCTCACCCCAGGGGTCTGTCCCTTGGGATTAATAGTTTGCTGACATCTGGGTTGTGTGGCACTGCTGTGTTGCCCTGGGTTCCACAGGAGTTGATGGCAGAGAGCCAGGAAAAATCCTAAAACTCGTGCAGTGGGGAAGATGAGGTCTTTCTGCTGTCAAGATTGAGGCCTTTGGGAGAAAGAAACTGGCAGCTTCTGCCCAGAGATGCACAGTTGTGACTTCTTTTGACTTGCAGAATCACAGAAAAGGAAAAGCTGGGTCAGGAAAAGAACGTCTCTTCTGCCACCACTGATGGTCCTGACAAAGATATTCCCAAAATGTCTTGTTTCATCCACTTTTAAAGGTCTGAGGGACCTAACACTGTCTAATCCAGATGGTTCCTCTATGGCAAAATATACCATGGTAAACATGGCCCTTTGCACAGGTTCATACTTCTCTATTTTGACAAAGTGGTCTCAGGACCACTTTGTCTCACCTGTCTCATAGCCCAGACTTACATTTGCAGTGTGATGGGGTCTAAGGAAAGGGTCCCTATTTCTGCCTATGTCCTTTCCTGGCTGCAAGAAGCATTGAGTCMTTGGTTAGTGCTAGAGACAGCCTGGTATAAATTCACTTTTGCTAAATGAGGTGTCTGAAAATGGGATACATAAGTCCAAACTTGTCAAGGGAAAGAGGCAGTAGTTGRAAATTTTGAGAGATTGCCATTTAGAGACACCTATTTCTTTCCCTCATCCTGTAAACTAGACAGTGCTGGTTACTAGTTTAGATGAGGACTCGTAACTTTGGGGGGTTACCTGGGTGAGCTGGTCATCCCACGAGCAGTCTGTTATAATGAATTTGCACTTGCTTCTCCTGCTGGTTGTCTGTAAACAACTCCCCGGCCCCTGTCTGTAAACAAGTCACCTCCACAGCCCTGTCCTTCTGCTTCCTCTCCTCTCCGTGRTTAGAGCTTCTTGTGAGGAGCTATTTCCATATCTAGGTAAACATGTTTTCTCCATGCCAATAATGGTAAGGCACGTGATCAGGAGACACTGTCATTGTGAAGGTGAAGTAGTCCACCACTAAAATCCAAGGATACATGTTTTGACTAATGTGCACCCACATTTGCTTGATCCATGTTGTGTGCTAGGCAGGGCTCTCTGCAAGGACCGCCTTCTCCTCATCAGGTGCTTGAATGCCATCACCTTGAAATTCACTGCCTGCCATATGAGTCACTGCTGCCCGTAGGTCTGCGAGGATGTCAGTGACTTTATGGTACAGCAGCTAAAACACCACTTCGTCAGTAGAGCCCAAGTCAATCCACTGGAGTACGTAAGTGCCATCAGGGCCATTTGCCGATGCAGATGAAAAACTGACACACCGAGAAGGAATTAATGATGTGCTAATGCCAAGGGATTGAGTTACACTCACAAAACACACAGGCTGAGAGCATCCTGGAAGGGATACCTCCCCCCARGTCAGTTGCTCCACAGCAATGCATAGAGTCTCACACAAACTGCCTTAAATATCACCAAAGTACTCAGCCTGTTTTCAAATCCACCCACATACTTACTTTTTACAAACTCAGTAAGAAAATGGCAAATTAATCCTCCTTTAAAAAGGATGAGTCGGTTTCTTGTCATCCTCTGCAGAGCTCAGGATATGATAGTTCCTTCTGCATAAATACAGATTGTTTCTTTTCACAACTTCCCTTTCATCAGACTGCTAGGAAGGCCTGGAGGTTGTTAAAAATGTGAAAGAAACTTGCTTCCCAATTAAGGTCAATCTCTTTTATCAGAGTCTTTGCATATAAATCTCACTTTCAGAAGGATTTTTATATGCCCCATCACTGTTTCTGACAAATTGGGAGATACCCAAATCTCAGAAGGAGCCACAGAAGCGGCCGACTTCTTTCCCAGCTCACAGCACAAAGCAGGGATCTGATCTGTCATAATGACTGAGAACATGTCACAACAATCTGTTTGCGTTCTTCAGGAAATAAAAACATCTTTCTCTCCTGGAGCTGTAAGCTAATTTGGAGATTTTGCAAGCTGACAAGCAACCTGATTAAAATGACCTCAGGCCAACAATTCTTCTTAGGCTACTCCACAGTTAAAGTCTAGACCTATCCATAGCCCCCCTCCCACCCCCTCTTTTTATTTTTTTTCTTCAAATCCCTTTTAGGGAGAAAAGAGATCTCTGTTTTTATTTTTAAATCTACATATTTGGAATTTTTCTTTTATGCTTTGCTTCTACTGTACCAGAGTATGCTAAGGGGAACTGTATTTTTTTAAACATTTTGAGTAGATGAAACTCATACACAGAACTCCCGGTTTCTTGCCTGCTGGAAAAATACACTGAATATCCAACTAAGGAAATAATACATGAATAAACTTGAGGACTCTAAGAAATACTCAAGGCACTTTCTGGCCTACATAGAGCTGCCCTCAGAGGTTCCTCAGCAAAAATGCTGTGCTCTCCATTTTCTGAACCCAGTGGATATTTTTGTAATGACCATCTTACCTACTCAAATGACTTTTTTTCTTTTTGTAATTAGTTAAGCAGTAGGATCCGTTTATTAATCTGCCAAGTTCTTGTGCAAGCAGCAATTTGAAAAGCAACAAACAATGAAAAATAAATGGGGACCTTCCGGCAGAATATTTGTCAGGCTGTGAGCAACCCCTGAATTTAATCAGTGGTTAGGGGAGCTTCAGTAGCTTGTTCATGAATATTTTAGTGCTCATTTCCTTTAAAAAAAAAAGAAAAAAAAAAGTCACTATTGTGGTCATTCATTCTGGGTACATCCAGGAGTACATAGGACATCTAAAAGAACCTTCTTCTTCAATGCTGGTTGGACTTGGGACTGTCAGAGACATGGCCCTGCGAGGGGGCTGTTTTTGAAAACTGATTGGATTTGATTGGAGTTTGGCAAAATTCTTTGTGTTTTGGGACCAAGGTGGGTTTGGGTGAGCTTATGCCATGGGGAAAGGCCACCTTGGCCCAAGCCATGTAGGAGCCCTGTCTGCAATGGGAGCCCTTTCACACTGGGCAGTTTATGTCCCCCCCAAACACCCTTGGACAGGCTGGTGCGGATCGCTTTGCTTCTGGGCTTGGAAGAGGTCACTGTGGTTTGGGTCAGGCCTGGAGGCTGCTTTTTCCAAGGGTAAAACTCCTACTGCCTGTGGCTGCTTTTAGGGAGGAAACAGCTCGACTATATTGCAGTGGTTGTACAGAGGCACATTTCTCATGCCTGTGCCATGGTCAGCCCTGTCCAGAAAACTTGGGGAAATAATCAACTGGAGAGCATCAACTCCTGCAAGACACCTTGATTTTCACATCTTCCCCTCGCCATGCCTCTGCTTCCCAGCTGCCTGGGGTCTCCTGGCTGCATCACTTCAATGTGTTGTTATTCTTGGGAATTAAAGATTCCCCCGGTGTTGGGCTGTTTCGGCTGGTCCTGCATCCCCATCTAGCGGTGGCCCCGTCTGGGGCTGGTGGCCCAGAGGGACCCACCGGGGTCTGGGGGGGCCTGAACACGGCCACTTGCCATCCACCAACCTCCTTCCCTGTGGAGACCTGGGAGGGAGATCTTAAAAAGAGTGTAAAAAATAATACAAAACTGAGCCTTTATAAAAAGCTCCCCTAGAAACGTCCCCCATCTCGGGTAGGGTCAGGCTGGGCAATCGTGGGGTTGAGATGCGTCTCGGACTCACACACAGGATGGATTTGCAGGATGGATTTGCAGGATGGATTTGCTGGCAAGCACATGGTGACAGCGCAGGGCTGGCACCAGCTGCAGGCTTCAGTGCAGCTACCGGTGGAGGCAAATTCCTTCACTATCTCATTTATCATCATCACTTCCAGGCCAATTCTGTTCACGCCTTACATTTTTGATTGTCTTGGATTAAACATTACCAGAGGAAATAATACTAATGGCCTTTCACAGTGAAAAAAAAAATCAACTTCTAAGGCGTTTGTTATGGAAAGGATTATAATAAATTAAATGCTTAAACTAGCACTGTGCAAGCATTTTTGTCTTGGATCAAAATGTTTGCGCTGGCTGTTTAAACATTTAATTTATTATAATGAGAAATATCATTGTAAAAATAAGCATGTTAATTAAACTTGAGTTTTGCAAATGTGAGTCATCCCATGTGGACACAGTATAATGAATATAGACAGGTAGAGTCTGCATGCCTTTTTTTTTTCTCATTAAGAAAATGAACATTTACATCTTTAAACCCTGCAGCTATTAGTTATTTTTAATGAACTGTGTTGCCGTTTAAAAGTTAAGCTCTTATATGATGCAATCAGATATTGCTAGGTCAGGGAAGAACTTTGCTAATTAAGTTGCAGAGAAGTTCTTTGCCACAGATAATTGATTAAAGTTGTTACATGGGTAATCAGTTTGTGCAGTTAAATAAATAAAAATAAATAACTGCTAATAAAAAGAGGTCACGTGAAGGCGATAAAATCAAGCAGAAACCTGGCTATGCCAGGGTCCAAAGCAGCCATAAGTTGGAAGTGTAGGACTGAACCTCTCTGCTGATGGGGAAGTGAGGGACCACTGGGATCTTTATAAAGATGATCTAGACGATTCCTTGATGTTGTGAGTGAGATGAGACTTGGAGGATGCTGTCTCCTCTTCAACTGGAGGGACCAAAAGTAATTTTCCACCTCCAGGTGAGGAGGAACTTCTTTACTGTGAGGGTGACAGAGCACTGGAACAGGCTGCCCAGGGAGGTTGTGGAGTCTCCTTCTCTGGAGGTCTTCCAAACCCGCCTGGATGCCGCCCTGTGCCACATGTTGTAGGTGTGCCTGCTTGAGCGGGAAGGTTGGACTAGATGATCTCTAGAGGTCCCTTCCAACCTTGAAGATTCTGTGATTCTGTAATTTTCCTGCCTTCTCAAGCCACAGGTCTCTGGTGCATCCTACTGATTTTGTCCTGGGTTCATTGTATATGACAGGTTGTAACCTAATATGTAAACAAAAAATAACTGGATTTGGTCCCAACTCTTTCACAGATGTGCTGTGTGGCTTGAACAGGTTCCTCTGTTTCCCTGGGTCTTCCTAATGTGCTTTGAGATATCTGAGATACAGACCAGCAAACGGTTCAGATAGCGCTACTCTATTTTAATTAGTATCCTGCCACGCTGCACATTCAGAGGCCTCTTAGATCTCTCTTTATCACACGTAAGTCACACAGGCAGAGGTCTTTGAGGACTCCTAGACCCASCTGAAGCCCGTTTCTGCAGTAGCGTAGGCCCTAAGGGAGGGAGGAGAAAACTCCCTGTTACAGCAGCACAATTAAACTTTGGGGAGGGTGCAGACCTCAGTGAACTATTTCTTGTAGCCACAGCAAAGGGTGGCGGTGGGATGCTCCCACTCAGGGGGCTCCTAAGGCAATAGGTTGTCCCACGTGTAGAGATTTATGTGGTAGCAAATTTTCAAACAAAAACAGTCTTTCATCTTTGGAGCAGCCTCTGTACTGTTTCATAGCTGGTTGTCCGGTGAACCTGTTTTTAGAGTTTGCTGTAGGATTTTTGGAAGGTCAAGAGTATTAGATTTCTTCCCAACCTAGTGGACATATCTTGAATAAACAGTAAGTAATGATTAAACTGAGGATCTTTTGCTGTGTTCTGTACATAGAAGAAAGTGGTTATTTTACTGGGGATAGTTCTCCAAACACATTGTGTGACTGCAGCTGCTAGACAGCTCTGCCTGGAAGATTGAATCTGGGGGAGTCTCAGCCCATATTTTTTCTGTCTGCTGGTGCTAACTGTATGTCTAGAGCAAACAATAAAAATAAGATGAATCTCAAGAGACACAAATGTTAAAAATATATGTAGAAAAAGAGAGTGCATCTGTTCCTCTCTTCTGCTCCCTAAACCCAGTGATCCCAAGACATCTTCATGGAGCTAGCYGTAAGACCTATGGGGTGCCAGAAGACCTATAAAAGATCTCTGAGGATACCAGCCTTGGAGTAAAAACAATTTGTTCGGGTATAGATGACTGCTCAGGTCTGCAGCATCACTCTCCTGAGGAGCTACTGCAGCTGCTCCCCATCAGGACCAATGAAAGACACTGCTGGAAGATGCAGTGTCCACCTGATATGGGGGTAGCCCTTCCTGGGAAGGGCTTCGCATTTTTTTTTTTTAATACTACTCCTTTCCTGTCTGCCCCCTTGGGCTTTGATAAATTAAGATGTTTTCTTCTAAAAAAGTGCCTTCCTTTTGTCTTTCTTCTTTGTAGTTGTCTCCTCCTTGGCTTCTGCCTTTGAATGGTCCCATACCAGCTGTCCCTCTCAGCTGTTCTCCGCATTCCCTGGGTTTTCCTCTTCCTCCTACTGATAGTGGGAGGGAGAGGAGTTTTCCAGGTGAAGAGAGGAAGCTGTTCCGCTTTTGTCTTCTCTTTGTGTCTCTCTGGCTGTGTTTACTGAGGTTTCCATCATCATAGCCTCTGCCAACCTCCCACCAAATGCCTTACTGTTGATCTTACAGGACCAACTTCAAGTTACCTGTGAGATGTGTTGCTTTAACCATAAGATTCTGGTCACGTTTGGGAAGAGTATTTCACTGTTTTGCCACATTTATTCCTACATAGAGCAGCTGCTGAATATAAGCCTGTGGGGAAAGGGAAGTCTTATCATTGGCGCTCTTTGAGATGGTTGTTCGTCCCAAGTCAACATCTTCAGTGAGCTCAGTGACCTTCACTGGRTGCAAAAGCTCTTCCCTTACCAAGACCACAAGCAAAGGTCTACAGTGCTCCTGTTTTGGGGCTAGAAGAAAACCACAAGGGACTTTTCTATGATGGGAACCGGGAACTTTTTGTAACCACTTGTGCGTTCATGGAGACATATATACCAAAACCCTATGGGATTCAGATAACCCAGAGCATGTATGTTCACAAGACCATATTTCTGAAAGCTGATACCTTTATTTAAGAAGCACCTGTAAACTGTGACTCAGCTGCTTCATGGCTGGAAGTAGCTGAAAGGTATGTGTTATGTAGGGACTCTGAAGCAGTTGCCCAAAGTAGAAGACACCTTGTACCAGACTCCAGCATATTCAGTGTGGTGAGACTGGGTGAGCTAAGGGAATGGAGTAACTATGAAGTAACAAAAAAAAAAAAAAAAAAAAAAAACTTTTATATAGCACTACATACTTTTACTTTCTACACCACTGCATAGTTTTACTTGCTACGTGTTATGTAGGGCTGGTAAATCCTCCTTGCTTGAAAAATAGAGTCAGGGCACAGCCAGCTGGCTGTCCACCGTGGCAAGAACCGACTGTCAAACACAGAGCATTTGGCTGCTGCAGGCTAAAATGGGTGCTCATGCCTGTGACCCTGAGGATGCTAATGCCTGCTCAAAGATAATTAATAATTAGCAACTGAATGAACACACTGGCTCCTTACAGACAGGCTAAATCACTACTTTTTTTTTTTTTTGACTTGGTGGCCATCTGCTGCCTTTCCATTTCAGCTCCCAGAGCAGTAACTTTCCCCAGGCACTGTGATGGGGGCGAGTGCTGTAGCCAGCCCACGCCAGTGATCAGAATGCCCCATCCCTGCATTGCTCCCTCTCTGTAACAGATTCCTCAGCTCTACTTGGGAGCTATTTGAAGGTGTCCTTCGCCTGTGTGAATAATGTCAATGGGCAGCATGCCCCCAGAAACCCTGAGAGTGACGGGACTCCCAGGCCCATCATATGAACCTGAAGCTGGAAATGGCAAGAAGGGAGACTGGACCATTCCTTTCAGTGAGAGCTCATCCTCTCAAGGGCCTAGGTGTGCCAGGAAAMTTTTCCCTCTGTTTGTGTATCCCTACATGCTGAGCAGCACTACAAGCTGAATGGCTGGACTTCTGCTCTTGCCCAAGTACTTCAACCGTCCAGAGATTAGGGTGGGAATGTGCTCACCTAAATTTCAGTATCCACAATATGAATGTCTATGTATAAAATAGGTATGTAATCTGCTACTATATACCATGGTGAGCTGGCAAAGGCAGTGAGGCAAGACTAGAGGGTAATTCTGCTAAAAGAATGCAGGTCCTGAATGCAGGTCACTAAAATGAACTGGGCAGGACTGCAAGAYCCCACTGGCTAGCTCACTATTGACYGTCATGAGAGTTTATATGCCTAATCTTCAGCTAAATCCCACCCTGGCATCTCTGCCTTTGGGGCTTGGTCCAAAGGCAGTTTTCTGAGTGTTCCTTGCATGTGCTGAGATGTTGAGATTAAACTCCTGGCCCAGAGGTGACAGCCATGTTCATTTAAAAACTTTTTTTTTTTAACCCCATGTTACTAATAGTTCTGTATCTAGAGTATGCCCTTTAGAAATCAAAGTTTAGGCTTCCTCATGGATTGTGTTTGTCTTCACCAAAGAAAGATCATTAAAGATAAAGCATTCTAATGAAGATATGGAGGAATGCAGGCTAGAGAAGAATAGGTCAGTGGGAGCTTGGCATTATTTTCTGGCTATGGCACTTCTGGGATCTTCTTTCTATGGCTTGTTTGCATGTTTTACTGCAGTTAGTCTTTGGCTAGGAATCAGAATAAGAATTCAGAGAGCAGATCTCCTGCTGTCCTGGTTCAAGGCCTTGATGACTAGTTTTAGGTTCCTTTGAAGCTCCACTCTTTCTAGTGTATGGAGAAGGTAGTCTTGCTTCTACTGTGACTTACTGAGGTCTGCACAATTTTGTCTGAAAGTYCACGGGACCAGAACATCTCTGGGGTCTTCAGTAGACAACACACTTCACAGTAGTGCTGTAATAACATTGCTCTCATGGGTCCTGGRTCCTGTAATTACAATTTCATATGCAATTTCTTGAAAAGAGAGTGCAAGGATAACTCACTTTTGTCTCTGTTACAAAATTGGGCAATGATGTCATTTGTTTTTGTGTCTGCTGGTCTCTGAAGGCCTAGCTTGATGCTACTGGTGAGTATCTTCGTCTGAAGAGCTTGGAAACAAGATTTTGATCTCAACCCTCTCAGTTTCTACACTGTCACTATGCTCAGATCAGAAGGTCACATGGCGAGTACTGCCTGGCAGTGTTTGAAAGCATATAGGGTAGGACTTGTTGCACTTAATATTGGTCCTCCACAGTGCAAACATCTTCAGCAACTTCAGGATGCCTATAGGAATGCAAGGGTGGAAGCAGGAACTTCTCAGAGCAATATGCCAGACGTATTTTAGATATCTGATTTAGGAGGAGATGATTCATGCCCTAAAAGAGTATATTGCTAAAGGGAGCCAAGAGTGCTTTGCTTAGCTGTGGATGACTAGTGGAGACTTCTGTGGGAGCAGACTTAGGCTCCGTGTTAGAGCTTTTGCAAACTCCAGCTGGTGTAACTAATTAAGGCCACGGAATTAAGACTGGCTCCATAAAAGAGTGTTGTCTTCTAGTTCTGTGTTCCTGCTCCACCTCCGCACCCAGCATAGCAACTCTGCTGTCTGAGTTGGGGAAAGGGAGGCTGGAGAGACAAGCTCTCCATGATGGAGAGGTTGTGAGACATGAGAGGTTGCACAGAAGTGTAATCTCTTTTCCATCTTGTGACACAGGGATGATGCTACAACATGATAGGCTAATAAATGGAATATAATTGGTAGTCCTGCATTAATTTCTGGAGTAGTTCAACAACAACAACAAAAAAAGTGAATATATTATTCAAAAAGTAAAAGCATAAACTAGGATATATACACTGAAATGGTACCAACAGAACATGTGTTTTATTAAAGGGACTAAGGAGCTAAGAAGTCTTCTCTATGCTCTTCTGCACTCTGGATGATTTGTACTGTTAGTTGATGAAGCCTGGGGTGGCCTTTTCTCACCGAATTTCAGGTGTCTAGAAGTAAAAAAGTAAATCTGGGCTGGTCCCTCTAGCCCTTTACAGTCAAAAGGAGGTCAACAGGCGCTTCAAGTGGTAATTCATCTGCACTCTTCCTAGTGTACCTCTACAAACCAAAACTCAAGAATCTCGAAAGGAATTGGTATCTCTCCACTGACTAAGAAGGGAGCTGCTGTAAAGTGCTCAGTTCAGCTGAAACRCTGAACTTTCAGTTATCTCCTTCTGGCAGATGAATCTGCATTTTGTGGGGAGCATGTAAAATCTCATAACAGGCAGACTCCAGACCCCAAGCCCTGATGAGACTCCAGCAGTTTGCTGAAAGCTGCTCTGGGAGGGAAAACAGATGTTTGAAGTTCTCTCTCTATATATCTCTCTTTAAAAAACAAAAACAAAAACAAAAGTAAAAACAAAAACAAAAGCAAAAGCAAAAACAAAAACAAAAGGACTGACATATTCAGATAGTTGAACCTCAGTGCTAGGCAGTGAGGATCAGTGAATCTCCCTGTGGAGATGCATACATATATTGTTACAGACAACAATGTGAACGAAGAGCCTCAATTCAATGGGATGACCTGTCCTTCAGTTGCTTCTGCTTCCCACCAGTTATCGCCCATGAGAGGCAAGGGACTTGCTATGTAAGTACTGCACTGCACAACCCAGGYGTTTGAACTAGATGATGAGCAACCAACTATCAGGCTGCCCTGCTTTATTTTTTTCTTTTTTTTTTTGACAGAAAGGCTTTTCCTCCCTGCACTCAGTTATGACTAATTATTTCACATTCAGGCTTGCTGCTTTGAATCACCGATGATTAGCTGGCAGAAAGGCTCTGAGCCTTTTTTTCTCAGCACCCAACACCAAATCCAAATTTCAGCTCTAAATTTAACCAAACAGGACAAACTTCTTAGTTAATTAGATGCATCGTGATTTTTACTACCAGGTTTTAGATAAATCACCGGATATACTCAGCCATTTTCCTGKCCATAAAAGCTGTATCACAGACATTGCTTCACGGTCTAGTCTTGCCTGATTTCAATTCTCTTCAAATATGTGCACTACAGCAGAGCCTCTAATGCTGTCTGCCCACCACAAATCTTCATGCAGCATCTTTTATGAAGTCCCTGTTAAAACCCCGAATGCATATGCATGAAGTCTTGGTCAGGCTCTATCACTCTTCCTGTGCAAGGTTAGGAAAGCTGGAAGTCAGTGGAAAAAAGGAAATTTTATTTGGTTAAGGGCAGGTGAGATGTTGTTTTCTATCTGCTTTTTGAGACATGAAGTCTAACAAGACCTGTGAAATTATACACTCTAAATGAGCAGTTCTTCCTTTTGGAAAAAGTTTAATTCTAATTTTAAAATCTCTGTATAAAATTTTTCTCTGGTATAAGCATTCTAAACRGAGGAGGAAATCTCAGGCTTCAGCTTGTTTCATTAAATGCTACTCTATTCATGACTTCAGTAGAAGGATTTAAGACCTGCTTTTCAGCTTGAGACTTTGAGGCRATGGAAGTTCAAAGCTGGAAATATTTTTTCTCAGGCCTTTGTCATTTTGAAGGTGTGGGGGGGGAACAAAAGATTTATCACAGGCACAATCTCAGTTCAGTTGAGATCTATTCTTTCTGTTTCATGTGAAGTATAAACCCATCCTATCATTTGGAATATATGTATATACACACACACGGAGACACACATTTATTTTATTGTCCATTAGCAAAGCTGCTTCAGCAAGATATAAACACACTCCTATGCAACTTTCCTCAAATCAATGTCTTGGCTATATCAGAAGGCAAAGCACTCAAGTGAGATACTTTCATATCATGGACACTTAAGTTAATTGAGGTTTAGCTTTGGTAGCTTAAACTCATCTCCAACAGTGAAGGATCTTGCTGYAATAGCCAGGTAGTGGTCAGCTCTGTCACTCAGCCCTCCCTCTCCCTCTGTAACCCATCATTAAAATCTCTGGGGTTAAATCTCTAGAGAGATATTGCTTGAGATGAAGAAAGGGTGCGACTAAAAGTAGCTTCATTCACACTCCCTCCCACTACATGTCTCTGCCCAAAATATTTTGCTTCTAAAGACCTATAAGCTTTGAAGGACCAAAGTAAGGAACAGATCCCTCCAACACATCACAAAACCTTTATTAGTGTTTATCAGTGACACAGGTTACAGAAACCAAAGTTAATTAAATAACATTTAACTTTAAATTGACCACAGACTCAAGAAATACAAGTCACACTTGGCAAGGCAAACTTTTCAGTACACTAGGTTGCTTAGGTTATTATTACATGGTGAAAGAGGAATTTCCCTTACAAGATTTTATATATTCAGGATATTATTATTAATAATTATCATTGTGTCTTTCAGACAATTCCTTTGGCAAGAATTCCCATTTTTTAAGTTTTAATTATATAAAAATATAACCAATTTTCATTATATACAAACATTACATTACACAATATACAGGTTAAAAACACTACAAAAATAGCAGAACTAAAAAGCAAAGAACTAAAGCAAAAAAAAAAAAAAAAAAGGAAAACAGTGTAGAAGAGAAAAAAACATGAAAAGCTTAAATACTGCACATTTCATAAAAATTACATTAACTACAAACAATTTTTGTTTGCAAATACCAAACAGTACTGTTGTGATTGGACATCTTTCCCAACAGCTTCGTCTTTAAGGCACATCTTGCATATTTACATGTACAACACTGGATCTGGTCAATAACTTAAAGGCTCTTGGAAGTGACCTAGTCGTGTGCGTGTACGGATGCGTGCACTCGGGGAGTGTGGAGGGCTACACCTTCTCAGCGTCGTCAGTCTGGGGAGCCAGGTATCTAGTTGAAGGGGACGGGTAGAGGGGCACCCTGATCTCCTGAAGGTCTGGGAGCCTTGCTGGACGTGGAGGGGAGAGCAGTGTGATTGTCCGGTCAAAGTCCCTGTGCAGGACTTTCTCGTAGACGCTCTGGAGCCCCACYGTCTTGGGCAGCTGCGCCTGGTAAAAGTTGTCTCTGCGCAGGGGATCCCTGGGCAAAGATGTGCTTTTGCAGAAGGTGGAGAGAGGTGCTGAAGGACGGGGAGAAGGATGAGAGTTGGCTCGGCCACAGGAGGGGCTCCAGCAGCGGTCTGAATGACCCAGGATCTTGCACTCAGCAGTACAGGCCCATAGTCCTAAACAAAGAACGAGAAACCTGTTGTTACTCCAGAAAGAAATCCGTGCTGCTCTTAAACAGAGCTGGCAGTCATAGGATCATTCAATGCTGCGGCAGTGGGAGTCGAGGAAGTGATGCTCAAAGCACAGCTGAAAAGCACGCTTGGGAAGCTACAGCTARAGCGTTTTGCTAGGGATGTGGCTCACAACTGTAACTTGAAAGGAAGCTCTTTGGGGAGGGAAGAAATAGAGTGTCTACGGCACTTCCAGCATCTGCTAATTTGCACTGGGTGCGCAACGCGGAAAGAAATCACCATTTAGCAGCCTGCTGTGAAGAGGCAGGCAGCTTAAGCCATGCAGCTCCTWGAGGGAGCATCACGTTGCCCTCTGCAGCTGCCCCAGCTAGTCACCGTGCTGCAGAGAGGGGTCTCTGTGCACTCCCTGTCTACCTGCATGCATGCATGGGCCAGTCAGGAGCTCGTGTTGGGGAGGGACCGAGTCCTTACCATTCTGCATGTGCGTGATGAGATCCTTCTTCAGGGCATCTCCACTGATATCCGAGTCGCTGTCATTAAAATCGCTGTCGCCTTTGCCACTGTCTTTGCCACTGAATTTTTCTGCCTCTCGCCCGGAGATGGTGTTGAACGAATGCCCCTTCCAAACAGCAACGGCAGGGGCGGGCTCCTTGCTGTAGCTCGGAGCGGCAGCGAAACCCTGCAGGGAGCGGATCAAAGGGGAGAGATAGAGAGAGAAATAATAACTGATAAATCAACATTAGAACTACACATCTGCAGTTCATGCCACCCGAGACCTGCCCTCCCACACTCCCTTCTAATCCCTTTCCCCCTTCACCCTTCGGAGAGGAAGCCCAGCGGAGCGCGGCAGAGCCTCACCTCCCCGCTCGTCCCTCTGAGCCGCTTCTGACCCTCGTAGAGGCAGGTGCTCTCGCTGCCGTTTTCAGAAGCCGAGATCTCCTCGGCAGCCGGGGAAGAATCGGGGCTGGTGAAGGAGGTTTTGCTGGGAAAGGTYCGTACTTCAAACACGTTTGCCCTCTGGCTGCTGTCCTCCTGCCGACCCTTCTCCAGGTGGGAGATGTCTACCTGCTCCTTCAAGGAACTGTGGCTTTTCATCTCGTTGCCCTTCTTGCGCCTGTTGCAGGTGGTGGCAATTGTGATTATGGCCACCAGGAGGAGGGTGCAGCTGCCTGCCAGGACAATGATCACRATCAGAGGGATGTCCCACTGAACAGCTTTTCCTTCCCAGGAGCTGGGCTTGACTATCTCCTGGATGCTAGAAGGAGCCGTGGCGGTCACTAGAAAGTTGATGGTGGCAGTTGTGGCCAGGGGCGGTCTGCCATTGTCCGTCACAGTGAGAATGACCTTGAACAGCTGTCCCAGCTCTTCAGAGAGGTCACCCTTCAGCACAATGTCCCCAGTGCTTGGGTTGATGGTGAAAAGCTCCTGCTGAGGCTCCTCTAGGAAGGCAAAGGTGAGCTCGGCATTGGTCCCATCATCTGCATCTCGGGCTTTGATCTGGGCCACGAGGGAGTCACGGGAGGTCTTGCTGGAAACACCAATTTCTGCTGACCCGTTGGTGAGCACCGGGTGGATGATGACGGGTGGGTTGTCATTCTGGTCCACCATCCTCACCTTGACAAGGGTGCTGCTGGACAGCTGCGGGGAACCCCCATCAGTGGCCTGGATCCTGAGGTCCAGCTGCTTCAGGATCTCATAGTTGAATGTCCTGAGGGCATAGATGGCCCCAGTAGCGGGGTCCACTGAGACATAGGTGGAGATGGGGGCCCCCATGATCTGAGTCTCTAGGAGCCGGTAGGTGACTTTGCCATTGTGGCCGAGGTCAGGGTCGCGGGCCACCACGGTGGTGATGTAGGCACCAGGTGGGTTGTTCTCTGGCATGGCCACTTCATAGAGGGGCTTAGTGAAGAGCGGGGCGTTGTCGTTCTCGTCGCTCACCCGCACCGTGTACTGGCGGACGGTCTTGAAGGGCGGCGAGCCCAGGTCTTCAGCCACCACGGTGAGGTTGTACTCGGGGATGCGCTCGCGGTCCAGCGCCGCCGTGGTCACTATCATGTAGCTGTCCTCATAGGCGCGCTGCAGGGCGAAGTGGTCGTGCCCGCGGAGGCTGCAGCGCACCTGCCCGTTGGCGCCTGAGTCGCGGTCCGAGGCGCTGACGAGCGCCACGAAGCTCTCGCTGGCGGCGGCCTCGCTGACATAGGCCACCCCGGCGGCGCTGGTGGCGCCGCGGAGGGCGCTGATGCTGATGCGCGGCGCGTTGTCGTTGACATCGGTGAGTCGCACGATGACTGTGCAGGTGGCAGCACGGGGGCTGGCGCCACGGTCCTGGGCGCGCACATCCAGCTCGTAGGTGCGAGTGCGCTCGTAGTCCACGGCGGCCTCCAGCGTGAGGCGGCCGGAGCGCGGATCGAGGCGGAAGAGCCGCCGCGCCTCCGGGGGCACCTGGCTGCCAAAGGTGTAGACGACTTCACCGTTGGGGCCCTCATCGGGGTCATCAGCATCCAGGTCAAGCAGCAGGGAGCCGGGCTGTGCATCCTCGGGCAGCTCCACCGTGACCGAGCTCTGCGCGAAGGTGGGACTGTTGTCATTGGCATCGAGCACACGGACATGCACGGTGGCCGTGCCGGAGCGCGCTGGACTGCCGCCGTCCTTGGCCACCAGCTCCAGCGTGTAGGTGGGCTGCCGCTCGCGGTCAAGCTCCTGGAGCAGCACCAGGTCGGCGCAGCGCGCCCCATCTGCCCGCGTCTGCGCCTCCACGCCGAAGTGGCTGTTGAGGGACACCTGGAAGCTCTGGATGGAGTTGGAGCCCACGTCCTCATCCACGGCCACCTCCAGTGGGAGCCGCGTGCCGGGCGCGGCGCTCTCGGACACCTCCAGCGCCATCTGCGCGTGGGGGAAGCGCGGCGCGTTGTCGTTGATGTCGCGCACCTCCAGCTCCACGTGCACCAGGCGGTAGCGCTCCTGCCAGCAGCTCACCACGTCGAAGGCGAGCACACACTGYGGGGCCTGCCCGCAGAGCCGCTCGCGGTCCAGCCCCGCGTCGCCGATGCTCAGCTGCCCGTCCTCCTCACGCACCCGCACCAGCGAGCTGTTGCTGAACTGCCGCATCAGGCGGAAGCTCATCTCGCCCGGCGCCTTCACGGGCATCTCGTCGGCCAGCGTGCCGATGACCGTGCCCGGCGCCCCCTCCTCGTCCGTGCGGTACCTCACCGTCTTGCCGAGGGCCGTGGCCAGCAGGTAGGCGAGGGCGAGCAGCCGCAGCGGGCGGCGGGCGGAGGGGCTCATGCCTTGGGGCGGTGGGACGGGACGGGACGGGACGGGACGGGATGTGATGTGCGGTGCGGTGCGAGACGCGACGTGCGGCGCGGGACGGGACGCGGGGGACGGGACGCGCAGCGCTCGGCGCGCACCCTGCACCGCCGTCTGCGCCCGTCCGCGCCGCCTCCGCGCCTTTAATAGACGGCGCGATGCAAATGGACGGGGCGGGGCGGCCAATGGGAGGCGGGCGGCGCGGAGCGGAGCCTCCCAGAAAATCCCTTTAATGTGGAAAGGGCTTAGGGAGGCGGCACGGCGGGACAATCGCGGAGCGCGCCTTTGTTGTCCCCCGCTCCCATTCTTTTTATTTTTCCTTTTTTTTTTTTTTTTTCCCACCTCGT
>NW_020454594.1:1144538-1163722 GCF_003342845.1 Nothoprocta perdicaria
GGAGGAACCGGAGCGGGATGCGGAGCAGGGGGGGACGGGCGGCCCTCACGTGCGCGGCCGCGCTCGCTGTGTCGCTCGCGTGAGAGCGCCTGTGATCAGCGCCGTGAGCCGCCTTTTCAGGAGGTGTCCCCGCGCACGCTTTAGTATGCATGTCACCGCCCGGGTGTCTTAAGCCTTTTGGGCATTAGCAGGCGAAAAGGAAAAAAAAAAAAGAAAGAAAAAAAAAGAAAGAAATAAAGAAAGAAAGAAAAAAAAGAAGTTCCAAATAGGATTTAGCATAAGCTCGAGGAGATTTGGAAAGGTTTCAAAGATCAGGCTGTATCAAAGGCTTATGAAGCCCTCGTTAGCTGTAGAAATATAATAGCATGGCAG
This sequence comes from Nothoprocta perdicaria, assembly GCF_003342845.1. NCBI lineage: Eukaryota > Metazoa > Chordata > Aves > Tinamiformes > Tinamidae > Nothoprocta > Nothoprocta perdicaria. The sequence goes on from NW_020454594.1 coordinate 1,144,911, forward strand.
GCTAGCCCATTTGAGGAACCAATGTCTGTATTATTTCACTATGACAGGCTAAAGGGAGAGAAAGTTGAACAGTTTCCACAGAGGAGTTGGACTAAGTTGAATATAATGAGCAAACGCCACATGTATCCATTATGTCCCTCTATTCATTCCCAATCACTGCCATAACTCTTTGACTAAACGATGATGAGCGCTGAATTACACACAATGCCCAGCTCATATTAAAATACATTTAAGACCTATCCCTCCTGGTGCCCTGTTACGCCTATTCACAGGATTTTCTTTTTTGTCCTAATAGGGCCTCTCTGGGAAGCAACACTAGTCTCGTTCCAGAAGAACAAAATAACAGCATGAGGCTGAAACCTGGCACGGACCGGGGGGAACGAAACCATCTGCCTGGGCAGAGCCGAAGCGCCGAGTGCGCCCGAGCTCCCAGCCCTGCACCCGATCCCGGCCCTCGGCCCGATCTCGGTGCCGGTTTGGCCCCSGTCCTGGTGCAGGAAACCTGCCCAGGCAGCTGGGGGACCCATGGAGCCGGCACGGGGCGGGGGGTCCCATGGAAGTATCCAGTGCATCTGGGAAAGGGCTTCTTTCCTCCTCTCTTTATTTCCTTTCCTTCTCATCTTTCCTTCCCTGCTTCTTTCTCCTTCTCTGCTTTCCTTCTTCCTTCCCTATGTCGTTCCTTCATTTTTCYTTTTTTTCCCCCTTCTTCCATTCTTTCTTCCTCCTTTCTTTCTTCCCTCCCTCTCTCCCTCCCTCCCTCCTTCTCTTCTCTCTTCCTTCCTCCCTTCCATTCTCCTTTCTTTCTCTCTTCCATCCCTCTTTCCTTCTCTGCTTTCTTCCTTCCTTTCCTCTTTTCCTTCCCTTTTCTTTTATTCCTACCCCCCTGTGCCTCCTTCCCACTTCCCAAGCATCAGTATTCCGTCTTTAAAGCCCTGGGCTTTAAAAGAAAAGGAAGCAAATTAAACGCGGTGCCGCCCTGCTTCCCTCTCCCCAAACCCCGTCTGGTCCGAAAACCCCGGACAAAAAGGGGCTCCGCGCAGGATGCGCCCGCGCAAAGCGGAGCGGGCAGCGGCCGCGCTGCGCGGGGTGGGAGACTGCGCTGCGCGGGGCTGCGCAGGGCTGCACGGAGAGGGTGGCTACGCTGCGCGGGGCTGCGCGGGACTTCGCTGGGTTGCGCGGGGAGGGCGGCCGCGTTGCGCGGGGCTGCGCTGGGTTGCGCGAGGCTGCGCGGGACTGCGCTGGGAGGGCGGCCGCGTTGCGCGGGGCTGCGCGGGGTTGCGCGGCACGCGAGCGGGGCCGCCCCCGCTGCGGCTCGGGCTTAGGGAAAGGGGATTTGGGCAGCGCACCGGCACTCGCGGCGGGGGGGCGCTGCGCTGGCGCCGAGCCCGGCGCCCCCGTTGCCTCCCCCCGTCCCGCGCAAGGGCTCCGCGCCCGCGCTGCGGCGGGGCCGTCGCGCCTGGGAACAGGGCCGCGGGAGCGGGCGGCGGGGCGGCCCCGCGCGCMTAACAGGATTATCTTTTGCCATTTCAAGTCCCGAGCAGCATGTAATTTATTTTTAATTAGGATTATACCGAGCGGGCCAGGGGACCAGACCTTCCACCCGTGTCCCCCCGCCCTGTTCCTCCCCCTCCCGATGCCCTGCACAGGCAGGGAGTGCTGTTCCGAGAGGAGTGCTTAGTCTTTATTAAAAAAAGAACCCCAAATCATCCAATCAATCAATAAAACAGGACCTGCGTTTGCTTCCCATGCACTCCCCAAGTGAGGTTGGAAAGAGGTCTATTTTCGATATATCTTCAAGTATCTACACCAGGAGAGGTTTGGAAATTACCCCTTTCCTATCTGCCCTTGTCCTATCCCACTGTTTTTAGGAGGTCGCTTTCCTGACTGTTCCCCAGTGGGGTCTATCTCTTCTTACTTTTTAGAGGACAAAAAGCACTTTCTTCCTATTCTGGCTATTACTTTTTTTTTTTTTCCTTTTCCCAGTTGTGACTTTGAGTTAAAAAAATACATATATCAGCTGCCCTGTTGGAGCAAAGCCTTCTCCCCAATATTTTGGATGGAGTCCACCAGAGAAATGTTCTGAAAGGCTGAGTAAGATTTCAGTTTTGCAGCTCAAAAATAAACATACGGATCGCCTGTGTTAAAAGCACTTCTTTGAAATATTATGGCTAAACAGCCCACATTGGCTGATTGCTCCATGTGGGGACATATGTTCCTGCAAACTGTGCGTATTGTTACTAATGGGGATTCTCACACCACAGCCTTCTCTTTGAATCTGAGGCACTGGTGGTTTCTCCGGAGCTGTTGCAAGGTTGCTTTAATAATTTACCAGCTTTCTTGCACTTAGTGTTGTTGCAGAGACTCAGAGCCTGCGAAGAAGGAGGCATTTCTCAGTGTCCAAAGGTCTGATCTTTGCTAACAAACTCCTTCCTCTACTGCTTTGACACAGACATCAAAGCTGCTCTGAGAGATGGGTGTCAGGCAAAGGAAAAAAAATAAGAAAAGACCCTCCTATCCCTGAGATCCTAAGACAATATGTTGCTTCTGAAGAGCAAAAATGGTGGCATCAACGTGATGCCACCAGCAACCAAGTCAGAACGGTGCTCAGGAACTCACTCCTTGCTTTTTTTTTAAAAAAAAAAAAAAACTTTTTTTTTCTTTTTCCTTTTTCTTTTTTTTTTTCCAAAAGCACCCGTTCACCAGTTGTGATGTTCCCCTGATTCTGATCCAGTCCTTAGAAACAAAGTTTATTTGGGCAAGACCTTCTTGAATAACTGTGACCTTAGGAGAATGACAAAAAAAAGAGATCTCCCACTCCCTGACTCTTCTCTGGCTGAAGAGAGGCTCTTAGGAACTCGGTCCCCCTTCATCATTAGGCTTTTCCTATAGCAATACATGTTTGCATGTGTCTCATGACAAGGTAAGACTTTCTTCCTCTTAGCCAGTGCCTGGGTCTCTCTAGTGACTTCTGTCAATGAAGATAGACCAGGAGGCTTCCAGACCATTCAGTCCTAGGGCTGGGAGTGAAGGTAAGATATCCACCTTGCTGTGCAACTTAATGCACAAGGACATGAGAGCAAACCAGGGTTTAAGGAGAGGTAGCATCCCCTTTCCTGGGAAAGCTTAGGGACACCAAGCCCTGGGTATAGAAATTTCCGTTTTCTCCTTGGCTGTGATTCCCCCCAAATCCTTGGCTGTGGTTCCCCCAAAATCCAAGAGCTTACARGATGTCTGTAAGCTCTTGGAACAATGGGGTGGGATCCCTTCATAGCACAAGCCCTAAGATGGAGTGTTTTGCTGAAGCTTTCCTGGGCTAGCAGGCCTAGCAGGCTCAGGTCTGCTAGGCATGATTTCCTGTTGATACTGCTAACACGTAGATCTAGAAGGTCCAGCAGACCTTTCTCCAACCATAAAGCTGGGATGCAATGCATCCCTCCCCCATCTTGTCCCCGAGACTGAAGAGAAGTGGCACGAACGCTCTCCCTGGCACAAAGCCCTCCGGCTTTGCTCGCAGACCATGCCTCTTCGGCCTCATGGTGGGCTCTGCTGCCGTTGAGTGATCTGCAAAAACAAAGGAATTCCTTCTGCTTCCCAACCTAAACAATCGTCTCTGTTTAATCATTTCTGTTGCAACCACGGAAGTGTGGGGTTAACCTGTCAAGCTCCACAAGTCTGGGCCAACCAAACCCCCAGAAAACAAAAGAATGGAACGGAGCGGCAAAAGGTTTTGTTGTTCTATGACTGTTTGTGTTTGAGGGTAGCATGCAGCATTGTGCATCTGTCTCTGGCCATGTAGTCTATAGAAGCCGGAGGCTGCGATCCTTCCTCTCAGTTGCAGTTTGGTACTGGGGTTATAAATCATCCCGATCATTTGTTTCTTATATTTGCTTCATATGCTTTCCTCTCTGTCTCTCCCCTCTGTGAAACAGGGGCTATAAAAAAAGAGTTTGTTGATTAGAATGAAGAAATCACTTGCACATACCCCCCACCTGGCAAGCAGTTTTGATTCCACAGGGAATTTATTTTTTAATTGGATTAATTTCTAGCCTCTCCCGGAGTAGCAGCTGGGGTCTTTGATTCAAGAGGTTAAAACAAAGGAGAGTGAAACAAAAGACCAGTTCTTCACATTCCCRACACAGCGTGGGCCTCGTGCGTGCTGCCTGGAGGTATCCCTGGAAGAGCACATTCCTGCATGGCCTGTGACTGGGGGGCTCCTGGGGTCCTTTTGGGGTGTTCTTCGCCTGTTTTGCTCCTTGTCTGCCCCAGGTGATGAAAAAGTCTGCAAGGCTGCTTGGTGGGAGCTTTCCCCTCCCGCTCTACAACTCAGCATCTAGTTTTGCATAGCCTTATGTCTTAGTGTAAAGGAATCAAGCACCTGCTGGCATTTCTCTTGTCTGCTCCCCACTGCACCAACCCCTCCACCCCAGCCCCTTTTCAGCTTTACTTATGCCATCTGTGCCCAGGAAGAGATAGGTGAGGTGAATATCTATCACCAGGAAGGTGATAGGTGATGATAAAATGCCAGGTGCCCAGGTTGAGTTCTCAGCTCTGTGGTYCAAAGTGAGTTAATGAGGCCCAGATCCACTGAGGGATGGGGCATTTAGGTGCTCAACTGCCATCAAGTACAGAGGGAGTTATACACTTAAAACTTTAGCTTTGATATGGACTTGAATTATGGTCAGACTCAGCTCTTCATGCCCCCAAAGTATTTCCTTACCTTACAGAATTGTTGTAAAGACAAATACATTGCAGACAGTAAACATGACGGACACAACAGAGTAGGTCCTGCTCTTTGCCTATCAAGATTGTTACTGGATCAGAGGTGTCCTTCAGAAGGAATAACSTTTTTACACAGGTTCTTTATGGTTGCTTTGCCTGGGTGACATTAGTTTTAGGGAGCACAGGTAGCAGAGTGACAATTCATAGCAGGCTCTGATGTAGACCTTCAAAAGAAATGCCCACTCTCTGAACAGCTTGAGGTCCTTTCAGATCAGCTATGAGGAGACTAGTTAAGTCTGGTTAAGGGGAGTTAAAGGGGTGTCACACTACTGCTCTACCTGTGAAAATTGTTCTTACACCTCTGTGGCTATTCTGGTACACCTGGCTGGGGTGGGGTGATTTTGGTACCAGTTTGAGATGTACTTAATTTCAGTTTGAAGCTGTCCTGGCTGGTATATTGGGCAGCAGCTTGTTTCCTCCTGGGCCTTATGCATGCTTTCCTCCATGAAGGTCTGTTTCAGATTTTAAACTCTTATAAATGATGAATAGTTGAAGAAATCTACCTTTCAGCCACCACAGAGGTAGGCAGTCCCTTGGATCACTTAAGTGTGTCTGTTGTGATGGGCTCCACTAATTTTCTTGAGGGACAGGTCTCGTATTACTTAGTGTAGAAGGTTCCCTCTTGGATGTCTTTCCACTACCCCTGATTAGAGACTGTCACCTGAACTGAGCAAACATGGCCATATCACTCTTAACGGTTTATCTCTTTCCTACTATTTCTTAACTAAGTCTTCCCTAGCATGATCACACTCTTATATGAATATAGTTATATATATATATAYACCTRGGCAAATATCTGTCCTATGTCTGTGTTACCCTGCTGCCAGGTTTTGCTGCATCTCATCCTGCTTGAGTAAATTTCATCTCTCAGGCCTGCACTTTCAGGTTTTATCTGATCCACAGGATGTGATACCACACTGGGGTGTCCCTCATACACCCACATGGCAGGGCGAAACCGTGCACAATGATCCTTGCTTGGGTCCTGGAAACAGGAAAGTGGCATTAGCACGGTGCTACACTCAAGCTAATCATGTCACAACAAGGTTAGTTAGCTTGGGCACTGTGTTACAGCTTCTGATCCTTGAGATGGTTATGTGGCCCTGTTGGATAATTTGGGGACTTCTGGATGTTTTCAAGGCAATTACAACAAGGGGCAGCATGTGCACAACACACTTTGAGGTTCAGGAGTTAAGCTGGAGGAGCGTCCCTTCCTCCCTCTCGTCTCTAGCCTCTAGTCTCCCCCCTCGCTCCCCCGTCCTCCATCTCAATCACGTGAAGCCGGAGCCCCCCAGCTGTGCGGGACTAAGTCTCTCCTGGCGCCTGCCTCGCGCGCGGCCGCCGAGCGGGAGCGTGCCGCCGAGCGGGAGCGTGCCTCGCGTCACTTCAGGCCGGCTCGCCGCGCGAGCGCGGGGAGCACCGGGCGCCGGCGGCGTTGGCTGCCTGCCAGGCCGCGCGGGCTATTCACTGCTGGCTGAGCGCAGAGGGGCCAAGCGAGGGGCTGGACACCGCCAGCTCTTTCCGCAGTTTCTGAAGCTGAGGCAGAAAAGGGAGCGTTGCAATGGCAAGGCTTTTGGGGAGCCGTTGGTGCTTGACTGGATCTGCTGAGTCTGGATCACGTTAACCGTGCTGTGTGCAGGCCTCCATCTGGCCCTTCCAGACGTGCACTGGCAGGAGCTGTGTCTTCCCCTTGGGAAAAGCAGAAGTCTGCTTGCTTGCTTGGCTTGTTGACCCCCTCCTGCATCTTCCCTGCAGCTGCACGGCTAGCTCCTCATGGTTCTTGCTGCCGTACCCCCTTTCTGCCATTTACACCAGAGGAGGCTGGCACCTGTCTCCATGCATCGGGGCCRCCACATCTGCCTTGCAAGCTGCCCTTGCCAAGCTAGGAGGTCAAGCTCTGTGTTTCACGTGGGTCCTCTCTCCCGTTTGCTGCTTGTGAGGAGCAGCTTGCAGCTTTGGGGGCTTGAAGGCTGTGGCCCAGTGGCGGCATCACTGTCCTGCTGCCTCCACCTGCTTCGTGCTTCCCACATATGGGAAACATGTACATTTTAGACGACAGCTCTGGAAGCTGTTTCCTCTGACTAAAAAGCCTAACTTCAGCACTTTTATATGTGAGAAACCTGCATTGACTGAACCCAAGATTTTATATCTGTGTGGCAAGGAATCTGTGGGACTGCAGAGAGCAAAGCAACAGTGAGATCCATGAGATCATTCTCCATGATCCTTCCTTTGGGATCATTGCCATTTCCCAAATGCAGGTGGGACTCACAGTTAAAACCTCTCTTTAGTGTCTCCATCGTCAGTGAGATGGCTTTTGGTGGACCGTTTTTCATGTTGAAGGACCTACAGGTTACTTATTCTCTGAGATGCACCCAGCTCTGGGGTAGAGCAAGGCAGGTGAGAGGCACACAGCAGTAAAGAGGGAGATGTTTTGGCTCAAGAAATTTGGAAAGATTTTAAGTATTCATACAAAGTAGACAGGAAGTAAACTTTTCAGAAGCTTGGGGACTAGTGGAAATTTGGTTCCTAAATCATTTAGGTACTCTTGAATATTTTACACAGGACCTTGATTTTAAGGTTTCCTATAACTACATTTGGCTGCATTTCACCAGTTTGGGGTGTTGCTCTGCATTAGATCAGACTGCTTTATGAGGTTAAGGAAAGAATCTTCCCATATGGATTTTTGTCTGAATCTGACATTTTTTGACCTTCAGAGATACAAAACATTCTGGGACTTATTATTCATCTTTCACATAGGGTATTTACCCATTTTCACTTTACAATTCAGTGATTAGGCCTAACTGAGAAAGCACCATGCGGAGTGGGAGCTGGATGCTATGTCCTGGACCTGAACATGGTGGCAGCCCACAGAAGAACCAAGGAAAACTGAGTTATTTTTCCATGACGAAGAAACACATCTTCCCAACATCCCCATGCTGATTGTTTGCCTATTTTGGGATGTAACTAGACAGTCTCYCCAAATGTCACCTGCATCTGTATACGTGTGGAAAAAGCAGAGTGATAATGTGATCTGGAAGCCACATGCAGTCTCTATAGCTACACCTAAAAGTGAATCAAACACTCGGTCCTCAACTCTRTTTAGTTTACTTATAAAGATTTTGCTTATGCCAATAAGGCTCTTTTCTAATTTGATGGGAGTTATTTCTGCCTTTTTTAAGTTTAATTGCCTGGTGCAATCAGTTATTTCATTCACTTTAAAAGGAAGTGCCTGGTTTTGCAAGCCATCCAGTAAGTTTTACATCTGGAACTGAGTGGAAATACAGAAACCAGCACATTTTTCACATGAGATCTCCAGGAGAAAAATCATTTAGCCCAAGTGTCCAAAGAATCTTGTTTTGAAAAGTTACATGGATTGTTGTCACTTTTTAAGCACAGCAATAAATATGTGGAATGACCTCAAAAAAGAGCTTGAGGCTTGGAAAAGAATTGCTGAGGAAATGTATTGAATTAGACAAAAAAGAAAAGCATAAAATCTGCATTATCCAAAATTACAAAGAGCTGGTGGCTCGAATGACTTTCTTGTTTGCTGCTGTACTAAACACCAAATTCATGTTTCTGCCTAAAAGAATTTGCATCTCTGCAGTGAGCAGATCTGAAAGCTTTGTTTTGTGGTAGAGGTATGCGGCAGTGGGGTGAGAGGTAGAAAATGATGCAGTCAGGCATGGTTTGTAAGCGGAGGGTCACTGATGGGTGAAGCCTCACAGAAGTTAAAACTGACAAATAAGTGCACAGAGATACTCCTGGAACACCATAGCCATAATGGAGGAGTAGTCCTGAACATTTATCTGGAGAGGACTGAGTTTGCCTCAACAGCATGTCTCTCTCTCACTCTCTCTATGTGTTTTAAGCTATAATGAACATGATAATTATAGAAGACAATTTATAATATGTTTATTCTATGAGTTCCTCCTCAGTAAGCTAAAACAATGCCACGAGAATCTAAAGGAATATGAAATCTAATTATGGTGGCTGTGCAAGTAAAGTAATGAGGAGCTTGAGAAGTGTGACTGATAAGCAATTAGGTACTAGACTAATGAGCAAGCTGTCTAATGTCCATCAAATGAATAAGGGGTTTTGTGCTAGAGACCTCTGGCATTGTAAGAGGAAGATGCACCATATCCAGATGCAGCTTTCCAAGACACATAATGCGTTGTGAACACATGATGCTTGCTAATGAYTGGAGACTGTGCTCAATTCATAGACAGAGTCATTAACCAGTTAAAGGTATGGGGTACACCCACAATAGATAAGGACAACAGAGAGCACAAAGTTTAACACTGATTGCACACATATAAATATATAGGAGAGCCTTAGCTTTAGTTCAAAGAGTTGCATAAGTAACTCCCTTATATTGGTTTTATTTAGTGCTGGATAAAGCAGAAACTGGTATTGGGTTGGACTTATGGAGCTACCAGCATGGAGTCTGGAGTCTGGAGCTGGGGCAGTGGCAACGGGTGTGCTGGGGAAAGGCACTCCGGGCCACAGCTCTGTATGTAGGGTAGTCTTACAACAATACTTACATTGTATACAAGACTGTCTCCAGCTGCTTATACTTTGCCAAACTGTTTAGGCGGAAATTTTCCATGCTGTGTGTCTGCTTTAGGCTATATATATATATATATATATATATATATATGTATATATATATTTTTAAGAGAAAGTTTAAACTGAAGCTGCTCAGCTATCTTCAGAAAGGAGGATAGGATAAATTTATCCTAGGCTTTTTTATGGTTGTTTTGCCTGTGGGATAAACATCTAGGCTCTTCTCTTTCTCTCTCTCTCTTTTTTTTTTTTTAACACGAAATTTTCATGGTTTAGTTTGAGGACTTGGATGCTTGCAAGAACATGCTCTGCTAAAGCAGGTGAGTGACTTCTGTCTTTCCTGTGAACACTCAACTAAACTGAGCCATCATTCATCTGAAACCCTGCAGCCAGGAGATGCTAAACAGAGATTTAGTAGCTAAATCACCTTCAAATTCTACCTGCACTGAGCATGCTGTAGCATCTGATTTKGGAACAACCTGGGCAGATTCAGGGACCTGAAAACCATCTACATCTCTCTGCAATTTCAGGCAGATGGACAAAGAAGCTCCTGATTTTGAGTGAAGCAACAATGGGCACTTGGGGTGAGAAAAATCAGGAGAGTCCATTCCAATCACAGTTCCTTTTCCCCCTCTCTGTCCCAAATTTGCATTAATGCTGAGGATGTTTGTGGGAAAGAGTGAACTATTCCTCTGCTACGAGGAGATATCTGTAAAACCCACTGCGTAAGTATCCCTTGTTCTCTTCGATCAAGAAGGGTTGTGCATGATAACCCAACCTTTTTCCTCGCTCTGTGCCTCCTCAGACAGGGCTTGTCTCTGTGGTGAATCTGCAGCTTGCAACCCCGAGGACAACTGCTGGAGAACTGATGGGGAAATTTGGCCTTTTCGGTATACTACTTATTAAAATTTAGGCATACACACGTAAAATGTCATTGAGATTTCAATGACAGGCTTCCAAAAGTGAAGAGAAAGCAGGCTGTGAGTATTCCAGCTTAGGCATGCAAAATTAGCAGTTACTTTTGACCTGCATCTCTTTGTGCTTCAACTCACAAGTTGTGATGTGGGGTTAATGATACACCCTCCTTTCACAGCTTCATTATGGAGATAAGATAATTAACATCTGTGAATCACTCTAAATTAAGAATGCTGAGGCCACAGAGAAGTCTGTAAGAAAATTTTTATTTCTGCCCTGAGCAGGACTTCAAAAGTTTGAGGAAACTGTGAGGCATGGAACAAAGAAACAGATCACAATACTGAAGGAAATGACAGCTCTCTTGTCTACTGAGTATTGCAGGAGTCCAGTGGAGAAATAATACTTGACTCGGCAAATAAGGATTGCATCACAGCATGAGTGAGGCTGCAAAAAGCACCTTAGGCCCCATATTTTCTAGTTTAAGTACCTCACTTTACAATCTTAATAATGTTCCTCCAATTAAGTTCTCTAGGGTGCCATAGTCATTGAAATATAGAAGTCTGTAGAGGCAAAAGCCTCTTCTGTGTACCCTGTAATCATGCATGTTGCCTGTGGCATGATGATGATTTAGATCATTGATTGTTGATTAAGCAACAAGCTTTGGCTGCCCAGATGGTGACTTCTTCGCTAACTGTCCTCCAGTTCTGCAGTGAACTTCTTGGCTTCTTTTCCACTGCCTCCATAAACCTTTTGATCTTGTAGGAGTAAACCTCTGTGCTGAGCCCCCTTATAATACTGTCTCAGTAATGTGATGTTTGATAACACTTGTTTTTGTCTTAAGTTGTTCCAAAACTGAAGACTTGAGTGAGCCATGAAGCAAAGCTGCGTAGGACTTGCTTTTGTCAGCCAAAAATGAGCTGTAGCCACAATTTGGTAARCATGTACCGTTTGAGTTTGAAGATATAAACTGTGTATTAGGTCCTGTCTTTTTATAATGTTCTTAAGTCAGACATCTCTGTATCTTATAATTGAAATGGGAGTATGATAACACTTCCCCACAAAGGGTAATGGGAATTTCTGTCTACAGTTAGGTCCTCTAGAGACATTTCTATGAAAATAAAACAAGCTGGTAATTTGTTTCTGGCTTTACCTTCCTCAACATACTTGTTTAGCAAATATGCTAGAATTCTTTCAGACACTTGAAGTTTCAGTGAGTTCACTGTTAATGGAAAATTCCCTTGGAATTACTCTTGGAAGAGAGTAGGGWCAAGGGGCTGTGGGACTTCATCCAGTGGGGGAAACTGAAGGTCAGCCGTGTGGGATGTCAGGACTATTAACAATGTGGCAGATATGAGGGAAGGAGGTTGTCTGGATTTTCCTTAGAGGGCCTGGGGATACATGAATAACAGAGCAGYGAGATGGAGGGCAGGGGAAATTTGGGTTAAGCAAAGAAAGCAAAGAAAGCAAAGAGTGGGGATTAGGAGAGGGAAAATTGTGTAGGAAGACTGGAGTTGGGGAGAGGATTTGAAAGCGAAAGATGGTGAAGGAAAACATTGGCAGATCCTGGGAGGAGTTAAGGTCTGGGTAAGCTACAGTGGAAGGCCTGGAGTTCTTGGTTGAGGAGAAATAGAGAGTTTGAGTGGCAGGTTGTAAGGAGTGAGGGTGGGATGTAAGGGGTGAAAGTGGTGGGAATGTCAGGGGGTCAGAGYCTTCAGGGCAAACAAAGTGGGGCAGCGGGATGTGGGGAGCTGTGGTTTTGGAGCTGCTGGGAAATCTGAGCACTGAGATAGAATAAAAGATACTCTTGTCAAGGGTCAAGGTGGTAGGGGGCTGTTGGATTCTGGAGAAAAGAGCTGAGAGAAGGAGGCTTCACTTCTAGGGAACAGTGCAGGGTTGATATTCTGGAAGAGGGGAGATTTTTGTCCACCAATGGGCACCTTAGCACCCTAGATAGCACCCACCATCCAGGGTTGCAGACAAACAAAGCCCTAAAGGCACGGGCTGCTCCCCAAAGGGCTGTTGCACGGATCTGTCATAGATATGGTAATCCTAAGCACGCCAGGAGCTTTCTCCATTCGTGCACCATGCAGCTGGACTTTCTTTTTTTGCCATATCACCTGCACAAATCAATTACCATTAAATGGGAARTGGACCCGTCTGGCTGTGTCCATGCTTAAAGCAAGTCACCCYGCGATCCTATTAATAAAACAACTCTCGCCTTATCTCTCTCCTCCCCCATCTGTGTCTTATCCCATTCCACCTCCAGTGTACACTGGGCACTCTTGTCTTTCCAATCGCTCCACAGTGCGTCTGGCCCRGCCTCAGAGAATGACCCTGAAAAATGCAATAGACACTCTTACAAGCGAATGCATATCGCAATACAAAGCATGGAATGGGGAGCTCCTTTATGCTGCACAACTCATTGTTCGGGGCATGGTGTCAGGATGGCTGGAGGATGGCTCTGGGTGACATTTGGGGCTGCGTGTATAGGCAGGCTCATACTGTATATAGCGCATTGGCTGCTGCTCTGTGTTTGGACACAATGTCCAACATAATTKTATTGGTAATGTGAGCTGCCCGCCCAGCCTGTCCATTTCGATTTACAATATTTCACCTGAAAACCCTCTTTAATCAAAAGAAGATAGGAAATTACTTATTATAAAGTGCCATAGGTGTACATGGTGCTTTACAAACATACAAAGAGACAAATTACTGCCCTGGAGAACTTACAATTGGATTTAGACAAATACAATAAGAAAGAAAGAAAGAAAAAAATAAGGATGAGGGTTGAAACTTTGAGCAGACAAATAAATGCCTGTATACAATTGCATCAGTCACAGTACATGGAAATATGCTCTTTTTTGATTCAAATGTTCAGCTGTGTCACATCTACTGCCGAGGTTGAAGACTGTTTGTTCCTTAGGTAGTAAATGCTTATATTTTAATGCTTGTTATGTCATGAATTATTAAACCAATTTAAATGTAAAGATAAACTGAAAGGACAAACTTATGTTTAAGGATGACCTACAGCATTTTAAATGGAAACAGTGGCTAAACTAGTAAAAGCAAAGTCAGATTTTGTTTAGTTCAGATAATTTATGCCCAAGATAAAATGCTGATGTAATTTATGTTGCATTTAGTGCTTTGTTTCCAATGCTATTTGACTATGCAACAGTGTGATATTAGTAATATTTTAAGACACGTTATTTATAGAGTACACTTGTAGTTGACACACACAGAGCTTTCACTCATCTTTCTTGGAAGGAAAGAAGGAAGAAAGGAGATGAGAAAGATGAAAGCACGAGGTAGTAGACATGTATGATTAAATTCATTGCATCAGTTCTCTTTATCTCTTTATTTTCAGTGTATTTTTCTTAAAAAAGTAAAAGAATCTATTATGGAAATTATGGAATGACTGATGTAGACTGAGCAGTTCTGAGGTAGCCATCCAGTCATCTTGTTTCTATCTCTTTTTTCTCATGCTTTTTGTTTACCAGTCAGCCAGTGATTCCAGCCCTTGTGATACAAATCAACTAAAAAAGATCCTGCTCATTTGTTGTGGAAAAGCACCTCAAAAGTATATCCGGTACTGCAGAGTGAATGGTCCTTAAAGGCAATATGCAGATTTATAAAGTATGGCAGCAGAAATAAGACACTTTGCCTATCTTATATGAGGAGTAACTAAAAAAGTACTTATTTATCAAATCTGAGACAATGGTCATATAATGGATTTTTTTTTTCTTTTCAGATTCAAGGTGAATCAAAGGAATATTGTGTCCAGGAGGACAAAGATGTTCAGCCAGTACCACTATAGCGTGACCACATGACATACCCAGAGGCAGCCACGGGGCTGTTAGTACAGCTGCCTGCAGACCCTGCCAAGGAGCCAGATGATGCTGGAGGAATATCTTTCACAGCTCTGGATCTGGCTATTCTTGGCTTGTTCTCTGGCTACAGGAGCTGGAACTCATCGATGGGCAGATAAACAGAGAGACTAATAAAGAAGATGAGGAGCTGTCRATTGCTCGAGCAAATCAGAGCCAAGCTGTTAAGCTGAGGCGCACTTGCTACGTCTGTGAAAAATCACCTGGTCCTTGGTGCTTGCTGCAGAATGGAAGCGTGCATATAACTCTTGAAATACAACTCTCCTCTATCCCCTCTCTCTACCAGTCCCTCTCCTCAAATGAATAATTCCAGCGCATAATTACAGAAGTGCAAAAAACCCTACCTCTTTGAGACACTGATTTTTTTGTAATTCCCATAATTGGCAAGCAGCTGGGCATGGGGGAAAAAAGGGGAGAAAGCTTTGATTTTTTTTTTTTCCAAACGGAAAACGTGCAAGCCCTGTGTGGGTTAGGTCTTTTAGATATTTAAAAAGATTGAAACAACTTCAAAGCAGACATTCTGTTCTATCAGGTTCAGTATATTTTAATATTAGTGAGAGTTTTTTCTTTAAGAAGAAAAATCCATTCTCTTGGGAAGATAATACATTCTAAAATATTTTAACCAGAATAGTTTTCATTGTTTTTAAAGAGACAACACAGCATTTCAAGCATGCTAAAGATGGCAAATGTCCTAATTTCTACTTATCAGTGTTGGCTGCTCTATATTATCAGTTTGCTAGTTGCTGGTTATGTAAATCAAAATTTTCTACTGATAGACTGCTGTCTTTTGGAAATGAGAGGGGAGAAGCATTTGTTTATAATGCTTTTTGTTTACCTGCTAAATACTCCAATACCTTGTTGATAAACAWATAGACCTTACCTTAGGGAACTGCCAGCTCAGTTTAGTTCAGTCTAGAAATACAAAGGACTTCTCCTTAGGAGGATTTTCTGAATTCCCTGAATGTAGTCCAGAATATGATGGATACCCAGAAGACAGAGCTTTTCTCTCTCAAATGCARGTGTTTGTTTATTTGGACTATCTTTCCTGCCCCATCTGGTGGATTAAGTATGTTTCTTATGAGAAGTATATTTTAAATACAAATCAGAAAGGAGAAGGAAAGGGAAGGAAAATACAGGTGGGGGTAGGGATACATGCAGGAAGGATAAAGTATCATCACATCTCAGGGCAGATGCTATGCAAGGTGTGAGCCCCTCTGGCCCTGCATCTTGTAGCTCTGTAGATCTCTGTGACCACATGGGCCCCTCCAAGGGATTTTGGAGAGGACCTGTCCTTCCAGCAGTGGGACTGCCCTYTGGGAGAGGGCTCAGCTTTGAGCTGGAGATCAAAAGTGAAGGGGAAAATGGTAGTACTGAATGGAAAAGTAGACTGGTAAATGGAAACTGGTAGTAGACTGGTAGAATGGAAAAGCAGATACCTGGAAGTCTTCTCCAAACCCTGAGGGACAGAGCAGCAATGGGGACATGGGTCTGTGCAAAGTGGCACCCTGAGTAGCATTTGTTCTGGGGAACTGGGTCGTACTTGAGACCATTCTCTGTGTTTTGGCAGAGTGTCTGTGAAAATCAGTCGGTTTCATGCCTGTTTGCGGTGAAGCATTTCTTTCTCYCTTGGAAGCCCTGGTGAGTGCGTTACACTTGATGGGCACATACGACTTGATAGCCAAATCCCTCCTTTTCCCCATCCTTCCCCTTCCCTCTGTCTCAGATGTGGAGGGAGGTAGCGACCATCTCTCCATCTCCAGTCTTGGCAGCAAAGCCTCTATGTGGGATTGGCAGCCAGCTGGCCTAACATCTGGGCTGGGAGTCTGTGGGGAAATGTCTAACAGGCTGGCTCTACCCTCTTTCTTTTCATTATAATCCAGATAATTAAAGCAATGAGAGGCTAATCTGTCCCTTGCCAGCCCCAAGGAGATGCAGCTGCTGGCCTCCGGATATTCTAGGTTATTCCAGATTAACCTCCTGGCCCACGTGCATTTTGAGTTCTCTGGATCAGAAACGAGGCTGTGAGCAGAGAGGCTGTCTGATGCTTGAACGGGGTTATTTTTTCCCTCACCACACATTCACGCTCTCACTGTTTTCATCCATTTCACCCTTTTCAGACTCCACACACTGTAGCTGGGATGCTGTAGTCTGTGAAAAAGCCTAGAGAAAGGCTCCTTGTTGAGATCCTGCTCCCACTCTGAAACACTCTCAACCCCCTGAGCCTCCCTGGTCCTGTTTACCCTCTATGCTTCCATCTAGGTAGCACTGGAGGCAGGATTTGGGAAGCYAGAGACCAGGAACATTCTGGGATACTCCAAAGAGTTTGCTCTGACCAGTCCCTTGTGGCCTGGAAAGAAATATGCTGTAGGAAGGATGGGGTGGAGGCCCCATGTTCAGTGAAGGTGTCTGGAGCACAGCTGACCTGTAGTGGCCTCTTCAGTGGTGGACKAGGTGACTGCCATCCCACAGGGTGCCATCCCCTGGAACAGAGGAGGGAGAGCTGCCTTCTGGAGTTTGCCTGCCAGGGTCAATATAGCCAGAGGACTGGGCATCCTGTCTTGTTAGATCATGTCACTATTAACTCTAGTTAAACATGTGTTTTCATGTATAACACAGTACGCCTGCCTTCAGTGATTCAGGTCTTCCTGTGTCTGAAATAAGGTCATGTACCTGATGTCTGTTAATTACTCTGAAAATTCCCTATGTTTTGTGATGTTCCCCTTTGGATCATCAAGAGGAAGATTTTCTTTATTTTTTTTTTATCACTGGAGGGATTTTAGACTGCAGGTTATTCTGGATGAAATCTTGATTTGGAAAAGTAAAGAAGGCAAAATTAGTAGTCTTCTAAGAGCTTCTGCAGTGCTCATGTGCATCTTATGATCTCTGCATGAATAATGTGTTCATGTTAATGCTGCACAGCAATGAACAGACTATGTATGCTTGATAAAGCAGTTGTTAGACACATTTCCTTAAATAGATCTTTTGCTAATTCAGCTCTGTACTGGCTCTCTGCTTGCTCCAGATGACTAAAGAACTTGCTGGGGATGCTACAAGGTGGCCCAGAGCTGTGACTTAGGTTTTAGTTTTCATTACAAATAAACAAACAAAAAGGAAGTTAAAAATAAAAAATGAGCTATCTCTAAGATTGAACTACCTCTAAGTGAGCTGAGTAAACTTTCCTGAGACTGCAGACAGCCTACAGCTATAGTTTTCATTTAAAGGGATTTGAATGGCTTCATTTACACAGTGGATTAATATGGCAACTGAAAGTTAATACTTCACATGGCAAACAGTCTACTTTTGATGCTTCCTTTTTAGCAGACTTGTTCAGGAAGCACCAAACTTTAATTTTTACTTGGRTACCAGGTCCTTCCATTGTGTGCCACATTGGTAATTCTGGTGAGGCAGTCATTGAATTTGCTGTACAAAAATACATATCTTGTTTTGATCTGGAAGTGGTCAGTTATATAAAATATATCCGTTGCMAAAGAAAGGCCAGATAAATAACAGAGGGTACATGGTCATGTCTGCATTATTCATTCTCATGCTTAATTTAACAAAATCCTTCAATTCTTTAATGATTGTGAAGCTGCTACAAAATTCCCAGTCTATGGTACTGCAGTGCACTACAGCCAGAGACAAGATCTGGAGGAAGCTCTAAAATTACAGTTTTTCAAAATTTCACTTGTCCAGACAGAAGCCTCAAACATAGCTAGTTGCTTAGCCTTTATGCACCTGGGAAATGGTTTGTATCCCAGAGAGGGGTCTGCGGTAACTAAACCCTCTAGGGATGTAGGAATGTGCAGTGGAGGACTGTGCAGTGTCTGAAATCCYGCCCACTTACAGTCCTGATGTAACTATGTCATGGTTACAGTGAGGAACATTTCKATCTGCCAGAGGGATCTTGGATGGACTTTTCCAACTGTCAATTTTTGCTTTTCTTGAAGGATGGAACAAGGCTCATTCTTTTGCTGGAAGAGGCATCTGGAAAGTGTGGAAGAGTCTTTTCCTACAAAGCAGTTTGCTGGTTAGAGCAGTGAAAGACCCAGATTTGTTCTTTGCTCTATCGGAGAGGGTCACAAAAGACATGACTGCCAAGTGAGAGGCTTATGAGGTGGGGAGAGATCCACTCTGAGACACTGTGCAGGAAAAAATGCCTTGTTCATGACTGCAGAGGGAAGAGGCAGAAGAGGGAATAGTAAAGGAGTAATTAAGAAGGAATATTTGTATGCAAACTCTTTTCCCTCACGTGTGGAGTGACTACTTGAGCCATTAGGCTATCATGTAGAAGAAGGGCACCCTCAGCATCCTATTTTTCAGGTCCCTGATAGACTTCAGGGTGCTTTCTATGAGGACTTAAATTGGGTCAGTGCTAAGTGTGCTCTGAGAATATCTCTTGGAGAGGCTTACAGGGTCCAGATTTGTTCTTACGTTTTGTTTCTCAATCCTGACTGTATCAAATGAGAGAGCCTGAGCTCGCCAGTCAGAGAGGATATAAGCTTGCCAGGAAGCAGAACTAATTTTTTTTTTTTTCATAGGTGTTTTCAACACCTCCTGAGTATAGCTATTTCCAGGGCCAAGTAAATGCTGAATGGGTATATTTGGATTCAGGCACCTCAGTTTCACTTGAAGTGCCATTTTAGGTACTCTAAAAAAAAAAAAAAAAAAAAAAAA
>NW_020454594.1:1165007-1188929 GCF_003342845.1 Nothoprocta perdicaria
GTAATTTGGGGGCTGTTTGGAAATAATTGAACTCCTGTTTTCAAGTGACCTGCTAAGGTTTCAGTGTTCCTGTTGTTTGCWGCCAGTAAACTAAAAAGAGGGATTTGCTGAGCAAAAGAAGAGGACAAGGTCTTMACAGTGGGTAATGAAGCTCGAAGTTCTTATAGCAGACTGCTGAGATGCATTAACCCCATTTATTTGAGGAAGATTCATCAGAAGAGAAACCTAAAACGGCAAATCTGGAAAGATGTGCTAAAATAAATCATTAAAAATGTAACTTTAGACTTCTTATCTGCACAGAAAGTGTTTCATGGAGCAGAACAAAGAAGGAAGATTTTCTAAAATATGTGTACACACAATGCAGGGATATGTTTGTATGTTTTATAATTCTGKTTTTTTTTTCAGGCTTTGAATTAATTAGCTGCCATGTTAAATTCTAAGTGCAATAATTAAGGAAATTAATGCTGCAGTGAAGTTATTAATGAGGCAAAATATGCTAATATGCTTTMGATAAAGAACTTCTTTTTCTCTCTTACCAAGGAGGGGGGAAAGCTCTTTTATTTTGGGCCTGATGCCTTATCTTACAAGGAGGATTCTCAATTGTATGCTGGTGAACAAATGTTTAAAGCAGGGGTTAATATCTAAATTTTAGATGCATGTAAAACCTTGCAGAAGCCTTGCAGTAACAATGAAGTTATTAGCCTGGTTTCTAGTAGTGTCAATAATGAGGAAAGGAAGGTGTTCTGTGACCTGTAGTTCCATTATGGGAGAGGATAATGCTTAATAAAGGATTGCTATTTTTATGATGATATTTTAAATATTCAATTCATATGAAGCAGTGACGGCAATTCTTGCCACGACATAATCAAAAATAGATTGCTCTATTCAGTGTGCCTGGTGCCATTACGCTTTCAGATTGTTAAGAAATGTTCTGCATTGAAGCATGATGGTAATTATTTAGTGGCTTGGAATTATGTGTATATAGCAATAATAATAATTAATGACTGGTTTCTGTAAATTCTGCCCAAGTATTTGGAGCTGGGCATGTAATCCATAAAGCCATTTAAAACTTGCTGAAAATATTGCAATAATATATTACCCTAAAATGTTCAGAGTATTCATCTATGAAGGAAATCAGCCATGTGAGTAACTTTTAGCTGCCTTGTATGACTCCTGCTCTTTCTGGTTCTGTCTAAAGAACCACTTATTTTAATCCCTGGCAATCCAATGGACATGGAATATTCACAGAATAATTTCTTGTTTACAGACATTTACATTTTTAGCTACTGCTTCCCTGTGAGCTCYATTTCAGCCTCTTCTCATTTACCTCTTACTCATTACCTGATGTATTTTATGCTCCTCAATGTTTGCATTGGTTTGGTCAGATTTCTAAATGCTGGCGTGTTTGTATAAGGTCCAAATATGTCATTGAGGCATTGAGTGCAATACCTCAATTGTTTGCTTTTCTTCTTCGTTTTATTTTTATTTATTTATTTATATTTAAATTTTATGTTCAGCAGTATATGTGCCTTGTTGATTTTCTTATCAATCCCATGAATAGATGTATTCCTACTACTTCTAAGAATTTTGCTTCCTTTCTTTTTAAGCATGGGGATATTTTCCTTCTCAATAGCTTCTCTGTTGCTGTCATCTCATCTGTTTTTCAAGTGTGGTGTYAGTAGCCCCTTTTTGATACTTAGCTAACCTTTTGGACATATATTAGTTATAGAGAGGTATGTAGAAGTGATTCATATGTTAATTCTTAATTTTACCTACTGTTCTTTTAACCTTACACCAAGAATATATTATACCTGATTATTTCCTGGAGACACCAATTCTGGAACTTTGAAGTAGCGAGATTTTTTTTTTTTAAGTTTTCTCCCCTTAGACAGATTTTACAGGACAGTATTTGAGGTTCTCTGTTACTCATATTTACTAAGGTTTTGCTGCCGCTTTGATCCATAACTGCAGCATGCAATCCTTGCTTTTTCTTAATCCAAGGCTGGTAGTTCATCCATATATTTATATCCTCATGGGCTGGGATCTGTGTCTGATAGTCTCTGCTATGTGGACTTCATCACTCAGAATTTTTGCATTGCTGGAAGCGATAGATTTCCTTAATTGCAGCACTACTTCCCCACTTCTTTAGTCTAGTCTACTTTTCTAGTGCAATGAATCAGGTTTTACAGACAGTGCAATGAATCAGGTTTTACAGACCTTGCTTCTTCCCTCTTAACTTCTGCAGATTCTCATCCAAGAGAAAACTTCTGGTCTATTTTTTTGTTTTTGAGTTGCTCTCATTAATTTTTTGATGCTGTTTGGCCTTCAAAAGTAGAGCCACGAGGTCTCTGTGGTGAGCAAATAGATTCCTTTTGCAGGCCAGAATAATGGAATGAATAGCTTGATACGTTGGGCCCACAAGTCAGCATTGAGTGTTTCCTATAGTTGAAATCCTGTCTCTGAAAATTAGATTGTCTTAAATTCCACTTTAGACACCTCTGAATTTGTGTATCTGAATATCAGCCATGGGTATAGATGTTCCATTACACTGAACACCCTAAAGGAGGAGCGTTCAGTACAGGCAAGGGAGCCTCAATCCTGCCTTATAGACACCTTTCGGTTCTGCATGCCCATGTTGAGCCTTATRGTACTGCCCTAGGCCTTCACACCCAGCTGCTGGACTGAAAGGGTACCTGTGTCATGCTGAAAAGTCATTTATGGGTATCTAGGGCATCTTGGGTGAAGCTAGATACCTATTTTGTGGGCAAATGAATGAACCCTGATGCCTCTCTTGTCTCCAATCCACCCACCACTGTCCCTTATCAGGCTGTAGGCTTGGTGTGCAGATCTCAAGCAGTCTCTTAGCTTCTTGGCCTCCTACGAATGTTTGTAGTACAGGAGTTCCCCAAGAAAGAAGGAGGATGAGGCATGAAAGATGTCCTTCAGAGATCTTGGAAGTCAAGTATTTAGGAAGTTCTTTAACATGAGCAGTGGGCCCTGATCCTGGTATTATAAAATATATATTATAAATATTATGCAATTGTAGAGAAGGGATGAGTGACACATCTTCTGCATTATAAAGGAGATTTTAGAGCATGACCAGGGTGCCCTTTAACCAGTCAGAGGGCATGGAAGAATATAAAAAAGCAGGAGGATTCTCTGATGATGTTGACAGCTAAATAAAACAGGACCAGAAGACTGTTGTTCCTTATGCCTGAGTCCCAGCCTACTATTTCCACTTCTCTCTGGCCTTGTGTATGTGGCTTGAGGGAGAAATGAGCCAGAATGAGGCTTGGGGGAGTTTTTGGCTGAAAAGGCTATTAAAGTACACAGCTTCTGCAATTGCAGGGAGCACTGCAATTCCTAAATCCATGTGGAAAAGAGGTCACTTTCAAAAGAAACTCACTTCAAGAAAAGCATCCAAGTACAGCATGTGGTATTAGTTTCAAAGTCACTGTGGTCATACCTGGTTAAATTTGGACTATTGATATTTATTTGTATTCCTGAAGTGCCTAGGAGTCTTTGGCATGGGCCCGGACCTTGCTGTGCTCATACTGTCCAACTGCACAATGAAAAGGTCACCTCTGCATTAAAGAGTTTGCACTGGATGTTGCTGAAGTTTGTACATAAAAGCCCCTTCCCCCTGTAGACTATGCCCTTGGTTAAACACCAGCACTTGACTACTGAAGACTGAAGGTGATTCAACCCAAAGGCCAGGAGGTTTTGAGACAAAGTAAACAGTGCCAATGTCTAAAGAGAGTCTAAATGACTTAGAAGGAATTATGCCAAGAATGACTATGGCCCTTTGTTCATTAGTTTACTTTTCTGTATTATTTCCTTTGATCCAAAATGTGTTGCTGCTTCATTTATTGTGAAGGTTCTCACATGATTTCCTTAGTCAACAGCAGAACTCCATCAGGAATTCATTAGACATTATTTGTACAGATGTAAAGCTCTGCCTAAGTGATCCTATTATTATTTATTTTGGGCCTGATCTTTAAAACCTGTAGTGACATAAATATTTTCTAAGGCAGTTGAATGACTAACATGACAAAGGACTGTGGCAGTGAATTTAAATTTGCAGGCCCAAAGCTTGACAGCAGCAGTCATAATTTTGTATGTAAAAGTTTTCTTTGGTATATATAGACTTTGTTATTCATCTTAATACTTATTTCTCTCTCTATTATTTTATTTATTATTATATTGTGCATATGTATTATGCGCTATGCACATCTTAAAAATATTGACCTACTTTTGGTGTTACTGGAATTGGCTATTCAAAACATTTATCTCTACTTTGTTTTTTGTGGTCTGAAATATTTCCCTTCTCTAAGCTCGAAATAAAAGTACGATGGTCAGTGATAGTTCAACACAGATGTCGGCTTTCTGTAATTCTGTTGAATTTTCAGTAATTACTGTAGAAGATTAGGATATTTGAGGTCATGTTTCCCAACTATTTGACTGACAATGAAGTTATACAGTGAAGAAACATTCTACAAATAGTGTAAGAAATAAAAAAAAAAGGAATACCGAGTACTGCTGGATGTTTGGAGGTGATGGTGTTAGAATATATCCTTTCAGTTGAAATGTAGTTAGTGTCTCTTCATTGCAATGCTAAGTGGCCCAGTTGCACATGTTTAAAGGTGGTGATGAGACTTAACTGCTTCAAATTGATCCTTTGCAGATCTCTGACTGATGGGTGAATAAAAAGTTAAAAATGAAGCTGCCAAATTTCACAAACTCTCAAAATGTGGCAGAAACATGATGGGGAAATTATGGGTACTGTCCCCAGCAGCAAGATAGGGAAATCTTGTGGAGGCAGAGTAGTCTTGCTTGGCTTAAAATTGCAACAGTACCAAACTCACTGAAAAAAAAAAAAAAAAAAAAAAAAAAAAAAAAAAAAAAAAAACCCACACCTTTGGAAAACTTGTTTTGTTAACTGAAGGTTCTGCTGGAGAGGTTACCTTATAAGGATCACCATAGTCACATACGTCCCTCCTAGAGGTATAGAGGATAGACTCCAGCACTGACAACCTGAGCAGGGATCAAGAATGTCATCTGCCCAACTTCTCCAGCTGGACCGTGACTATTCCTCCCCTCTCCTTACCTGGGGCGCTGGGCTAAGGTAACTCGTTGCAAGGTTAAGAGACCTCTGTACATTCAGGGTCAAGAAACACTACAGCATTTTTTTCTGTGACAAGCAGTATACTCCATTTATTTGCACTAATTGCTAGTTGCCATTTACTGATTGATAAGTCCATCCCTTATAACAATTGTACCAGTTAATGCTGGATATTGTTATCACAAAGATCTTGCACTGGTGAATAAAATCAACTAACTAAATCCCAGGGGTTGTTGCTCCTCTCGATTATTTTACTGTCTACTTTAATGAGACAGWACGACACTGACCATTTCTAACATAAAGTTCGGAGCGTGCAGTTGGATGAGATTACTCTAGGAGGCCCCTTCCAGCATAAGCTGCTTTATGATTCTGTGGGGGTTTATCACTAAATCAAGACTGGAGATGACTTTAGTTATTTCTGTGACTTAAAAACTACTGACATAGTATGTGTGAGGTATAAATATAGGAACATTCCTGAAAACTAGTGAAAGGTTTGGCATGGTGTACATGAAGTACCATGTATGCATATACTAATGGTGGCTAAAACGTACTTTAAGGTATGTACCAGATCTTTCTGAATGGAAAGGTACTGCAGCGAGGAGGATATGGTATGAGCAATGACGACTATTTCTGTTCTTTAGAATATCCAGTTCATCTTCTTACAATATTCAGTTTAAGGCAGGTGGCATAACAGATTCATAACACTACTGTCTCACTTTAATGTTGAGCTGAAAGCCTTGTCAAACACTGGAGAATTCCCACTTTGGAGGAGGAAAGCTAATGTGCAATAGTTATGATAGAAGAAGTCTCACTAGTGCTATAGAGGGACGTGGCTTCCATATGTCTTCATAAAACCACTTGAAAATGGTCCTCTTGAATCTGAGTTCCCACAAATGCATATTTCTCACATGAACATAATGAAACAAAAATCTGTCAGGGTACAGGCACTGAGTAGCACAGAGAAGTGAAACACTAGTTCTTTGAAATGCACATCTTGCTGAGGAGCCCCTGGGAAGCCTGGTCCATATATCTATGCTGAGTATATTTGGCATATGAGGCCATGGCAGTGACAGTTTCCCATTCCAAATACCACACATCTTTTGCCCATCTGGAGCACAGTATGTTTAAACTTATGGTGACCAAAGGAGCTGTGAATGAAACTAAGTATATGTAATGAAATTTTCCCCTTAGACTGCTATTTGCCTTCCTCTGTCAGAATCCTTCATGCTAGTGACTGAGCTGTCTGGTATGGCAATAATAAACCTTTGCACTGATGAAGTTTCACAGTGTGTATGGACTGTGACTGGCCATGCCCTCTTTAATTTCAATATATTATACTGCATCAGTGCCTTCAAGCTGGTGCTCTTTTATTTTAACACTGGCGATCTGGATTGGCCCTACTGTATTTTTTCTTGTCACCTGTATACAGCACTGTTCMGGGCATCTTAGGAAGAATATCTGTGTTCCAGCTGGCTGAGGCTTAGACTTCAATTTTGTGTGCTCCTTTGCATCCAGGCAATAAATCTTGTAATAGCTTAAGTTTTTATATGAATGATGCCTCGGGCAAGGACTGTGTGGCCTAGAAAGTAAGAGGTTTAATATTTTATAAAATTTCCCTGTGCTGTTTCACAGCTACTTCTTGAAAGAATGGAAGCTGAGTGGCTTGATAGACCTCCAGATTCTAAGGTTTGTGCCCATCCATTAAAGAACAGAAATAATCATGGACCAGTTAACTGACATTGCACAGAATTTGAACACTGGGAAAAAATTGTTTGAGTGGAGGCATTTGAGGAAATCATATTCCACTAGAGGAACAAATAAAAATAATAGTAATAGTAATAGTAATAGTAATAGTAATAGTAATAGTAATAGTAATAGTAATAATAAAAGACTGCTTTGTGATAAGTTATTTGAAGGAAACTGATCACATCTCTAACAATAACAGGGCTGGAAAATGTTTTGAACTGGGCAAACAACACATATAACAAGACTTGAGCTGAACCGCTGAAGTCCAGATGTGTACTCCAGTGGTGTTGGAACTGGGCTTTCCCCCGCCATTTTCTGGGAAATGCTAAGAAGAAATATTCCAGCAGCTCTGACAACTGTGCCTGTTAAACACTGCCCCACAGCAAGGAGTTGCAGTACAGTTGGCTCTGTTGTATTGTTGTAACACATTACAGTCAAAAACAAAAAAGGATTAATTCCTTTGTTTTGTGAATGATGATTAAACTGTGTGGCAATGACACTTATGGAATTCACCAGTGAGATTCATCTATACTGACTTAGGACTGTGTGTGGTGAAGTTTTGCCTTTTGCCTTCCTCTACCATCTCTCTGGTCACAAGATGGAGATTCGATTAAGTCAAAGTTAAAAAAAAGGCAAGCCAATCAGAACAAAAAGGAACTAAGAAGCAGGAGTTCAAGACCTTTTGTGATTTGCATCTTTCTATGCATAAAATACATAGACMTTTCTTGGGATAAAAAGGACTTTTGACTGCCGCTCTTGGCATCTTGCTCAACTTATTCCCAATTGTCCAACCATAAACTATTGTCCCATGATGTTTTATAATGACTGTATCTTGGTTGTAGTCTAAAGTTCACCTTAGAAAGACTTGATACTGCCAAGGACTTAACTATCTCATCCCAYAGAAGTCCATGGGTTGACTGAAGAGCAGGGAAGAACTATGAGCTTGTACTTTCTGCCCAGTCCCTTTTTGGTGTGATGGATTGACACATATCACACGTTGTGGTTGTGCTCCCTTTTCCCTCCTCAAAAATAACCAAATCCAGCCATGAAAATCAACRGGGTTCATGTAAGTACTTTAAATGAATCACATACTTAAATGTTTTGCCGAGCTGGGGCTGTTCAGCCTCTCTGGAGACTGGAAAGAATTGATTTGAGTCAAGAGTCCACACTGCAATTTGCAAGTTCTGCTTATGATCTCTCATTTTAAGCAYGAGCTGTGGCGAGGGTGAAATCCAGTGGTGTGGAACCTGAAGGCATTTCATCTCTCTGGGTTTCCTTGGCTGAAACAATTGCTGTTTCTCTATTTTCAAACAAATTTATGTGACAGTGGGGTAAAATTAACAGAATTGCTTCTTGGAATTTGGCATCTCTGAACAGTATTACTGCTTGTGAAAGATAGGAAAAGAGTGATGATTTGTGCAGATTCACAGTTCTTTGTGTGTTTACCAGCTTGAGAAGGGAGAAATGATAACTCCCCAAACRTGCTTCTATTTCATATATTCATCTGGAGTAACTGAATGGACCGGAGTTTGAAAATGTATTGGGGGTAGAAAAGTGGGATTAACATTTTGGATAATATATTTGCACTGTGCTCACATCTTTTCCAAAGGCTGASGCAGGCCCTCTTTGGAAGGGTTCACTGGTCTTTGCTATCCGACATGGGCACCAAGTGCCATGAGGTCACTGGCTGAGCAGAGAGTTAAAAGTACTTAATTGGTTTTTTTTTTTCCATACTTGCTTCCTTCCTGCATTTGTTTCCTGGATTTACCACTATTCCTATCCCTCAGTCCCTACTGTATAACCTCTTGCATTAAAGATCACATACACAATTTCTGCAGGACTTCTTGGAGTTTGCTGCCCGTGTTTAGATAGTAGTGATGTGGAAGTTGCAGACTGTACCAAAGAGAAGTCCTGGACATTTACCAATATGAAAAATACCAAAACTAGAATTTGCCTAGTCTGTTTCATTTCCCTGTACCCTCTTAAGTCTCCCCTGCCCCCTTATTTCTTAAGAACTTTGTCTTTTTTTTCTGAGGCTGTGCTTGGCATGTTGATGCACATCTCGTGTATGAACAAGCAGGCTGGGTCTGGGTCTGCATTTAAGGGGGATTTCTTTAGAGCCATCTGCCATCTCGAAAATTAAAGCAGCAAAAGGTCATTGGGATAAACCGATTTGCTAAACAAAATGGTTAACAACTCATGAATAAAACTTAAAAAAAAAATCCTGAAGGGAGAGGCAAACTTTACAACCAGAAAGAAACCCACCCTGAAATAAACCCACAGCCTGCCTGCACTGAACTCCACCCACCCTTTTCCAGTTCATTTCTACCCTTTTGAGGAAGGAGCTGCTCCCCCTCTTTCTCTCCCTTCTTCCCTCCCCCTCCTCCTGAGCCCCCCGTGCCATTCTGTGTGTATTGGGAAACAAGGACTTGCAATCTGTGCGGGAGATGTGGCTGCGAGCTTCCTAATGACTTTCCAATGGTAATGTCCGGGGGTCTTTGTGTCTTCTCTTAGCAACTCTTGTGGCAGCAGTAGCAACCAAGTCACTTTTTGTCCCTTGCTTGCTTCAGTGGTGCCTCCTCCTCCTCCCTGTTGTGGGGCTTCTTGCAGGTCACACACAGGAGCACTGAGCCTGCCCCTGTGGAAACAAGAGAGAAAGCACAATCCTGCAGAGGCACAAAACGATGCAAAAAGCACCGCCTTCCCGCCCTATTTCAGCACTAAAGAATAATCAGGATTAGAGGAGAAGGTGTCTGCTGAAGTACAGCATGCTGGCCATGCTAAGCTTGAGAGTAACCCTGAGAAATCAGCCAGGTACCTGAGACAGAGAGGAGAAGGCAAAGGAAACTCTCTACTCACCCACTGCCCTGCTTTTATTCCTCTCTCCAACAAAAAATTCTCTCTGTATTTATTCCCYGAGGATACCTTAAAATAAGAACAAACAGTAGCTGGTCTGGTATTTGCTTACAGCTCTACAGGGCCTGCCCTAGGCACATGTTCTCAGGAGTCCCTTAATGGAAGAAATAGTTAGAAAGGTTGCAGATTTCACAACCTGYTGGGGGCTCTTCCTGGAGATGGCTGAAGAGAGCCCCCAAAGACCTGAATAAAGCTCTTTCAGAGATCCCTGCGAGTTTCTACAAAGGAAAGTACTGCAGTGTTCAAGGTTGAGCATCTTTCTGCAAGAAGTGTGAGAAGAGATCTCCTGTGGATACAGGTTGAGGTTGAACATTAGGTATGGTCCTTTGCACTGAGCTGGCAGCAGGTTCAAGTTTTTTTGCCTGCCCTGTTAGGTGATGAAGAAAATTTGTTTGAAAAGGCACAACGCTGGCTAAGTCTAAATAAAATGAGGACTCACATGTGTTTCTTTTCTGATAATCAGTGATTCACTGATGTCTCCCCTTCAGTGGTCATACTCTTGCTGTGGCCACTTAGTCACACCACTGCTAGTGGTCTTACATTGATACAGATAGTCCCTTCCAGTTCCTCATTCTTGACCTGCTCTTTGAATTATCAGAGTCTACATCTTCTCCATAAGACTACAGAACAGCTGTTAACCTTAAAAAACAAGATTTAAGAGATCCTACAAATTAGAGGTAAAAGCCTAAGGAATTTACCTGAGATCAGGATGCAAAATTGCTGATTTTCTTCAGGCATGTGCTGCTTCTCACCAAGAAGTTTCTGATGCTAAAAATTCCCCCTGGGCTTTGGAGCTTGCCAGGGAAACTCTTACATGATTTCTTCTATCCAGGAGGTTACTTATGTGTGGTCAAAAAAGCCATGGTGCATGTAGTGAACATGGTGAGAGTGAGTTAACTGTTAAATGCAATAGTCTATATTCTGAGTGCTTGGTAAGCGGTTTAAATTGCTCATTTCTCCCTCAATCTTGAGTGCCACAATGCTGAAGGCAACAAAGAGAAGCAACTACTGAGGCTGCAGGAACAGAATATGAAAATCTTGATGTTCATAACACAAAAATGTGAAGTTTAAGTGCCAGGAAATGAAGGTAAAGGGCTTGCTGTATGTAATCATATCTGCATCCCACTAGAATCCAGCAGTTATCCATTATGGATAAAAACTGCTGGGTCTGATCCTATAAGTCATCGGTGTACTTGTGGCCAGTGAAACAACTGGTCAAGATGGAAAGTGCTGCCTTACTCTTAGCTGCTATAGGAAATGCACAGGGGCCTATTATGTAAGCTCTTTCAAAAGCTACTTTTTGTTAGCATGTTGGGAAAAGTAAAAGCAAGTTAGCGCAATTTTCCATTTTATTTGTCTGAAGTCCAATGGCATCAATTGAAAGACATCCATTCAGTGGGCTCTTTTATAATAGCTTCAACTGTGCGATCTTTTCTATTTCTTTTCTTCATTTTATTTAATTTTGGAATGGTTAACAGGAACAATATTGAGGGATAAATGGAAGTCCTTGGCTGAAAAGAATTAATTAATATTGTTATAGCTATAGCTATAGCTATAGCTATAGCTATAGCAGAGTTGAATTATTCTGCTGGTCTTGTGGGTAAAAACAACAAACTGCCAGAACATTGAAGAAGGTCCCCTGACCATGCTATTGACTTTATCATCAAACTCATGGGGGCAAAAAGGCATTTCCCATGCTTGCACTTAATTTGACAGTGTAAAGGAAGTTGGCATGCATTACTGATATACACCTATATCAAACTCTTATTTGACTTTATGAATTGTTTATAGAATTCACACTATGAATTTTGCATAAAATAGTTGCAGAGGAAATTGTGCCTGGACTACATTTGCTTTTCCTTGAGTAAGGTAGCGGGTACTTAATGTTTAATTGATTAACAATGTCCTTTCTCAAATGAACAGTGTCAAAAACAAGAATATGTAAAATTATGTTCAAAATACCTCCAGGAGGAAAATCTCAGGAAACTTGAACAATAGGAATATTTCTTTGGAGAAAAGTTCAAAACAGTGGAGAGAATAAAAAATTCTATCTTGGGATTAAATATTATTACTCTTGTTAGTTCTTACTTAACTATGSCTGCAAAAGAGCACAGAGCTGCTTACTACTTTTTATGTGCTGATTCATTTTGTTCAGGTGATTAGTCATCTCTCTGTCTTTGGGAAGCAGAATATGTACTACGTATGTTGTTTGCTTGCTTGGGTCTTTGATGGCCATTAATACAATTTTAATTTTTGGACTTCCTTGGTTATATTTAGAGTATTAACCCTGAAACATCATTGTACTCCAGGGGAATGATTGTTTCTGACTTGATCTATTTGGAGTTAGAAAGAATCAAAAAGCCCTACAGGGTTGTGGCAAAGCACTCGAGATAAGTGTTTCCCCCCTCTGTATTACTTATTTATTAAATCTGGTGGAGCATAACTAAAAGGAAGAAAAAGACCAAAGAAATATAGAATACAATGGCCTTCAGATTTTAATGGGAGATATGGCTGGAAGCTATTTCTAAATTATTAAATAAATCGATTTTATTCTTGCAGTCACCCTCCAAGGTGTATTTGTCAGCCTTATTATATTCATCTTCAGTGCTATTCAAAACCACTTACAGAGAAACATGTCTTTTCTTGGCCACAATTCTTCAGCCTTTCTAATTAAACATGAAACTTACATTATAGGTTCAGTGTTCCTTGTTTTTTGTTTTTCTTTCTTTTTTTTTTCTTTTTTTTTTTCCAGTCTTCCTTTTTTTCTCTTTTATCTTTCTTTCAGTGAAGTCTCCCTATTTGGTTGGTATGCCCAAGTACAGGTAACATTATTTGGTTAACTGTGGCACTGACAAAGCTACTAGCAGTCCTGTTTGTATTTTAAATGCAAGACCTGTTGGCTATAGAAAAGTTTTAAGATAATGAGTGTACCTTAGTCTTGTGTTTTGTGTTCACAGATGATGGCAAGGCACAAAGCCTTAGACCATGTGTATGTGACAGTAGGGTTGCAGATAAAATATGGTTGCACAAAGAAAAATGCTTTATTTATTTTTTTAAGATTTATCATTTAAGTGATTCTGTGCTCTCTCATTCTCTCACCGTGCAGACACGCACTACACAAGATCCATTTGCTCAGCTTTTCCCRTGAGTAATCCAGCTGCAGTGGTTTGGGGCAAAAATCTGAAGAGGCAATTGAAAAAATTCTGGTATTGAAAGTTATTATTAAATGGCCATCGATAACCCAAATACACTGGCATGCCGAGAGTGGGAAAGGAAAGTAGTAAAGTATTTATTCCCTCGGGAACAACTTTACAGTCTCCAGTAATTAAAAATGGATAAAGGCAGCACATTCCTTTCCCCCATAATCGTCAATAGTGCTCGTGCTCATGCTCAACGCACTGAAGCGAGGAAGGAAATTGGGAGCAATTTTTGCTGTTTCCTTTATAGAGGAATGGGAACATGCTCTCCYGTGAAAAAAACATTTTGGAGCCATGGCAGAATGTTCCTTTTTTGGGGACCATTTCTTTCACTGAAGCCTGTGCCTGAGTGCAGGTTGGAAGAGGTCTGTAAAGAAATGAACGTACAGGGCTCAGAAGTAATGGATGCTTTGCTACATACGTCTAGGGTTGTGCTTTAAACTGGATCTCTTTGAATAGGCAAAAACATTGCTTRTACTCTGCTGCTTTCTGTGTGGATTTACCACAGTGAAATGGAGCACATGGGTACTTAAAATAGATGACTACCTCTAGAAAAATATATGTCTGCTGTGCAGTGCTCTTCCTGCTGACTTTTTGCTCATTGTTTTTGCCAGGATATGTAATTTTTATCATTACACATTGTACCCATAAATAATATGCAACTGGAGAAGGAATGAAAACATTCCTCAGCTCAATTAAAAAGCAGGTTATCTCAAGGCTAGGGCTGTTGCCAAGCACATAATGGCTGTTTCACTTTACTGCCACGATCCTTTTATTACCAGAACCGTGCTCATTACTTTGGGCTAGCGCGCGTCTCAAGGCTTCGCTCGGAGCAATGCAAAAGCTGGGAAGCTGCCTCATCCCAGAGACTGCTCCGGGAGAGCGKGTGCCTCACACGCACCTCATGACTTTGCCTTTGCTGTGGAGGACAGTAATTTACTATTCACCTTTGGGCAGTAGCAACAAATTACTGCCTGCCTTGCTGTGCAGGGCAAGGTGTTAGGGAGCAGAACGTGTTCCCCCCTTGTCGCTATTCCCTCCACGCTGCTTTGTCCGTGCTGCAGTGCCTTGTTCGGAGAGCTGACAGATGGGTCCATGCCCACAGGTTTGCATCTCATCAGCTGTGCTTTCGGGTAGTCTGGGCTGGGTACAGCCTGCGAGTCTTTTTCTTCTCAGTTAGTTGGCTTAAAACATGGTTGAGTTAGCTGGCTTGGGGTGGGCTGTGGGAACAGACCCGCTCCATTCACTGATATACACACCAAAATCCCTTTCCTTAGCAAGGGGGGCTTAACAGGGGGATAATGATTTATATTCGGAGACTATAAACACACACAGACTGAAGCCTAGCCGAGGTCTGCTCTGCATCCATAGATCCAGGAGAAAGGGCTCTTGCTTAAAGAGGTGAGAGGTGGATGTGGTGGGTTCTCTCTGGCAGCTGGGCCTCCTCGTAGAGCGGTACCACCTCCAGCAAAAGCTTTGGCACTGACTCAGCCCTCCAAATATGTGCTCCAGCCCCCAGGAGGCGATTGTTTTAACTATTTATTGCTTTCTAAACTAGACTGTCAGCATAAGCTGCCAATGGCTTTGCTAATTACGTTGCCTCAGGCCAATCTCTTTGACTTACTCCTTTCTAAGGCCAATTAGCAGTTGCCACAGCGGTTTCTATCTCCCTCTGGCCTGCCTCCCCAAATGTGAGTTCAGCGACAGTTATGTAACAAAGTTTGTCTGCTGCTTTGTTTTCTGGCTCATACTGAATTAATGTAGTCAGTTAGAGCTGGGCAGAATAAGTCAAGGTCTCATTTGATGCTTCTGGGTAGGCTACACCCTGTGATGTCCTCTCTAAAGAACTAGAGCATTGAAAGAAATTTCCAGAACCAAATCTGATTCACTTCTWTCTCAGCCTTCCTGTGACCTCTCTTGAAAAACAAACTTAAAGCTAACATTGAGGCAGAGATAGGACAAGSTCCATCTGCATCAATGCATGGCAATGCAGCCACCTGTCCATGACATGAAGTGGAGCTACCTGTCATGTTAATCTCTACCAGTTGTTRTAACAGGGAGGACACAACTTCTTCAGCTTTCAGTCTGTGCAGCGATAAGCAGACTCCCAAAGGCCAAGCACTGACAGGGATAGGGAACCCAGATTGGTTCTTTCATCTTCTTCTTGTAGTCCTATAATAATAATTCCTTTTCAGAGGTGAAATGGTTAGTGATACTGACACTGAACATGTTGCATCAGTCCACTTTCCCTGGAACCCTTTAGGATGGAAGCATTGGGTTGTTGCAGGGACAATCAAGCCTTTGGTAGACTAACTCACTGAAGATGCTCTGTGGCCTGTTTTGTAGGTTTAGCAGTGCTGTTTTTTAAATTTGTTCTGTTTTTAAGCTTATTTAAATTGTGCCAATGCAAAGGCCTTTGTGGGCCAATTAGTCAAACATTGCTCTTGATTTTAATCATGGAAATTATACAAGGATGAAGCTCATCTCTTTTGTTTTTCTCAGCTGCACTCTGCTGTGGAGTGTGATTGCACTGTTTATGTTTATGATACCAGTGCCAGAGACTAGCCTGTCTGTGTATTGGTGGGGCAGCAACAGCAGCACAAGCTTTGCCCAGAGACTGCTTGACCCTCACTGCATCATTACAGACCTGAGATATGCTGCTATTCTTAGTTACTCAGAGAGWAAGAAAGGAAGGTGAAGACTGGGGAAAGAGGCAGCTAACAAGAACTGTCCATCTTCTGATATATGGGACTAAAGAGCTAGAGCAACATGGCTTTTGGGAGAAGGGAGGTGGCAATGGTAAAGTGGAGATGGATATTGAAGTGATTAGGTGACTGTGAACTGGGCATGATTTCAACAGCTGGTTTGAAAGAACCAACCCAAACAGCCCCATTGCACTCAACTCTCAGGTCTACAATTTATGCACGTGAGCAGCTGATTAGCACAAAGGATATAAAGCCTAGTCTGATCTTACCTTTCATAACTGGAGCAAGAAAGTGGCTGCTTGGGATGTGTATGATAATTTCCATTCCCTCATGGACTGCAGCGCTGGTAAGCAGTCTCCAGAGGTTCACTTCATCATATTGTTTCATGCAGTTGTTTGTGTAGGCACCATTAAAGGCTTTGTGCATGCCTTTGAAAGTAATTTACAGTGAGTACTATAGCGTTCGCTAAATATTCCTGGTGCTAAACTCTTTACGGGGAATCATTTGAACATGWTGATATCCTTATCTACTTTCAAAGGCAAAATTGGAGAGGTTTTAATGACATCCACTGTCTATGCATTTTATGCATTTTGGCTGAGTTTTTCAAAGCATGTAGGTAATGAGGACATCCAATCCCCATTAATTTTAAAGGCGCCTTAAAAGGCTTTATAAATCTCAGTCTTTATGCTCTAGCCAGGAAGAAGGAAAGATTGATTTCTATACTGAGAAAAAATTTAGCAAACTACTGATAACACATAATAATTTCTATGATAGCTCACAGGAAAATTAACCTCATTATCTTCAGCATATATGAATTTCTCTTCTTACTGGCTTACTTTGTATATCAAAGTAGTTTAAGGTGATGATTGATAGTGTGGTCAATATCACATTAAGTTTGAGATTGCTTAGTACTTTTCTTTCCTTCTAATGTCTCTGGACTCATGAAGTTGCTTAGGTTGCTTTTACACAATGAAGTGTTCTTTGGGTTGGACTAAATGTATCTAGGAAAGAGTTTCCTATTCGTAGGTCTTCCAGACTCCTTTGTAGGAGTTGTGAGTTTGTGGTAAGATTTTTTATCTCAGGTAGTTACCTTAGACTTATTTTTACTCTCTCGATCCTCTCTACACTCTCTTTACTGTATCTTCTTTCACTGCATTTTGCTTTGCCTTCCCTTTGACTGAGTGGAGTTTGCCCTTCTCTCTGTAAGCCTGTGATTCAAAAGAAGACTGGTGCTTTATAAATTTCTGTGATTTACATCCTAATATATATGGCCTTTGGATTGCTTGAAAACTGTTTCCAGTAGGGTTTTCCAGCAGATTCATAATTTTATATTTGGGTTGCTTTGGTTGGTACCCAAAGGGTGAAATTCTGTCTCTGTCGGAGCCAGACACGTGAGCATGCTGTGTTGGAGAGGGTGACTGTGCTCTCCGTTCACACACATGTGCTTACATGTAATGTAGACATTTATTCCTGATTCAGAAACTACACTCTATAACTTGCTGTTGATAGATATTCATAGCTTTAGCTGTAGATATGTGTAGATATGGATAACTGTGAATTTAACTCTCAACATCGTTGTGACTAAGTACCTATGACTTTACCCTTTTAAAGTCTCCTAGTGCTTCTTGAATTATAACCCAATCTTATGTGGGTAAACTGAGGCACACATGGCTCCACTTTGTATGAATGACACTTTTTGCCTGCAGTGTGTAATTTTGGGGAGGAAGGGGCAGAAATTCACATTTCTTGATGTACAATGGCTATGTCTAAGCCTAATAGTCCCTATCGACTCTGGTGTCTGGTTACACAGCCTGGCTTGTGCTGCCAGGACAATGAGGGTTTGGGACAGTCCCTGCTCTGTCCTGATTTCTATGCAATGGTTGCATCCTCCTGCTTCCTACAGCTTCACTGAGCAGAAACCTTCTGAATGGGCCATGATACAAAAAGTATTTACTTGGATTTTGTGTGTGTTTTACCTATCACCCTCAGCTGGGTGGAATTAGCACTGCACCTTGTATCTGCTGTGTGCCTGWGCGCCTGTTACTCTACAGTGCAGGCTGAATACCCTTCACCAACTAGATCATGATAGGAGATCATATCAGATTGTACAAGGAACCACAACACACAACCACAACCCACATGCTTGGCTCGTGACATTGTCATGGATGCCTCATGGTAGAGCAGACTGAACCCACTGTCTAAACAGTGCTCATGGCTGTGCAATTTTATTGAATGACTATCCTTACAGTTTGGGAGATAGAAGCTATGTAAACCAAGTAGCTTTTTACACAGAGAGAATTTATCAGGAATATGTGGAATTGGAATGTAAACAAACATACACTCAGAGCAGAGCCTCACATCCAACTGCTTCTGTGCAAGTTTGCATGGGAATCAAAACATGGGTTATTTGGCTCAGATCAGTCTCTTATTATGTGGCCTGCTGAAAGATGTATTGGTTTCTTACAAGCAAAGCTCTTCCCATGAATGCACAACACTAAATTTATCCTTGTTATACACCCAATGAGTTGGTGAGCTACATTTGTACTGCATTTGATTGGGAATTTTTATGGGCATCAAATTAAATAATGCCATAATTATTCAATGCTTTCTTTTCCTTTTTTTTTTATTTTTTCAACTGCAGTATGTAATTGTCATGTAGGTTACTGTGGTTTATGCCTTTAGTTACATTGCCAAAGCACTTAATATTTAATAAAATTCTTTCATAAGCCCTTGTCATTAATACCTAACTTTAAAAAGAGCCGAGACAACAGTGGTGGAATCTAAATGAAGCAATAAGCCAGACACTTGAGGTCTCCCTCATTATCTACCTTTTAATGTAGGCTAGAGCTAAAATAAACAGACTTCCTGGAAATTATATTATTGAGACATATGAGACAAGTGCTATTGCAAGAAGCTTTGTGAAACATTTTTATTTAGGATAATTTTGATGATTTTCTTTTCAAAAATCTGAAGACAGTTTCCTGGTAAAATGAAACGTTCATTTAAGTTTTTTTTTCTTTTTATAAAGTTACTCCATATGCTTAATAAAGTGCCTTTATTGAGCAATTACGGCATTTTGTTCATTATACATTGCACTTTGTCACATCTGATGAAGGAAACAGCAAACTCTTTCTCTGCCCTTGAAAACCGAAAATGTAAATAGTGGCATTACTCCCAAGGGAGGAGCTATGTTAATTGTGGAGCACTGTGTTAGAAATCCTAGATATTGTACTTCCTCATTGTTTAGTTAGAATAGGGTGGTTACTGTGGGATTTAAACCATATGTCACTTGAATTCCAAAATTGGTCCTTTCAGTCAGCTGTGCTCTATCATTCAGTATTGATCACAGATAATATGCTTTGCAAATTAGGGGTGGTTACAGTGCCTTTGTCCATAATAGATATTGTCATTCATTTAGAATAGCCTGAAAGTGAAGAACATTTTAAACAGGGTTAAAGCCTCTATAGTCATCATTAATGAATTTTCTAATGCTCTCTGGATTCCATAATTGTGTGAAGATCAATCGCTGTTACAGTATAATGTAAACAAACAGAGAATCCATTAGAAATCGAAGGACTGTGCTGAAGTATTTTACTTCTTGCCTACAACTACACATTAGTTACTATCAGGGAAAAACTGAATAATCAAGTGTATAAAATATAGTCTGAATGAGATGGTGATTAGTGAAAGTGAGGCTATTGCTGAAAGAAGACAGATTTAGTACCTTTTGTAAATGAAATGAATTTGAAAAAAAAATAGCTGCAATAACAAGATCTTATTTAAGTATTGCTGTGGCACACAGAGATATTTATAAGCTCCAGAAAACATTGAAATAACAAGACAGTTTTGTTGTCTCACACTAACACTTACACTGAGAGAGTGTGTGTGAGAAGAGACACTTCACCGGGGTGGGACCTGCATTGCCATAGGCACAGTAGAAACAGAGCAGAAATGGCAGTTCTTGTCCCTGAAGGGCATSGTCTAAAATATAAGACATAAGAATATGAAAAAACAAGGAGGTGAAGGGATGACAGGAAGAGGCGATGGTGTTGAACCTCTCCCAGCATATTTTGGTGTAGCTGTGAATCTCCCTACCATTCAGTGGCAGCAGCCTCTCCTTAAGTCCTGTGCTGAATCGTGGCATTGTGAGCACCAGTTGTCACAAAAAGACTGAATGTTGAGCTCAGATGCAAATGGAATAAAATCTGCTAAACTAGACCCCCGATAAAATGCATTTATTTCTTCTGTAGAGTCCCTGATCCTGTGTCCTCTGTGCAATTGTGATGACAGACTCAGAGGTGCTTATCATCCTTATTTCAGAAGCTGTGAATTTTTCATTACTGTTGAGTGTCATTAAGATCAGCTTTCCTTACTAGATAGCAAGAAAACTCAGACTTTCATTGGACTTTGCAGGATTAAGCCTTCTGGAGCCTATAGGTGCTCATGTACAACACTTGTAGAAGGCTCTGACAGTATATTTGTAGGGACAGAATATAATTTTCTAAAACTGAAATGTGATTCACAGTCTACCAGTCAGCTTTCAATGGGAAATGTCCTCTGGAATATCTGACATGCTGTGGAAATGTCTGCCAACAGCTCCACCTCAGGTCCTTACCAATACCTACCATTCAAAATAAACTTTAAGGAACCTACATCACTGGAAAGAAACATATTTTGATCTGGTCTGGTGGAAGGTTGTGCCTGTTGTTTTGTCTCCCAAAGCAATGGAAAAGACTCTTGTTATTTTTTCCTGTCGACTTTACTTCCACTACAAGAGAAATGAGAGTTGTTTGAGCATTGGACTCTACTAGGTTTTATGGTTGGTTGACTTTCTACAGAGACTATGGTGTGACACAAGGGAAAGAAGCCTTGACTGAGTTTCAACTTCTCAGGCATCCAACACATTGCAAATTTCAATCTGAATTTGTGATCTGGGCATTCATAAATCCACACCTACCTTTTTGATTCTCTGGAGTATGAAAAAAGCTGTTATCGCTCAGCAGTCTTTTCTTGAGAGGCTGTAATTAGTGTYTTCACTAAGCCATCTATTTCATCAAATTTCCATGAATTTGCAGGAACCATGGATTTCTGTCCCTCCAACACAGGTAGGTGGGAGCAAGTATTAAATTAACATTGTGATTGCATTTCTGTAAGAATCTAAGAAAGGAATGGTGAACAAAAGACTCCCATCTGAAGGAAGTGACCATTTCACAACACGCAACAATCAAAACATAACTTATCATGTGGCTGCCTCTGAATCTCAGAGTGGATCACCTTGAAAACCATGGGTTATTTTGTCAGGCTTCATTTTGTCTTAAATCCCCAGAGGAATTCCTCAGAGTGCTTTAGCCAGGTGGGGGAGCGTTCAGACCGGAGCAGCAGCTGCCACCCTGAGTGCCAGTTCCCCAGYGGGTCTCTGTGCAGGTTTGAATGGGGCAGTGCTGGCACACGGTGTGAGCGGCAGCCCTAGAGCTCCCGCTGTTGCTCCCAGCATCCGAGCTGTGCAGCTGCAAGGGGGAAAGACTCCAGGCACAGCACTGCCATRGGCAAGGTTGCAGTGACCACAGGAGAGCTTTCAAAGGCATAATAGCAGCTAGAAACTGAAAATGAGATGAAAGTGAGTACTTAGGCACCTTAGTACAGCTTAGGTGGATTGGAAGCAGGTAAATCCGGGAAAGCAACACCAACAGCATCCTCCATATCTGAAATACTTAGAGTGTAAGAAACTGCAAAATCCCCAGGAAKTTACTGTTTTGCTGTTGCACATAGTCAAGGCATGCTGTCACCTTGACTGCATTGAGCCCTCTTCCATCTAGGGTAGTCCTCTTTACCAGCCCCCCTATGCTCTGAGGAACCCAGTCGATTAACAACATTTATTGGGGAGGCTTCCCTGTCTTTTCTAGGAAATTGAGATCCCCTATGCTGTACTAGACATTTAAGTGCCTTCATTCCCGTGGCAAGGCACCGAAGAGCATTTGGCTTAATCTTTCCTGAGCTGACAGTTTGCTATTTGTGGCATTTTYTCAGATTACATATGCTGGGTAGCTGACAGGAGCTTGTGACTTTCAGGGAGTGGATTGCAAGTAAATGACATGCATCCCTGACAGTCTGATAATACATCCACACTGGGCTGCTCCCAGAGCCCTGAAAGAGAGAGCCTGTGTGAGCATATGGCCTGGATGCCTCTRCTCCGCTGGTGCCTCCTCTCCAGCTCAATTGTTCCCAGCTCCACTATCCAGCTCTGAAATATTAGCTCGGTTTTTCTTTTTGTACAAGATTTGCCGGACTGAACCCAAAGAACTGTTCTTGTTTCAGACCTGCATTTTCTTTCTCTGTGCATCAGACAATTCATATGAAACTATCCAAGTCTAAAATTTGTTAGAGAGGGAAAAAGCACCAATGTGTTATGCTACTTTTCTGCTATTTGTGATTCCTAAGACCTTTTATGGAGCCTTCAAATTTTATGCAAATGCTGGTGTCTCTTGGAAAAATGCTGGTGTCTCTTGGAAAATTGTTCCTTCTGTCTAAATTGTCTTGCATTTACTGTAAGCTCTTCAGGTCAGTTGCTGTATAGCAGCACATTCAGTCCAGAGCTATCCATGTGTTTAGGCTGTGGACTGATCGTATGCGGGTGCATATCCACTGTGGCTAACTCTGAATATAACAAGTTTGGCTTATCTATTCAGGCACAGAGCACTGCATAATGAGGTTATGTTATTTCCTGGCATGGTGGGGCTAGAAATGCAGATTGAGCACTTCTGCACRGCCCAGGCTGAGCCCTACCCTGCAGCTCAGGCCCACTGGGTCTGTCTGTCCATGCTCTGGGGATGCCAGGGAGCGTGTGTGATGCTCTGCACAGAGTGAGTCCTCATACAAAATGGTCAGCCCTTGCTAGTGCCAGTGCTTATGTCTCTGCTTTTAAATAAAACAGAGCTGGGATGGAGTACTGCTCCTGAGACTAAGCAACACAGGTATCTGAAGGTATCTGTCCATAGATATCTTTACCCAGAAGAGCCATGGGTCTGTGCTAATCTCTTAAAGGTGCCTGGGTGTTGCATGGGCCAAAGTCTTGTCAGGAAGTATGTTAARAATTGACTAGTATGGACAACGGAGGATCAGGGCTCAGGCTCTCATCTTGACCTTGGTTTGTTATCCTCTCTAGTCTGCTGGCACTGCAGTGTTGAGTACTAATTCCTTAATACTCAATACAGAATCACAGGCTGGTTGAGGTTGGAAGGGACCTCTAGAGATCATCTAGTCCAACCCCCTGCTCCAGCAGGGACACCCAGAGCACGGGGCACAGGGCGGCATCCAGGCGGGTTTGGAAGATCTCCAGAGAAGGAGACTCCACAGCCTCCCTGGGCAGCCTGTGCCAGGGCTCTGTCACCCTCACAGGGAAGAAGTTCCTCCTCACATGCAGATGGAACTGCCTGTGTTGCAGCTTACACCCATTGCCCCTTGTCCTGTCACTGGCCACCACTGAGAAGAGCTTGGCCCCTTCCTCCCTACATTCTCCCTTCCTGAACTTATACATGTTAATCAGATCCCCTCTCAGCTTTCTCTTCTCCAGGCTAAACAGGCCCAACTCAGTCTCTCCACATACAAGAGATGTTTCAGTCCCTTAATCATCTTAGTTGCTCTCCACTGGATCCTCTCTAGGAGCTCCCCATCCCTCTTATACTGGGGAGCCCAGAACTGCACACAATACAGATGCAAAGAGGACAAGAGAGAAGTTTCTAAAGAAGTGCGATTGGATAAACATATTTTTGGTGGCTTTTATTTTGAACTTGTTTCTGGCTGATGTCCGATCACCTTAGGACTCCAAAATACTGTATGTTACTGTGCAGTGTGTCTTTACTTTTTTTTTTTGCCTGTTTTTTAGGATTTTTTTTTCTGAGTGTTACTTATGATGGTTGTATTTTAGAAACTAAAGAGCAAGATCTGAAGAGGGAACACTSTAAGTATCAAATAGTGCCTGTAGTGCAGGCTTCAGTTTTCATGGAATAGCAGCACATGGAATGAGGAATATATGAATATTTAGTGAAGTGTAAATATGCACTGCTCACATGCCACTCTGAATTCAGATTTGCCTGGGAATGCAAATCTCTTTTGTTCAAAATAGAATATTCTGCTTTTAGAAAAACATCTAATTGAAATGTGTTTCTGCACTACAGCTGAGCTGCAATAAACAATGACAAAATTCTTCAAAAGAGATGCCAAAAAAAAAAAAAAAAAA
>NW_020454594.1:1188956-1204814 GCF_003342845.1 Nothoprocta perdicaria
AAAAAAAAAAAAAAAAAAAAACTGCTTCAGAATGGAATGAATGGAGGAAGTTGTAGTTTCTGTGCTGTTGGGTGTAATTAGCTTTCAGATTATATCACTTTTGATAATTAGATCTACACGAAACCCCCAGTCAAAGGCTCCGTAAGTATTTCTTGTGTGCCAGACTGGGTATGTAGTAGCTGGAACTGCAGATCTACTGGATAGATCTAGGCTACTAGTTGCTTTGGGAAACACCTTCATCTTTCTTTTAAGCTGGCAGATGGTTTAAGTCCAGGCTGGACCGCCTGCTGTTGTTTTCAGTGAAGGAGTGTTACCTTTTTGGATTCATGAAAGGCTCTCAATCAAAGCTAAAATGGCAGGCCAGTGCGGTGAATCAATAAAATCTCTACTTTCAGCTGGAGTGTCGGATAGTAATTCTTCTCGTGTCACTGCCTGGTTAAACAGTCATACTCCTGCTAAAAGCCCTATAAGACATAATAGATTCATGTGGCGTTAGTCTATTGTACTGCATTTACCCAGAAAAAGGGAGAGAGGTTACTGTTTCACTAAAACAAACCAGACACTGATGCATTGTGTATCAAAATGTATTCACCCATTTYGCTCTGCCTCATTAGAGCGGGGGGAGCCTGTTTTCTATACCTCTTGTGGAGCAGTGTTAAGACATCTGACATATTCATTGCAAATCCCAGTTTAATGATGACTCAGACATCAAATCCCAAATGATTTTACATGCTGGCTTTTTGGTTTCCCATTACTGCACGTATCCATGTGCTTTCTGTTATTAAACTACAATAAAGATGTGCAAAATAGATGCATTAGAAAATTTTCAGGGGCTTTAGAATAAATCTCTTAGCCCTGCAGAGAAATTATTCAACTGCATCATTTCTAATTAAAGGAGAGTAATTTGGTGCATCTGATCTAATGCATTGTATTTCTTTGTATGCATTGTTTTAGTTGTTAATGCAAATGGGACAAAGAGGTTTCACTCAAAAAGGATTTGAAAGTTCTTAAATGTTAAACATAGATGCCTGTACCATGCAAGAAGGAATGGCTGCTTTGTGCCCTGAAATTGAAAGCTGGTGGCCCTAATACAGCTGTATTGAGATGCAGATGAGTTCCTCAGCCTTGGCAGCCTCCCCAGTTGCAGGTATCTGTGATCAACCATCTTGCCCTCTTCACTACTCAGGGCTGACCTGGTGCCAGTGAACCAGCTTAGTGGAAAGCATGTAAAAGTTGTGTCTTAAAACTCTATTCAGAGCCCTGTCGTGAGTTGCACCATCATCTTGGACTGTCACAGGCAGATGCTTGTTGTAGGATCTTATGATAAATGCAAAGAGCCAAATGTAAAATATTACTGACTTGTAGGAAGAATGTTTATGCTCCCTTCCCCCTATATACATACATTTCTGTGTGCATGTAGAAGTATATATGTATGTGTGTGTGTTTGTATATATGTACACATGAGGGAATCATTGATTATTCTGCAGGATATTCTTACGCAAGTGTTTTCATCCCTACTTTAGAGGAA
Organism: Nothoprocta perdicaria; assembly: GCF_003342845.1. NCBI lineage: Eukaryota > Metazoa > Chordata > Aves > Tinamiformes > Tinamidae > Nothoprocta > Nothoprocta perdicaria. The sequence goes on from NW_020454594.1 coordinate 1,190,485, forward strand.
GGCAGACTACCCTTGTTAATATACTTAGCAGTACAGCTTGCTAACATTGTAATTCAGAGGTGATGTGCAGGATTTTTATATTTAATGAGACCCACATACCACATAATCTCACCATCTGGGTAGATCCAGGAATGGTTGCAGAAAGTTCCCATTAGTCAAATTAACATCCATCACGTCTTCAGCTCACTGTGAGGTGCCACCATGGAAATGTTTCTTTCACCATGGAAGTTATTTGCTTTGAAAATCCACTGAGTTTGTGCATCTTGGACAATCTTAAGCATTCCCCTCTGTTGTTAGGTCAAGTATGGCTCTGGCTACAAAACAAGGGCAGATTGCAAAATATCTAGGATCCCCTGCTCCTCCTCTCCAAAGCAAACCTCAGCAGATGTAGACAAGATTTTAATAGCTGCATAAAGAGAAATGCATGACAACCTCATTAAGGGAACTATAATAGGCTGTCAGAATATCTCCAAGAGGACAATATATCAATGTCTAGTTTGTTATAGCATTGCTAACTATGGTAGTTTGCCCCTCTCATAATCTTTCATTCATCTTCTATTGGTCTGATTTCCAATAATACTTCACCATCACATGCATCCAGTCTCCCTTTCATCTGTCTCACAATTGCTGACATAACTCTTTAAGTACAGAAGAATCAGGGCTGATAAGTGACAGTAATAAAAATGCAGTTAGTGGTCCACCCCACTGGTAGCCCTGATACGGTACATTAGAAGGGTTTTGATTTTCTTTCCCTTTCTACTACCCTGAGGACCATTTTGTCCCATCCCAACATCTGCAGGAGGTCAAAGTCCAGAGAGCCCAGGGATTTTATACCATCTGCCACAAAAAAAAAAAAAAAAAAAAAAAAAAAAAAAAAAAAAAAAAAGGAGGGAAAGGAGGAAAGGAAAGCGCTAAATGTTGTAAATGTGGCTCTAAAGAGGTATCTGAAATTATTTATCACTGTAATGGCAAATCAGTCATTATTAATTGTACCCACCTATTGTCTTTCATGTACACTGAAAGGTCTTGAGATATTATTTAACTAGATTTAAACTGCTCTAGCTGGAGTTACCCCACCCCGTTCCGCTTTCACCTTCTATGATCCTTTGGGAAGAGGAAATGGAGTCCAGTGAAGCCAGCTCCTCCATTCTTTCTGGGATCCAGCATTCCTGTAATCTCTCGGTGGCCCATAAGGATCATGAGCCACCTCACATGAGATTGCCAGTTGCTGGAACTGTTCGGAAACTGGTTGGAAAACATGAGCCAAAAGCAAAAAAAGCAAACAGCAGAGATCCCATAAGGATGTTTTCTCCTGCATATTTAATTTTTTTTCCCCACCTGTCTAGTAAACATCAGTCTCAATCAAAAGACAAGAGAAACAGCACTGAACTTCTAGGCTTTTCTGTTCATGCATCAATAAACAGTGCTTTTGTTGAACCTAATTTTGTACATTTGAGGCAGCCATGGTTACAATAATAGGTCTTGAACGAAATGTGCCAATTGGAGGAAATTGTCAACTCATTATTCTGGCTAAGAACTGAGATATGAATGCTTCAGTCAGAGCAGGAGGTGATTTTGTAAACAAGGAGCGTTCCTAAGGGGATTTTTATAGTCAAAATCAGTATGAAGTAGACCTGAAATAATTATAGTGACAAAGGGTTGAGCTCTGCTCCAGCAGGAGTCAAGCACAACCCTCCATCTGATTTCAGTAAGAGCAGGATCATGCCCTTTGGGACGGTGCACCTAGGACTGAACTACACTCTTCTATGTTACTTGTTTGTATCTAACTAAAACCAGCAGTTTAGATCAGCCTATTTAAACTAGCTGCTTAGGCAGCCCAAAGCCTACGTGGCTGTCACATTGCTTCTACTGGTCCAAAGAGACTCCCTGTAGTAACCCACACTGCTCCCTGACTGTGACAGCTCTGGGCACACATCTGAACTCTGCTGCCCAGCAATCCCAATGACCAGAAGCCACCTGACCTACTTTTAGTCTCCAGTGTTGGTTTGAAAATGTCTTTTCTCTTGGCTTGCTTGTTTGTGAGTGCAAGTGCATGCCTCCCCACAAAGCTACTCTTATGTTCCTGCCCTTGTGGATGCAAAGACAACCTGTCCATGTTCAGCCTGGTAGGTGAGGAGGAGGAAGAGATGTATGCGGAAAGGTCTGGCACAGGACTACAAAAACTTTGAGTCAATGCAAGACTAAAGATGCCTCTGTAGACACTGTAGAAACAAGAAACTGAGACAGGCCAGGCAAGGAAAGAGTTGTGGCAGGCTTGGGAAAAGGAAAAACTAACAATGAGTTTAGAGCTGTTTCCATGCTGTGCGACACAATTAAATAGACATTCACCTTTATCTTCTAAGGCTCTATATTGTCCTCAGGGTGGCAGAGAGCTGAATGTGTCCAGAATGGGGACAAATGGCAGCATGGGCTTAGCCAGGACTTTAGTGCCTTACACAAGGACTTCTCAGCCATCYTAAAGGTGCTGGACACTTAGAAGAAGGACTCCTGGGAGTGAAAACCAGTCAAGGAACATTCTGAAGAAAGAGATATAAGGAAACTGAGACTATACTGAAGCTAGACAATTCTCAGGAAAAAAAAAATCCTGTCATTTCTCTCTGAGCTCTTGTARCCTTTCTTAAAACAGTGGCTAAATGCAAAGTGATGAGGGAAGATATCTGTTTTATTCATGTACTTTCTTTTATTAAGCAAAGCCAAAGTGGAGCGAGCAAAAACCAGAAGCAAGCTTTCAGTACAGCAAGCAAAAAAGGAATTTCTAGTCAGAAATCTCCACAAATAGCAATCAGAAAATGACTTATACTGAGACTGATTCTGGAGCATTCAACCCAGAGTATATGAAAAGCTTAAAATAACCCAGGGAAGAAACCCACTTGCTGATCATTTGTATTCCATGGTTTGTGGAACAAACTGAAAAAGTAAACAGGTAGATGCTCTGTCCCAAACAGTAAATTTGCTCATGGAAAAGTGTGCAGCTGCCGCTTATCRTGAAATGAGTCATGTTGCAGTGTTCCAGCACACAAGTACTTCCCCCAGATGTGCAGCTCCAGCCTGCGCTGCTGCTCGGTGAAGGCTACCAGCCCCTCTGCCTCTCTCTGCTGCTCCCCTTCAGCTCCTGCTCCCTCTTCTGTCTCTCGCAACATCACAACTGGGTGCAGTGGGAGATGCTGAAGTCTCTCAAATATGAGAGATGCCAAAATACCTCAAATATAGGAGACTTGGGGTCTCTTTTGCTGGTGGCATACAAACTGAGGTCACAAGTACTGTTAAAGTCTGCATGGGAGTGTTTTCTAGTGAAACTGCAGTTTTGACATGCCTTTATCAGCAGAAATGCTTTTGCCCTCAGAGGCAGGAATGCAAGTACAATTTTTTTCAGTGGTATGCCTAAGGGAAGACAGGTTTGGGATTACAGCCATCCTATTAACAGAAATTGGCACCTTTCCCTGTACTGCCTTCTTCCCTACACAGATGATTTTGTCCTTCCCTTCACCTTTCTGCACCCTCCCTTGCCTTCCGTGATTCTTTTACCTCAGAAAATCCTCCTAAAACTTTGAATCCTCTCCACTTTTTTAGACAAAGAAAATGAGGTTGCATTATCATGCAACATAAAGTATGTTCAGGCAGCAGCTTCTTTCTGCCAAAGGCTGGGGTTCATTTTGCTCCTCTGCTCTCTTGCTCCTCTTGTGCCTGCTCTGTGTTTGGCAGACCCCACCCTTAGCCCATTTAAATCATTGAAATGATGGAAACCTCTGACTTCTTGTCAGTTTGGTTTCTTTGTCATTTTTGTGAGTTAGTTCAGCCCATGTAGGGATCCAGTGACAAGGCAGAAGACTGATTTGGGAGATTTTTGACAGAACTGAACTGTTCCATTGGCTGGCCTAATCCTGCCAAAATGTAGTTTGACACAAAAAGAAGGCAAAAACTCATTTGCCAAGATGCCAAACAACTGCCTTCCTTTGCTGAAGCCACTTGTGCTCTGGTGCTGGTGCTAAATGAGATGCTCACTGCAGTGAGTCCTTGGGCTTGGCAGCGAGGACAGGCAATTGTATGTGCAGCGTTTCCAGGGATCACAAAATGAAAGGCATCAGCAGAGATGACTGTTCGCTTTACAGAACTATTCACGCACCTGGACACATGATGATTCGGTGAATAGCTGCTAAAAGGTTTTACGAAATAAAATGGAGATGAGTGTTTTCAGCTCAGGCACCTGGCAGAAAAAATGTGTGTGATGTGGGAAAAAAACCAGCAGCCTCTCAGACCACATGCAGCACAGGAGGCTGTGGGTCCACCATTTGTGTTCGTCCACAAATGGACCAATAGTGACATCTAAGCAGAATAGAAGGAAAGGAAATCAGGATAACAAACTTGACATCTAGCCAGTCAAAGGTCTTATTTAACTACTCAGGAAAGAAAATATCTCTATAGGACCCCTGTAATCAGGTGAATATGATGATCTTTGTTTTACATAAGGGACACAAAAACACCTTAGATGTCTGAAGGGCTGACTTTTTTTTTTCCTACCAGTCTTATTAGCCTAAATTACAATCTGCTAACTTTCTCTTTGGGCAATTCAGTATCCAAGTGATTTCTTTACGCACACCGTTGCCTTGAAAAGGATAAATCATAATGTTCTTGAGATCTTGGGCAAGGAGGTAGTGCACATCGGGATGAGATTTTGTTTTGTTTTGTTTTGTTTTCCTGCGGAGTCTGAGCAGGGAGCTTTGTGCTCAGCCTGAACAGGTTGCTCTGCCCAGTTCTGGACTCACTCCTCTCTGCTGTGGGGCTCTGCGAGGAGTCAGACCTTCAAAAGGCCCCAGATAATGGTGTGTAGCCTTCTCCTTCCCCTATTTTATCTGAGCCACATCTGTATTTATGTGAGCCGCAACACAAACCTTTGCTTATACATTTAAAATGCTGTATTTTAAAAAATAGTTCCATTTTATTTGCTGTTGTTTTCAAAGATAAACCTTTTTCAGTTTTTGCAATTCAGGAGTATTTTCTGCTTCTTTTTAAGCTCTATGTTTTGCTAAAACTGCTTGAGAAGATACCAATGAAAACAAATCCACAGACCTTGAGAAGAAATTTTGTGTGTGAAGTTATTAACACTGATTTTATATATGTGAAGTTATTAACACTGATTTTACCTCTCCCACTTGCAAAAGTGAATAAAGTTTTTCCTGTGATGCACAAATAATCTCTGCTGAAATCAGTCTTCTGGCCTGAAGAGAATTGAGCTGATTACTAATCTAATACGGACTAACTTGCATTTCTGCTGGTGTTTTTGCTCATCAGCTGCATTGTTTTATTTGGCATTTGTTTTTGCAACTATAATGTTCCCATAGTTAGAAGCAGGCCTTTCCCAATTGACATTGCATAAAAGGTGTTAAATTCTTTCAATTTAAAACCTCTCAGTATTAGGAAAGTTGGGATTAATATGAATATTTATTGCTCTTTGCTAAAGACATAGTGAAATAAAGAAACCTATTTTCTTCAGATACTAATTAGACAGGTACATAATTAAATATCTTAAATAATGAAATAGATGCTCCGTAAAAGGCTAAAAATATCTGACCATAAATTAGTCATTCAGACTATATTAATAAATAAGCTCTGGTTGTCAGATCGCAAAGATTTCTTCTCTGTAATTTGACCACCAGTATGCTCATTCCAAATGCACCAGACTTCCCACACAGATACTGCTCGGATGCATTTCTCTGTCCTCCTGGATCACTGCATCTTGTGGATCTAGAGGGGTTTTGTGCATTCAGYGAGTGTATACATAACCTAATGGGGCAGAGCATACTCTTTGCTAGGGAGGCTTGAGGATAGAGAAGGTTTGCACTATTACTATATGCACTATGTTGACTATATAGATTATTATTATCACAATGTGCATAGGTGGATGCTTAGCATTTATAAAACTGTGTTTCTACCTGCTTAACAAAATGACTGCACTGACTCAAGACAAGGRCTTTATGCACAGAGAGAAAGGGTTCCCGGGTCTTTGGAGGATACACATGTGGCTATGTGGCAAAACTTTCTAAGTGCTGAGCTGTCTTCTTGTCAGGGAGGGATAAATTTGTCCCCAAAGCAACTGGAGTATGAGTGCTTCACTGTCATAGATGTATTGTATTCTTGGGAAGGCAATTCCCTTCACTGCTTCCTTCTCCTTATTTGCAGAGCAAAGACAGTAATGTTTATGTAACCTATCTGAATGAAAGTGTTAGGAGGAATCACCAACCAGTGCTCATAAACATTCATAGAACGAGAGAGGTAATGTTTAAAATAACTGTTTATGGCTGTTTTTAGTCAGATTTCCTAAGGAATTTATACTTCTGTGATCCTATGGCCTGTGCTTGCTTCACTGTTGTTGTTCACTCTTTAATAACTATTGAAACTGCTGGTCCGTTTTGAGCAAATTCGACACAACTGTAGTGTTTCTAGGACACTGTGGTCTTGCAAATTCTATGAAAATAGACAGGTAAGCAGAAGAAAGGCAATTGGATCATGTTAGGATTGCTTGGAGGACAGGCTGTGATTGCAAACACAGCCAGCTTTAGTAGGTGCTAGAAAATCCACTTAGGAACTAGACCATGGCCACTAGAAAAGTTGTGAACAGAACTCACAGCTTATAACACAGAGAAAACAAAATGTCCATAATTTCCCTTGCACAGGAAGATTCTTCTTTAATATGGTTGACTTAAGTGACAGGAAAAGGGCAAATTGTTTTTGGAAGAAAAAAAMCCCACCCTACTTCTTCACTGGCCTTTTGCCCTTTTTTAAAACCTTGCTCAAACTAAATCTTTCTGAAATACTTAGTTACTGCCTTTATCTTTCAGCTTTTTTTCTTGCGTATTTCTGGACTGTGGCCAGTGTGAGAAACTGATTGCTGAATAAAGCAGAAAAAGCTGTTCTCAAGGTACTTCCATGCCATCTGAAAGCTAGAAATGCTGTAAATCTTGAGCCAGCCTGCTCTTGAAACCTTGAAGCTTGCTGACAGTGCACTTCCTTAGTCTGTGCTATCAGGTATAACTGCTGACTCTTCTTTTAGTCTCAGGTCTCACCTTTTGAGGGCTGCCTCACAAGGAAGTGCTGCTGTTCCACATGGTACCAGGCACTTGTGGAAGAATCAGTGCTGCTGTTGCTTTGGTGCAAGAAATTGTAACGTGAGCCAGGTCTTTGCTTCGCTTTTGTTTTTTTCCATCCCTTTCATCTCTTGTTGTCTTTCCTAGAGCTGATGTGGGTGGTCTAGTACCACTTCTCGGATGCTCTTTAGCTTTGGGAGAGGAGATGGGCATTGCCTCTTGCTCTGCATCCCCTCTCTATATTGTTACAGCAGAGCAGAACTGCTGCCTATGTGAAATCCATGCTGACTCCCTGTGCGTGGGCAGACAGTGCGCTGGGAAAAGGCTTTTATGGTTCAGGGACAGGCATAGGAGAAGAGGAAAGCTACTGTGATGCTACTCAGTGTTGTSTCCATCAAAGTGTGAAATATCCCAGGGATCGGTCCTCAGCTAGCAGGATCATATCAGCTTGGGTAGGAGGGAGCCTGTGATACTTCTCTCTTCAAACTTTCTCAATCTTGCTGATTCTAGCAATGTGTCAGAGTTTAATAATTCTTATATAACTGTATTGGTTTAGTAGTTCTTATACAATTGCACTCCTTTCAATGTTAAAAAATTTTCAGATGATATCAGCTAAAGATTCCTTCTCAATCACTCTTTCCACTTGTTTGTTACATATATGTTTTACTTTGATTTAGATGTTCATGGTATGGACTGTGCTTCCTCTACATTATTGTGATTCTCAAGATAAAATATCCTTGTTGACTGGCAGGATCTCAAGGTGTAACTGTAATACAGATAATGAAAAACAGTTTCATTAAAACTCCTGCAGAATTTCTAGCCAGCTCTCAAGATCATGTCAATAAAGACAGTTTAGACAAGCCTTAGAAAATCACAATTTCCTCACACCCCAAATGGACATATTTATCTATGATTAGCATAAATTGAATTATTGATTTCTGTTTTTCAGAGAGTAGAACTAAACTTACAGGAAAGGATGAATGTTTTAGCATGCAATTAATGAAAAACAGTGAATAAGTGCAGAGCACAAATTGAATCCAGGCATGTTTACTAAGGAAAATCCCAGTCCTTCTGTTCTAGGTTTCATTCCTCTGGACAGTTAGCCTCATCAGAGGTATGATTGTGTAGTCTTTATTCAGACAGAGGAGCACTTAAGAGCTCCTTTGATTTCCTGGACAACAGCCTTGGGAAGTAAGTCCTCCCAGTTCTGCTGAGCACTTAGCAGATGTGTAAATGACAATAAACTTAAATAAGATATGTGTCACTCAGGTCTGCAGCATGTATTCATTTGGAGTGCCACTTGTAGATGTTAGTATGTCAGCTGATCTGAGAAGAAAACAAATAACTACTGAACAACAGGAGAAGAACTCTGAAAGGTTGCATAGAAAATATCACAGAAATGGTGAAGAGACATTCACATTTTTGATTATGGAGCAGTCACAAATGATTCATTGCAAACAGTAATTAGCAGAGAAAAAAATAATAAAAAAAATACCATTCAAATACCTTGACAAAGTCACTCATTAAAAGTCAGGGATTGGTTATTCTATTTTAGATTGATTAACTGATATGAGTCAATGCACCACATAGAGCTGAGTCCAATGTACCTTCTTTACGCCCACAATCCATTTCTAGAGCTATTAAATTTTGCTATACTAGTGTTTGATTAATTGTGTTACTGTGATTCTGCAGATCAATGTTTGGTTTTGAAGCACCCTGCAAATAGATACTTCCTGCCCTAAATAGCTGTTTTTCTAGATAAATGAGTACATAAAAAATAGGATAGGGACATTTTATTTTTCTCACTTTATAGATGAAGAACTGAGCATAAAGAGATATTAACTCACTATCCAGAGGTGACTGAGGAAGCCTTTTTGAGAGCTGGGAACTGATTTCATATCTTCTGAGTCCCAAACTAGGGCTTTAACCACTTTTTCTTTTCAATCAAATGATAAAATTTATCATGTTACTGATGCCAAAGAAGTCATACAATAATGGGACCTACACTAGTGAGTGACTCAGCATTTGTAGATAGGTGGGGCACAAACTTAAAATATACATATATCTGTGTAACTTCTGACCATAAATCAAAATTGCTTTCTTTCTGCCTAGGAAAAATATATGTCTGCTATTTCTTGACAATATTTTAGTAAATTTGTTATTGCAAGGCTACTTCTCATTTCTAAAGGATACGTGCTAGTATCTGCAGTCCAATCCTGTATCCCTTGCTGTGTTGAATTACTGCTGGATGAATTATATGAAATCAGGAGAGCGCTCAAGTTCATCATGTTCTACAGTCTTTTGCAATCATTCTTTCAATGTAAAATGACAGAAAAATTTGCTACTCAGCTCTTGTCTGTCCCCAGACTTTTAGAGTAGAAACATTCTAGGGAAGTCAGAAGATAACGGAGTTAGTCTCATTGCATAATTTTCAGAGACCAGAAAAGAAAAGAGAAAGCTCCTGACAAACATACTGAATTTTTTAATGTAATTTCTATATATGAGCTTCATTAGAAGACCCAGCTGCTTAAGTTATGCAAAATCAATATGTCATCCRTGAATATGAGCACATTTCAAGGACAGTTTCACTCCTACCAGGAGAGAGGCCAGGATAGTTGGGAAATGCATGGTGAGGGTTGAAATTAATCCAGAAAWCCCTGTTGTACAGACGTGAACAGAACAGAATGCCAGTAGGTGAACAATTTCCATAGAGATAACCAGGTCTAGGAGTACCCAGGGACTGACAGGTCAGTCAAACTTACCTTAACCCATAGAAAAGATTATGGAATAGCTCATCCTAAACGCCGTCTCTAAATATAGGAAGTATAAGAAGGTAATCAGGATTAGTCAGTGTGGATCCACAAAGGAAAATCATGTTTAACCAAGCTGGTAGCCTTGTATGATAGGATGACTGGCTGAGTAGATGAGGGGAAAGCAGTGGGTGTTGTTTACCTTGACTTCAGAAAGGCTTTCAACATAGTCTATCAAAACATCCTCACAGGCAAACTCGGGAAGTGTGTGATAGATGAGTGGACAGTGAGATGGATTCAGAACTGACTGAAAGCCAGAGCTCAGATGGTTATGATCACRGTGTGGAGTCTAGTTGGAGACCTGTAGCTAGCAGTGTGCCTCAGGTGACAATACTGGGTATTACAATATTAGTATTGTTCAGCTCATTCATCAATGGCCTGGATAAAGGAACAGAATACATCCTCAACAAGTTTGCTATGATCTAAAATTGGGAGAAATGGTTGATACACCAGGGGGCTGTGCAGCTGTTCAGARGGACCCGAGAGGCTGAAGGCTGGAGAGATGGGCAGAAAGTTCAACAAAGGGAAGTGCAGAGTCGTGTCCCTAAGGAGCAATAATGCCATACACCAGAACAGACTGGGAGRCTGATCTGCTGGAAAGCAACTCAGCAAAGGATGGAAGTCCTGGTGGACAGCAAGTTAACCATGAGCTAGTAACTTGTCCTAGTGGTCAAAGTGGCCAACGGTGTCTTGGGGTTCATTAGGAAGTGCATTGTCAGCAGGTTGAGGGAGGTAACCCTGCCCCTCTATTCAACCCTGGTTGAGCTGCATCTGGAGTGCTGGGTCCAGTTCTGGTCTCCTCAATGCAAGATATAGAACTACTGGAGTGAGTTTGTCAGAGGGCTACTAAGATGATTAAGGGGCTGGGGCATCTCTTGATTGAGGAAAGGCTGACAGAACCRTGAGAGAGGAGACTCTGAGAGACTGCCTGGAGAGGAGAAGGCTGAGGGTGGATCTTATCAATGTGTATAAGTATCTGAAGGGAAGGTACAGAGAAGAGGGAGCCAGATATTTTTCAGTGGAGCCCAGCGATAGGACAAGAGACAATGGGCACACGTTGAAACACAGGAAGTTCCATCTGAACATGAGAAAAAAGTTCTTTACTGTGAAGATAACATAGCAATAGAATAGGTTATCCACAGAAGTTGTGGAATCTCCTTCATGGAGATATTTAAAAGTTTTGGGAATGTGTGTTAGGTGACTGTCTGAGTAGGGGGGAAGTCGACAGGATGATCTCCAGAGGTCCCTTCCAACCTCAACCATTGTGTGATTCTGTGAGATAAACCTTACTTTGATAGGCATTAAACTTCATGCAGCCCTGCAGAGCAGTATCACTAACAGGGATACCATAATAATCAGATTTTTTTTCAGCATCCTTTAGTGAGAATTCCAGGGTTTCAGCCTATTTCTTTCTACAGTCCCATTGTCCTTGATTTTGCTGTCAACATGTTTCATGGCAAATGTATTTTCCAGATGTTATATTATATTCCACCTAGTATGGCAATTCTGGATCTGAGGATTTCAAGTAAAAATACAACCCTAAGTATATACCTGTTTCCCATTATCCATTAGGCAGTATAAATTCTTACCAATAATAAGTTGGATTATTGCTACCACTTGTCTCATGCAGGGCACTCACTCACCAGTAATTGCATTTTTAGCTAGTGAAACAGCAAAACAGCACATCTTTCAATCTCAAAATCAAATAAATTCTGACTTCAAAATACTATTTTCTTCTTCTTTTTTTTTTTTTTACAGAGACATAAATGAAGGGAAAAAAAAGGCTCTTCTTTCTTCTAAAAAAAACCTTGTTTGAAAATATCTTAAATAACATTGGGTTTATTAACTGTGGTGTTATGTGCGAGTGCTGAGATTTATTTCAGATTCACTCCTGTTGTTTCTTAAAACAAGGTAAATAGAAACCATGAGGTAGGAAAGTATGAGGTTCTGGCAGCTTGTTTTCTCTTCATATTCTCATGGAAGGCAACTGTGATGCCTAATGCATTGTGCTTTGTATATGCAAAATGGCCAGGTTCTTATTAAGCAAAGGAAAAAAAAAGATAGTGGAGATAGTGGAAAGAAATGGCAAGACTCACTGATGATGAAATAGAATTGAAACGCTCGTAAGTTATGAGTATGTTATGATAAAGGAACCTGAAGTTTGCAACTATGCAGCAGTTAAGGAAATGGCAGTGTTTTGTGATGATTTTGCCTCATCTAGTCTGCAAAGAGCATTTTTCAAGGAAAACGAGGATTCTATGCATGCTAGTAAATCCTTGATCTCAGTTAATAGTTGCCAGGTTTCTAAGGACTGAGGTGTTACTTGGTACAGTAATGATACTGTTGTCCTGCACTCCCTTACTGCTGAACTAATTTGTGTACGTTCCTCACACAAGTAAAGTCAATGGGGAAGGTAAGTTTTGTTCCACAAAAACTGCCATGTTAAACTATTGCTCGGAAAGTCTGGGGATGGACTTTTCTTACCATTTTAAATTAATTTTAATTGGTTGCTATAACAACTCTACAAGAGAACTGAGAAAAAAAAAGCTCCATAAGACCCCATTTTACTTTGCACTCTATTTTTTTCTTTACATGAAATGTGCCCTTAGGAGAAATCCTTTCCTATTCCTATCCTTCTCAGTAAATATGTAGCCTATGTCCTGAGCTTCTGAGTGATTTTCTTTCTCTCTTCTAATCTTATCTATTGTTACTGGAGAAGCAGTTGTTATTCAGACAAGGGTTGGATCTTTTAAAAATCAGTAAACTGCTGTCCTCAGAGATATCTTTGACAGTTGTTTTCTGACATACACTGTTTGTTTCCTTTTCTTTCTTTTTTTTTATTTGGCAATGGTGAAGGATTAATGCACATTTTTACATGCCTATAAATTTTGCTGTTGTTCATCTTCCTGTATGTGTCAGTTCTTATTTCTTTCCTCCTTGAATTAAACTATTCTCATATTTTCTACTTGCTTTAGAAAGCTTTTTTCTCCACTTTAAACGGTCTTACTGAGATAGCAAAGCACTGACAACATTGTACAAGACTCCTGTGAGACCTCATCTGGAGTACCACATATAACTTCTGATTGGGAACAGACAGACTCTTGCATGGATGTTTGGGGAAGAGGAAGCTTATTGCATGAGAGAAAAACAGAGTATCCTAGCTTGTTTACCTTCAAAAAATGAAGGCTGAGAGGGGATCTTCGTGTATCAGGGGTTTAAACAGTAGGAAGGAAAAAAGACTTTTAATGCAAATGTTTATGTTAACAAAAAAGCCATATGGGTACAGGCTTGCTACCGCTATATTAAGCCTTGAGAGTTATGAAAGGGTCCCTAATGGATAGAGCACTGAGGTTCTGCATTATTCTTCCTGTGAGGATAGGGAAAGACTAATTACTTTTCAGATCGACTTTGATAGATTTATGGAGGATGAAAACATGATGTGGTGTCCTTGGAAACAGAGGACTCCATTCAGTGAGTTTAGCGGTGAATTTCAGCCTTCTTTTTTCTGTGATTGGGTATCCCAGGTGCAGGCTATAGACACTTATATTCACATGTCCAGAAGACAGTTAAGTGTTTGAGTTCCCATTATATCTCACAGAGGATGGAAAACCACGCAGCCCAGCCAAACATAGTTATCAACATTTGGTCAGTCTCCACTAGTCAGTGTTGAGTAGACAGCTACTTTGAGGTATGTCATTTCAAGGGAATCTCATCCCGTTTCAAGTTAATTAATTGGGTAGAGTGCAACCTTGTTTCATCTTTGATAGCATATTTTCCTCTTTTTMTTTTCTTGTCTCTTCTTTTACTGATTTTCTGAGGAATTTGTCTGTTGCCGTTCTGCGTTTCAGAAGAAACCCTAGAACCTTCAAAAGCAAAGAGTATTTTATATGTTTAAATTAAAAATAAAACAATTAAAAGTGTAACTTTCCTTCCCTAATAGAGGCTTTCATGTGCTCTCCAATTCTACCTCTACAGCTGTGATGCTTCTGCTGATTTTTCACTAATGTTCTCAGCCCAGTAAACCGATCATTTTAAGATTTACTGSTTGGTGTCTCAATGACACCAGTTAGTTTTCTCTTAGCCAGCAGAAGACTTTTTGTAATGTAGGGCAAGAAATAACTTTAAGGAAGGGCAAACAGCACCAAAAGGTAAAGCTCTGGTTTGCTGCAGGATCCCAGTTGCCAATGATTATTAATATGTTCATTTCTGGATTTGTCTTTGGGGCTTTCTTTGCACATTGATGTTAAAAGTCTTGGCAGATGTTAAAAGCAAACACATTCTGCCGTGTTTGTGGSCTCTCTGTAGGGAAGGAAGGTGTTACTGATCACCGCCTTGCAACCCCTAGATAAAAACAATCAGTGTTACCAAGGCACGTGGAAGAAAAAAAAAAAAAAAATCAGTGTTACCAAGGCACGTG
>NW_020454594.1:1204828-1349837 GCF_003342845.1 Nothoprocta perdicaria
AAAAAAAAAACCAAAAAACAAAAAACAAGCCAGACTGTTGTGAGCATTTCTTGTGGAAGTAAGAAAAGAAGGAAAATAAAACAGAAGATTTAAGAAGAGACAAAAGATTATGCAAATACGAGCTGTGAATAACATCCTGGCAGTACAACCCCTCCAGAGATAACTTGCCACCTGCATTTCTCCAACAAGCACCTCCAAGTCAGTGAAAAAGTRGAGCAGCTTTTGAACAAAAAGAGAAGAGGAAGAAAGGAAAATCAGACTAAGTGCTCTTTAATTCTAGCCACGTTAAACTCTAAATGCTGCCAAAAAGCTGGTCATAAAATTTAATTCTTTCCGAGGACATGATGATCAGTCATCCAACCAGGAATCAGAGTCTCCTGGGAGCATTTCTTACACTGTGGGACTTGAGTAGACTTGACCCTCTTGGCATTTCATATTTTATAATTGAACTGAATGTCCCTCACACTTTTAACATCTTCCTAGATTAAAAAAGAGCATTAATCACTCTAGCCTCCGAGAAGCACTGAAGAGAGAAGGAGGAGGCTGGGCAGAGTTTCTAGGAGGCCTGGGGGATTAAGGTGATCAGTGTCTTGGTATCTGTGTTAAAATGTGCGGGTCGTAAACAAACAAACAACTCCCTGTAGGCAGGCAACAGAGGCCAAAATATTGCTCCAATATATATGATCTTCCACCACCTTAATAATTTTGCTCAGGAGACAGTGCTGTACAACCAAGCATCACATTTCTGCAATTTATCTCCAGAGAAAAAAAAAAAAAAAAAAAAAAAAAAAAAAGAAAAGGTCTTTCTAACTAGGTACTTTGTTATGATTTATGCATTTCTTCTGTGAATAGCTGGGCTGCATCAGCTTCAGCTACAGGGACTCAGAGCAAGCGGCAAACGAAAGCATCAATGCAGCGCCTGCACCGATGCCTGACACAAACGTGTCACTTGATATTTAAGTATTTATTTATTCATTTATGTTTTTGTAGTTTTCTTATGTGCAGAACCTTTGTATTTATTAYAATAATGGTGACAAAATGTGAGAACTGTATGCGGGATGGGAGGGGGAAGAGAACGAACATGAATGCAAGCCAAAAAAATGCAGTAATGGGGGTACGGGGAGGGAGAGACAGTCCTTGCAGATGTAGGGCTGTCTCCGGTTGCCTATTTCCCCCCTCAGTTAAGGGGAAAATACTAAGGAAAAGGGATTCGGGAGCAGGGCACCCTCTGCATGGGAGAGTGAAGAGTCTCTGGTGCAAACATGGGACCAGGGGGAGCTGGCGCTGGGGAGGCCCCTGGCCTCCCCGCACAAGTGGCCTCCTCTTGCACGGTGGCCACGGTCTAACAGGTTGGGGGACAGTGAGGAAGAAAAGCAAGTGTCAGAGGACACAAAACCCTGCGCTCTGTCAGTGAGGCCACCCCCCCTCAGCTCTTTGCTCTTGTTCAGACGTTATTCATGGTGCTGGGAACCGTTTCACCGGCCTCCTCCTCTTCCCCCGCTCCTGCCACCAGCGCTAGCGCGTGGGCAGGTGCTGCAGCTCGGATGAGGGGTTCCTGCAGCCGCCTGCCAGGAGCCTTCAAGCTTGTGTCTGCACAGGGTCAGGTGCCTGGCCCTGGTACCCCTTGGCCCTGGGACTACAGCCAGGCTTCGGCCTCAGGGCAGCCCAGGGTTTTTGGGAGAGTCTCTTTCCTCTAGGTTTATGTGGTGACCTGAAGGAAAGAGGTGTTGGGGAGTGAGGATGCCAGGATCCTCCTTCTGTGTGCGGGAGAGCGGGTCATGCTAGGCCCCTTGGTGGCTCTGGAGTGTGAAGCCTCCCTAAATCTTCATCGGAAAGTCATTAGGAATCTGCTGGAGGAGCCCAGCACAGATTGCCGAGGGGCGACTTAAAAGTCACTGTTCACTCCCACAATACCTGAAGTGAAGTGGAAGAGATGGGGTGGAGCAGAGAGGCAGATTTTCCCTGTGTCCAAAACCCCCCTTCCAGCCTGCTCTGAAACAGTGTTTTTTTTTTCTTTTCCTTTTTACGATGTGTTAGAATTTACATTCACGTGCTGTTAACTATTCTCCAGTGCAATGAAACGTTTTATCTGTCTGACCTCAACCTTTGCCATATGCTGGTGCAAACTGTTCAACTTAAGCCCAGGCGAAGTTAAAAARAAAAAAAAAGAARAAAAAAAGGGAGGAAATAAAGAAGTGGGAAGGGAGAGAAAGGGGGGTCTGAAAGGCACATTGCTGGGAGGCTGTCTTATGGCTCCTGATAGCTGCCTTCCTCTCTGTTTTCCATGGAAACATTTTAAAAGCCAATTCCAAAAAAAAAAGAAAAAAAGGAGGAAAAAAAAATCCATGTGGATAAATGAATAGTAGCTCTGAATATGCCGGCTCATCACTAATTGTCTACTTTACATATGCTCCTTCATGTCTGGCAATTCCTTTTATATTGTGGAGAGGCAGCAATGCAACTTCATTATGTGGTGGCAAGGAGTGGCGTATAGAATGCATTTAAAACTGATTGGAACCACTTTTACTAAGTTATTATTTATTTTATCCTAACTTCCTGATTGCTTTTTCAGCTCAGTTCATTTAAAAGAGTGAGAAATGGGAGACTAATGGAGGAGATCACGATATTACAGGGCAGCCCTGTAATTGATAACAGACCCCATTTTTTCACTTCCTAAGATGCATCTAGTTAACGCGAAAGTACTGATACTACTTATCTCTCCAAGGGTCCCACATGCTGGAATTGCACTGTCCAATTGCTCAATTCCACTGAAGCTGTGGTCATGGACCTGACTCTGCATATTGCTGGTAGTGGGTAGTGCATAAGCTACGTCACTGTTTAGATGTGGTCAGCAGTTAGTTGCTGCTGTACTTAACTGGTGTCCTGGCTGAACTAGGCAATCCAGAGTGCACCTCCTAATAATTCATGCAATGGATTTCATGGAATTGTGGTCATTGTTGTGTTAAGAAGAGCGAATGGTTGGGTGAAACTTCATTTTTCTTTCATCGCTCATTGTTGTCTAACAAGTCTGATAAGAATGGTGTCTCTTGAGTCTAATAAGAATGGTATTACTGAGTAAACTTCAACTCAACTCACAGATGGCCTTGAACCAGTCTCAAAGGAGGAAATCTGAAGAGGTGTCACAATGCTGTGACGTTCAACAGCAAAAGGGCTTTGGGATCAGCAAAGCTTGAGCAGCCTCAATGCAACATGGGGCCAAAGACTGAGGAAGGCACTTTAGCATCTGTATGGACTCCTTTATGTGAAGATTTTGAATGCTTTGGGATGTCAGATTATTTAGGGTTTAGGCAGGTCCTTTGTGAATCACCTGGCAAAATTTAAAAAAGTGGTCCCTGGGATCCACTTGCAATCTCTACTGTGCTGGGAGAGCTTGCCATTACTTTGTGAGCTTCTGTCTGTAAAGCTAGGATGTCACTCGGGGACACTCAGGTAACAGACCTCTAATAGCTAGATAAGCACATATATTGACTACAGTAATGAATCCCCAAATGAAGAACCTAATTATATAYGTTAGAGCTGTGAGTGAGCTGATACAGGCCATTGATTGGTAATCCCTATGCCAGACCAACCTCTGCTGCAGCCTTTTGCAATACATACCACTGCATTTCACAGTATGTGGCATGTCTCTCAGGGAAATAAAAATCATTGTTGCTTTCTGTGAGACCTTGCCAAGCCATCTCATATTTTTGTAAGTAATTTCCATTCCKCTATGGTCTATTACACATGTTATTTTGAAAGAGTGGGAAAGAGTTAAGCAAAATGAAGACCATTATCAATATTTTATTTGTCACAGCTGAGAAACTACACTTATAGGTCAGTCTATTGCAATCCGTTCATTGATTTCAGTACTCAAAGCCCTTCAGGGAGTGTCTGAAATCCATTGATGTTTCAGAGTGTTAAGTTTTGCGTTCAGATTTCTGATAAAACTGAAGGATGTGTCAAAACCRTGTAACAGACTGTGAGTCTGATTTACCACTGCATCCTTCCTGTCTCTGCTGGTGTTAACTGCAGTAATTTCATTTAGCTGCATAGTGTTGAAGCTGCATAGTATTGATGTAATTCTTATATAGGTGTGACCCTCCAGAGACACACTTCCCTGCTTTTATTCCCACTGCCTTCAGTTCAGGGACATAATCATAATGATAATTAGGAATGATRAGCTGATTCAATCAGGCATATAAACACAAGCCCATCATGAAGTGTATCAGTAGTCCTACTGAATTTGATGGGGCCAGTTTCTTCCTTGAAGCTGGGAGTGTGCTTACATCCTTTGCAAATCATAATCTCTGTATTAAGCCTCTGCCTGGAACTCTGCAAAAGGGGAAGTCTTTTAACTGGCTATAACATGGTTTGGATCAAGTCCATAAGTAGAAGAAACTAGATAAGGAATTTAAGGGGGCTCAGTAGCTGAACTGTGCTTGGTACTCAATCCCAACTCATGCAAGTACATTTGCTTAAATTAAYTTACGTGTTTGTAAGTGAGAATGGAATTTGAGCAAAGTCACTTTCAGAGTAGGTTCTTGGCATTGTGTACAGACCCATTGCTTTCTGAAAGCAAAGTAGGATAATGCATTTTTTTTCCCTACAGATTGTATTGTCTGTTCTAGCTAGCTGCATTTAAAGATCTGCTGCCTCGAAAAGCAGATTTAGCAAGTTTCAAATATTTTTATTTATGGATGTCTTTCAGGCACAAAACTTGCCAGACTTCAGAACTGGTAGTGGGCTTCTGGGAAGAGAATTTGGCTTGGAATGAAGTATCCTTGATATGGACTGGATCTAAGACTGAATAAAATTTGCTCCTGACATATAAACACCTATTTATAACCATTGTGTGAAAACTTGATGCAATAATAATCATTGARAAAATATTCCAAATTTTAGAAGATAATCTTTTTAATGGCATTAAGAGATTTTACAAACAGCCAAAATATCAAAACTTAAGTAATCAAAGCAACCATAATCAAACTGAAAAGAACTGAGTGAATGAAATTGGGAAATGCATGTACTGTAATTTGATTTGAAAAGCCAATATTGCTAAAAAGCCTAAATGTTTCCTATAAGATTATGTTCTGATTCAGCATTTCCACACAGATCTTCTTCTGTTACTCAGCATTTGAATACAAAAACTACATCTAATCTAGTTAAAAATGATAGAATAAAAGCAGGAGCTTGATGTCCTTTGGGAGTCCTCAGGCTGAAAGCTAAATGTTTTTCAAGAAAATTTAAAGAATTAATTGAATTAATTTTCAGGGGACTAGGTTTGGGCTCCGACCACACAGGTAACTGGGAGGAATAACAATCCTAATGCTGCAGCAAGAGGGTTTTTATTGCTTGATGGCATTTACTGAGTACCTGTGATTTTTATAAGTTACCTTTGAACCAATTATTACTAGTTGGGCTAGCAGTTTGGTTACGGTAGTGCTGACTTCAATGATGATTAAAATGTGATTTTACTACAGAGGACTTAACTTCTCCTGCAGCTAGATCACTCAAAGCTAGTTTCAACCTATAGATGGCCCTCCTAAGCAGCAAGGGAGTAGGCAAGGGTAAGACACTGAAACTTCAGGTGGGCTGATTTGTGCTTCTCTCTGACCCACCTTCCTTCCCTGGTAGATCTTTAAACTGTGACCTGAAAAGTGTTGTAGTAAAATTTCCCCTCCAACACTGTGGAACTGTTATTTCTTTAAATACGGCTAAATATGACTTCTTAAAAAAGCATACTCAGCATCTTAGCAATAACTGTATTCTTTTCTTGAGTAGTAATCCTTTGCTAGGAAATGCCACAAGAGGTGTCCTGAAGTATTCCTGCTCCTGAAAGCCTATGAAAGAAAGTATTTTTTAGGGAACAGTGAGAGCCTTTGAGTGCTCCTYCTTACAACTGATAACTACCTAAAACAAGTGGAAAATTAGTATGTCTCAAGTATTAATGCAATGTTACATATGTTTATTAAAAGTCTCTACTTTCTGTGAGTGAGAGAGGGGGCATTGGTTGGTCTTTTTGATATGGACAAGTTAAAACACAGAAAAATCTTTACTGGTTGTGTAGTAAATCCCATTGAATGGCTTTGCAGATTCCAGGTGGTATACATTTCATCTAGTTTTAATTGTTAAAAAAAAGGCAAAAAATGTCACAGTATGCCATCTAGGTTACCAAAGGCTGATGCCTGCAGCATCTCTGTGAGCGGCTATTTTGATGAGAAAAAAGTGGGACTTATAAATATGAAGTTTCTGGAAATCTCCTTCACTTCAAAAATTTTGACTACCTTGGCCTAATTCCCCAGATGAAATGTTTAATATCAATATTAGATTCTTTTGCTGGAAATCATCAAAACAGACATATTTCTTGATGTTACCGGGACAGTTTTCAAAGAAACGGTTACTTAAGTATATAGGATAGGATTAATCTCACCTGCCTCTAGAAGTCTATAGTTTAAATGATGTCTATTTGTGAGCTAGTCACCTTTGGCTCCTGTTATTGTCAGCAGAAAGAAACTGGCACAGCCAAAGGGCATGTCTTAGACACCTACTGTATGCGAGACGACTCATCCAACCGAAAGTGCTTAACTCTTGCTGCTGACTGGGCTAGCCTGGAGCAACTAGCTCAGACTAGACACCTAGGTTCAAGGTGTCTAGTGTTAAGTGGGATGAGTCCCACTTTTTTTTAGTGTGTATATATATATACTGCTCTTAAAAATTACAGATAAAAATCATGCCCCTACTGAAATTAATGGAAAATTTGCTGCTCATTTGCATGAATAGGAGGATCTTCCAGCTTCATGGAACTACTCACACGGGTAAGAAATTATCTGTGTGCTTTAGTGCTTACAGGATCTAAGCCACACTTAATGCTGCTTAATTTGAAATAAAAGTCTCTGTTTATTTTAACTAGTATACTAAGATCACAAGTGTAGATCCATTTTTAGTGTATTCCTTTGTGTATCAGATGAGCTTTCTAGCCTGACCTCTTTGCTTTCCATGTCAGAGCATGTACAAGAGGATATGTCTAGCATATGTCTACATTGCAAGCCTAGTGTGCAGCTTTAAACAGAAGTTAGCTTTAAACCAGTTGTCTGGGGTACTGCAACTACTGCTCTTCACAGCTGGAGCCTACGTTGCTACAGGCTTCTATGCCTGAAGTGCAAATATTTGCCTCAGTCCATAGGACTCACAACCTTATCCAGACTCCTTGCAGCTTGTAGCTGCTCGCTGTGCCTGTCTCCTCTCTCCTCCCTGTTCATGATAGTTCCCCTTGGATTGCTTCTGCTGTTGCCAGAGCTTGAGCTACTGATAGCTTTAAGTGGCTGGAGGAACCTGCGGGGAACTGGAGAGTGAAGGATACAGAAAAGAATGGGTGAGGACAGCTCCAATATCTGGCAGGAAGAGAGGACTAGGAGGCTCATTACTCTCCCACAGCTCATCCCTTACTTACATATCCAGCGTGAATGTTCATCTCCTGCTATGCTCTCTGTGCCTCAGAATCAGAAGAGCTTTTGCACCACTGGTTGGTTTATCCTGTCCTCCTCATCCTTTTCATGAGGAGGGGCAGAATACAAAGCAGAAAGGAAGCTGTTTCTCCTTTTGGGGGTTTCAGGGTCACATTTGACTCTTTCACCTCATGATGTCCTTCAGGGAGTGTAGGGAAAATAACCCTATTCACAATGTGTCTGATTGTAATTGGAATTCTCATTCACTCTTAATAGCCGTTGTATCAACCATGCCCTTGATTTCCAGGTCTGTTGCATAAAGTAATGAAGAGGAAAACAGACTACAGCGCTAAGCCAAAGTAACTGGAATGTGGGGAGAGCAGACTTGAAAAGTCCCACCTCTGCTTGGAATGCCCCAGGGTGCTATGTAATGGTCAAAACTCGGTCAGGGGCTTAATAAAAAGGAACTTTTAGGCTAACACATTTTATTGGGTGCTAGGGGCAGGACAGGAATGGGTTTATAATCTACAGTCATGGTTCAGCTAACAGATGGTAACTTGTAAGCAGCGGTAACTTGAGTGCTTCATGTGATTGAATCCTGTGCTAAGTCATATAACCTGACGATSAGCTGATGAAAATGGCCCTGTACAGAATAACTGTGTTAGTTAAGCGCTGAGTCAATTTGAAAACCAATTCTAATTATGCTAGTGCAAATTTTGTGTACAAGCAAAACCTGGCTGTAAAGAACTGGTCAATGCTGATCTTTTCATTGAGCTGAAATCTGATCTTCTCTAGACCAGACTAGCACATACTGAGAAGACTATGYTAGAGACAGAATCACTGCCACTCTAGTTACGTTGTGATGGTACATGTTATGATGGTACATGAAATAAACAGTGGTGGTCCAGAAGATAGAGCAAGAGAGGAGAAACAGAGTAGAAGGAAACTTGCCAGATTTATGCAGTATCCCAAGCTGCTCCATCCCTTTTCAGTAACCTTCACCTTTTTGTGAGGGAAGTACACTGCAATGAGTTGGCCACACCGATGCATCGAGTCTGTGAAGCAGCATTTCAACCCTGCGTTAGCGTGGTGGCTGAGGTGACCCTGGCAGCCAAGGATCAGATGGAAAGCCATTAAGGGTGATTCCTCACCAGCACAATGTCCAGACGCATGTCACTGCTGCTCGGGGTCATCCGGGGAGCAATCATCCGTGAATTGATTTTACGGCAAGGCTGACACTTGCCTTCATTCTTTTAGAGGCAGAAATTGCTCTTAACCATGCTGCTCGCAGCCTCGGGATATAATCTCAGGAGCGCAGTTTAGGGGCACAGTCAGCTTCAAGGAGCATTACTTTGCTTCAGTGCATTCTTCTGTGTTTCCTTTTCCCTGCAGACCTTTTCCTGCTAAGGGGGATAGTTGGACCAGTGAATGCACTATTTTTTTCTTTCTTACTAGGAAAGCAACAGTCAGAAAGCCAATGTCTTGTGCGCTGTTGTCAAACATAACAACCATTTGCCCAGTTTGCTACTGTGTAGCACTCGGTTTATATCTAAGATCCCAGTTCATGATAATATTCTGCCTTAACGAACTATTTTACAAACAAATGCACGTATCAAAGTCTGCGCTTTGAAACCCTTATTTGCTAAAGCAATGATCCTAGGAATATGATTTAAGGATACAGCTTCTTATGCAAAGAAGAACCTTTTTTTTTTTTTTTTTTTTTTTTTAAGATCAGGACCAACATTTTTTTTTTAAATCGGAAATTCTTTGAAATACTTTTTTTTCCCTCATAACGCTCTTTAACGTCAATAATCATTTCTGTCTTCTAAAATTAAGAAGACCAAATTGTTCTCTTGGTATTGAAAGGCAGAAGAAATAATTGAAAATATTGTGTTTGTACCTTGAGCTTCTGTTATATTTCTCATGAATGGAGACTTAGGAAAAAAAGGAGGAAAACTATTCACCAAAAAAGAAAAGAACTAAACTAAAACCAAAAATATATTTATATAGTGATTTCTAAAGGATGCATATAGCATTGCAATGTTCTGATAATGGAAATAATTTGTTTTCGGAACAGTCTAAAGGTCGCTAATTTCCAAATAATGGGAAATGGCCTTCTTGACATGTTTTCCTTTCTGGTGTTTATGCTGCTCATATAGCAGCAAAATGCCAGGAGCAGAGGCGAGGCCGGGCAGGGAGCGTGAGCTCTCCGACAGCCACTGCGACCCCTTGCTGTACTGCAGCCCGAGCCGGTGGAGCAGCGCAGCGAYAAGGACACTGATCCTGCAGCCCCTTAAGGTGAGTAGCCCTCTCCCTTCAGGGTGGAGARGGTATTTTGTTAAAGGAAAATAAAGGCAAGCGCCTCTATGTACTAAAGTGAGTGCCTTTTCCAAATTATTCCATGAACAAATATCTCTGGGGRAAAAAAAAAATAAAGCAAAATTTGGAAAGAGAGCCCATCTGGAAAGCATACAGAGAAACATTTCTACCRGATCATTTTTTTCTTCTCTTCTTATACTTATGCATGTGAAACGTGGGGAGGGAAGTTATATTTGTGGTTGTGTTTACTTCTGCTACTGTGAAAGGCAAATGGGATTGGTACTTTATGGATTAATAGGATGGCAGGTGGCTTCTAACCTTGTGTCAGAGGGAGATGAGGATGCTTTCTCACCYCACAGCTCTTTTTCAAAAAGTATTGGAAAAGAAACGTTGGTGAAGTGGATGGAGAGAAGAGAGTTTTTGGAGCAGAGTGTCTAGTCTGACAAATTCTAGTTTGATAATAATAGAAGCTTTTCAAACCTACAGTCTGTACCCACTGCACCCTGTATGACTTTGGACASTGTGAGCAAAAGCGAGACTCAACAGCCCAAATCATGTGGATAGAAAAGGAAAATGTGAAACATCATTCAGTAGGGTAGGGTGCATACTGTATCTCAAGGCTACATGGCAAAGGAAAGCTTGCAAAAGCTGAGGAACAATCAAAAATGTTAAAAACAAGCTTCAAAAAGCCTGTGAAAACAAGGGAGAAAATTGAGACCCATGTGAAGCACCCCACAGGTTCCTTTCTCATTTGGTTTTTGTATCGTGTTCTTCATGGACTTTAGCACTGTGAAGCAAGGACCAGTTATCTTTCATGCTGTTCACAAGGAAAGATACACTGTGGTGCACAGATRCAAACAAATCTTATTATTGTTTCCATTATCATTATTTTGATTATTCAGTGTATCCTAGATGAGAGTGAGTGATTAAAGGAAGATTTAAGTGCAGATTTTAGTTGAACAGATACTGAAAAAAAAMCATCTTTGGCAAAGCCTTTTGCTGTTGCTCTTTGCACCCTGGGGAAACTTCAGATGCCTGATCATTTCCCCTGGCCCCCCAGCTCTGGGGAAATCATGTCTTTTTGTTGGCTCCCTTGGCTTCTCAGGCAATGCAAAGAGCTGGCTCAATGTGGAGCCTAATGACAATTCATTGCCAAGAGGGAAGTAATTTTCAGACCTCCTCCTCTTCTTCTTGCCATGAATATAATAATACACTTTGGAGACATTACTAGGGTAATCTGAAAAAAGCAACACTGTCAGAAATCAGCAAATGCCTGATAGAACTAGTCATTCACACAGCTTAGCTATGCTGTTAAGAATCACTGTGCATCATATTTCACTCTTCACTGACATCTTGCTGGATTTTTCCCCAGTGAGAAGTAGTCTTTGCATTAAACCACAGCAAGAGTGCTATAGGTTGGACATAATTGTTTTTTTTTCTTCCTCTCTTTTTTTTTCTTTTTTTTTTTTTGCATAGAGCTACTTCATGTTGCAAAGATCATCAGATGAAATGAATGCAGCCCAGCTGGGATTTGCTGGAAATGCGTTCAACTTGGCAACACCTCTCACAGAGTGACTGGGTCCCTAAAAGCTTTGTTTAAAATGATGAAATGAAAACAAAGGAGACATAATTAGYTGGTGTGTAATAATAGACAAGGCTTATATCCAGCTACTGTAAAAGTCATTTAATGAAGGGTAATCTGGACATAAGCCTGCACACTATAGCTGTAAAATATTTAAGCTTTTTAATGAGAAGGAAAATGGAGAGAAGGGTTTGCTAACGTGATTAGGAAAAATGCCTTTCATAACCATTTTTACAGGGGGTTACAATTCCTAAACTGAGGTTTGTAGCTCTCTTGAATCCAAAGCAGCAATAAAACTTTTATACTGCACCAACACTTAAAAGCTACATACATCACATTGGTTTTATATGTCTGAGTGGGAACATCAGTGTACAGCTTTTATGTCTGCAAAGGGCTATGTTGGCTACTGAGTAGCATCTCCTGTTTCTTCCACTTACTTCAGATTGTTGAGTGCTTGTGGATGAGCAGTCATTAATCTTAAGCAGCAGTAAAAGTTGCTTTTGGAGTTGCTTGCTTTCTTCTAGCTTTTGCTCTCCATCTTCCCTCCCTTTCCTTCCTATCTTCTCAGGAAACATTTTTTTTTTTTCTCATGCTTCCCATGCCGTAGCCTCCCCATAGCCACCAGAGCAAATACTGCCTAGTCTGAGGTGGGCTGGCTACTCCAATGTGATAAATAGATACCATTATTTTTAATCTATCCACAGGTAAATGCAGGGTCAAATGCAGGAATCATCTGAGGATGTTCCATGATGGGACAATCATAACTGATGTGAAAAATAGTTATCATTCCCTTGCGAAATATCAAGCATGGTGTGACTATGGTATTCACCTCATCTAAGGCAGATGTACTTATGTTTTTACTGTCTATCCCTTAGGGAGGAGAGAGAAGCAGTTCAGGCCTCCTGAAGGAAACACTTCTCCTAATCAGTGGGGAAGGATGGAAAGCAAGGATGAAAACCACATAGGCAAAGTACTTTCCTTTCTTCATTCRAGAGAATGAATGATGAGTTTCATACACAGCAGAGAGCCTGGGACCACTTGACTTTCCTATGTCACAAGAGTAGCTGGGAAGGGCCACATCATGCTGAGACAGGGTGCATGGTTATGCTTGGTTGTCTGAGAACAAGGGAGAGGAAGAACTGAAAGTCTRGTTTCCACCCTAACACCCTCTGTGGGAAAACTGTACCCCTTGCATCTAACATGTGGATGGAAGCATATCCAGGGGTAGAGCCTTCCTTCCAATCCTCTGTGTTGATGGATGTAGGAGGGAGGGCCAGGTGACAGCGAGGAGCTGCTGGGTAGAGGAGGGAGTTCTGCCGTTCTTAAATTTTTGAATTTGAAAGGAAGAATGTCCTGGGGAGTCATGTGTCCACTAAATGCCAAAATGTTTCCTGAGCACTGCTTTTCTGGCTGGCTCATGTGCTCGGCCATTGTTCAGCCAGCATCAGCTGTGCTATTCCTGATGTTTCTTAGATTCTATTTTCAAAGGCTCCATGAATTGCACTCATTGTCAGTACAGCCAATTAGAGTAATTATTGCTATTATTTCAGGGATCTCTTACAGAAATAATATGCTTATAGAGATAATTTTCTAAGTCTTTCAAAGTCATGACTGTTCCATCAGAATTTTAGCTCAAGTGGCTTAAGTATATAAATTATACTTGTCTGTTGGTCTGTATCTCATGTTTTTGCAAATTTATCAYTTAAACTTCCATGTAGGAATAGAGCTAATAAATATTTATGTATATCTTTCTACCTTGATATGTTAATTCTGGCATGTATGCTAATCAAGGAGCAGCTAAAAAAGATGACTTCATTCTGTTATAATTTATGAATCCTGCACTGAAGTATTGGGACTGGGCTGAGCATGTGTGACAATACCAGTTAAGAATGATTTAACATGAATTGCTCTCTGCAGATACCTGTTTTACTTTATTAATTGTGTAAAAACACCTTAGATGACTAGCTTCGCTGTTTAGTGCCTCGGGGATTTGTTTCAAATTAGGTAGAATTAGTTCTTTCTTTCCCACCTCCTTCCCATCCTTCTAAGCAAGGTACTGAAATTGCTTATTTTGAGTTGTGCACTGTAATAATCTTACTGACTTCAGTGGTTAGTTACAAAAAACCCTAAATGCTTGTAAGAGTGGTACATCCTTATTGTTACCAACTTGATAATTTAAACAGACTAARGAGTTAATTTGTGAGTAAGTTCAAGGTGACTGACACATTTAATGTTGTGAGCAGAGCCACAGAAGGACTTTCTGAATGTTAAAGAATTAAAGAAATGCCTGAAATGATCCCAAAGAGACCCCCTCATGTTTACTTCAAGCATAGGGTCCAAGCGATGCACTGTATCTGAGATCAGTGATGTAGATGGAGGTTTGGATTTAAGTTTTGCAATAACATTCTGACTGGTGGAACATTAGTATAAAAATCAATATGAGGATTTACAACTATTTGTCATTCAATTATTTATAGAAGCTGAAGATCTTCTTAGGAATCTGCTCTTGACTTCAGGTAGCAGGGACCTGCTTTCAGCAACTTAATGTAACTTAATGAGAAAAATAACAGTGACCCGAACCAGACTAGTTAAATTAAACCAAATCCCAAAATATGTGCTTACAGGAAAGACAAAAGATTGAACCTCTTGTAAATTGACAAATCTCATCAGTGATCGTAAGCTGTGGACACACCATATTGCATGTGTGCTGAAAGATATGATATATAACTGATTAGAATTAATTTTATTTTTTTTTATCATTTGAATGAAATTATAAATAACAGGAAGATTTGAAAAAAAAGCCCCTAACTCTACTATAAACAACTTCCCATATCACAAGTTGGTCTCCATTCTTAATAAATATGAAAATGATGTTTATCATGTTGAAAAATCTTGACCCTCTGAAAGATAAAGTGACCTTTGAATGTAAGGGGTTAAAAAARACCAGATGCTCAGAACTGACTTCATTGTAGATTCAAAGTGCTTTAAGTTAAAAGATGAAAGACTGAGCCTTGTCTTTTCTCATTTGATGTTGCAGGTCACCAAGGTTACATGCTCTATGTGAAGGCCGTATGACTGCAGAATATGAAAACCTCTTCCTTGTCATCTTGTGGCTTGGTAGCCAAATTACCCATTGTGGTTATAAATTAGAATTTTGTTTTCAGATGACTGTAAAGACAAGAAGGGCTAAATTTAAAATCCTGATTCAAAAATGCCCAGTTTCAAACCCTTTAATGTGAGAATTCTAGGGACTGAATTTAACTGGTAGAAGATGACACTCAACTGAAAAAATCCAATTTGGCTTATGAACTAGGTATAAGTATCCTTTTTATTCTGTTTCCCTATTCAGTCCCYGAGTAGGTTAAAGAAGAATATTTGCTTTGTTAAGTGGTCAGAAATTGTCCAGCCCATAAAAAGAAAAAAAAAAAAAAGTGAGTAAAATATTTGTAAAACTTGTAATGTAATTAAATATGATTTTTTTCTCCCTAACCTCTAAAGGTTTACTGTAAAAACATATAATTACAATTTCAGACAATCTTTCCAGTTTGTAAGATGGGTTGTTTGTCTGATTGATTTGATGATGTGAAAGGAAGAGTTTGACAAGTGCGAGGCACGATATTGCTTCTGAACTGGATTAGCTGGATCCAAGTCACAGGGGTGATAGAGGCTGTAAGGTGCAGATTTTTTGTGTTTACCCTGATTTTAATAAATCAGAGATTTATACAGTATCATTATTGCTGTTTCACCTTGTTAGTAGAGGCTTTCCAATGGGGAGGATTCTGAGAATGTGAGATTTTAATATTTCTAGTTAGAGATATGCAAGGACAATGGAAGGAAGAGTGTGACTTCTGCCAGAGGCATCAAGAAGGAGAGAGCAGGTCATTGATGCCTTCTGTCAAAACAACAACTCACAATAGGAGTCCCTCATCAAGGGCTGCTTGGGAGCAGTGGAAGAGGAGTCAATTTTCTTGGTAATAGGATGATTGGGAACTGGTATTGCATCCATTGCACTCTTCCCTCCCTTCTTCACCTAGTTGTACTGTTGTATGACATGCTGGTGGGAAATGAAGTGTACGAATAAAGAAGGGCAACTGACATAGTAGAAATCCTGTAGAAGTTTAGAGGTTCCAGGAAAGCACTTGACAGCCTGTGCTTTTGAAATTTGGTTACCAGCTGATGGACTGCTGCTTCTGCTGTGCTAGAGGGAATGCAGGCTTCTGCAAGTGGTTTTGCTATTGTGAAGCTACTTAAATGTGCTTCTCTTAGTATATTTATTTGCCACACTCCTGAGCAGTTCCATTTTTTTTTTTTTTTATTATCCATTTTGTTTTGGTAAGAAGAGTGTAAGAATTACTCCTGTTTCAGCAAAACCTGGCTCTTAAACCATTTATTGCTCTGGCTGTCCCTCAGATCTGTGAGAAAATGACACAGCTGCTGGTGAGCCTTTGGGGAGCTGCTGTGTTATCATGGACTAGAGCTGAGGAGCTTGCCATAGCAGGACCAAGAGAGCAGTGCTGCACATGAGGTAGCCAGGGACTAACAGTTGCCTCCACTCAGCAAAATTAATTTACCCTTTCAGCATATCTTTTAGATCTTGGTACTTAGGAGCTTTTGCTGTCCTAAACCCGTATTCATCTTACCTATATGTAAGAGTCTAAAAGTTAAATGTCGAGTCTCTACAGTAATCTTATCTATTTCATATAAATGGTCTTAACTCTCTCTGAACCATCTTGGTCTTTTACTTATTATGAGAAGATTTGATGCCTGCATTGTTTATAGCTAGTAGAGCATAAGTTTCACTTTCGCCCGCTGTCTTGGCCAGATTAAAAGTTGGAGGATCCATTGTTGAAAGACTCAACAATGATTCAAATGTCTTTGTTGAAGATGCACTCAGAGGTAGGTCACCACCATTCTCATTTCATGGATTGTTATCACACCTGAAATCTCATCTGCAAGCATTTCTTTCTTAAGTGGTATACAGGTTTGAGAATTTAAAGTGCTTTCCAGCTTTGGATGTGATTTCTATCTTCATAGCAAATTTTTAGACTGCCTTTTTTTTTTCTCCCTAGACACAAAGATAGATATATATATAATTTCTGTCATACAGATACATTTCTCTTGAAGGATAGAAATGAGTGGTTTACTTAAACAGGATGCTGTTAAACAATGTCCATCATCCTCTTTGCAAAATGGACAGTTATTAGTAACCTATTTCTTGGAAGGTCTTGCCATAATCTCATTATATATATATACATTTTTATATAAACTTGATCAGTAACTCTTTATTAGTGCTGCTAGATCCTTAGGAAGAGCAATAAGTAGTATTGGTTGGGGAAACAGATACAGAAACTGGCACAGAATGAAACTCAAATGGTCAATGTTTGTTCACTACACAGCCTGCCAGGAGTGGAATTCACCTAGAAAATTTGAATTCTTATCTCACCTTCAAAAGGCAGCATATCTTGACTTGTGTGCTTGTATATCTTTCCCTCACTTCAAACGAACACTGAATTTTCACTTAAGCAAGAACATGATCGCTCCCTTTGCAAAAGTTTGTTGACTCTTTATATCCCAGACCAGATAACTTGTTCTTGGTTGTGAGGAGTCATGCACTTTTATACAAGTTAATGAGATTGTTTGATGTTGAGTGCTCCTAAACTTCAGCATCTAACTTTCAATGTCTCAGTTCAAAAGAAATATGGGAATACAACCTTGATGTAGGTACCAATAATAGGATTTATTTCATCTGTAAACATCAGAGGTCCAGTCAAAACTAATTGCCTTTCTCCCTCTCCAAAATCTATCTAAGGAATAGAGTAAATCACTCTTTGGAAGTTATCTTTCTCTTTATTGATTGTATTTAGAGATGGACCCCACCTCTACTTCCCATAGTTTTCCCTTGAAATCTGTGGGAAGCTGAATACTTGCATAAAAATGAAGCATGTAAACACCTTTAAAAAGCTGGACATTTTTGTCTGATTGTGTTTCTGTCTGCTTCAAAATTCAGAAGGGTCATCTTACTGCTTGTTTTTATAGGCGAAAAATCTATGTATAAATCCTCCTGTCAGGAAAAATACTATAATCAACCAAACCCCAGTAATTGTGTTCTAAATCTTTATAGCCTCAGTTTAAGTCCTTAACATATTTAGAATAGCATATTTAGCTGCATTTCTTCACTTACTTGCCTTTAGAATGCAAAGCACACCAATAGAACTATATGAATAATAAATGACAACACTGTTTATCATCTAAATTGTTATCGTTTAGAAATTTTCTCTCAAGTCTTTCTTCTAGAAATCTATTCAACTCTCCCTAATGACACATTTGGATGAACATTTTCAACTGTGAATGCCTAAAGTTAGTCATCTAGGTCTATATTTAGGGACAAAAATGCATGACCCGATTTTCAGAGTTGCTGATTACTTATTTTGACGCATTAATACGAATTTAACAGCTTAGCTGTAGGTGCCAAAGTCTGATTTTTTTTTTCCTGTGTACAATTTGTATATCAAACTGCAGAACACGTGCAGAATTAAATTACTAATGAATGATGACAATATGCCATATAAAAACAATGCTACATTGATTCATTTATTTGTTTACATGGTTGGGCAGGCTAATTTTATTCACAGATTCCACCATGAAAGCTGATTTATAATGATTTGAACAGAAAAGCATATATTGCTCCCATTTCCTATGAAGACAATGGTGAATTTTGTGTGAAAAAGCAAATTCTCCAGTTGTTCTTTGTAGTATGCCAAGGAGAAATGTAAGGAGATTTTGTGCTTTCTAAATTGAAAGTCAACTTAGCTTTTTCTGATAACTTTCATTTTATTAAAAAAAAAAAAAAAAAAAAGGATGTTGCACAATAAATTGATGCACAAAGCTTTTCAGATAACATTAAGAGCCATATGTTCACTTTGGAGATATATGATGGCACTTTGAAATATGGCTGCCTTGTCRTTTAAAAACCCAATTCATCAAAGCCCTTGGCTACTTACATTAATAGGGCATAACCATTTGTATAGGATATTACTGGAGACAGATCTAATAGCCTGATTTGCCATACCTTGTCCATCGGAGTTTGAGAAGATCTCAAGATTACTTTGAGGAGGAGTGAAATAAGGATTATTGAATCATTGTGCGATTGACTAGACTATAAAGACATTCCTAATGACCATTGTTTAGGGTGTTGTCACATTCTCTGATTTTACATAGAATTCTTCTTGATACCCACAAGAGTTTTATGTAAATAAAAGAAGAAATGAGGATCAGCTGTTGAGGTTCCTGCATCTTGAAAGAGCTTGCTTGTGGGCCACGATCCAACAACTGTAAAAGCCCTATGGACCAGGGCACCGGTTACAGGATCCCATCTACTTAATTTGCCTTGGAAAAGCCTTAAGGAGAACAGCTTGAATACAAGTAAGCTGAATCAGTATCACACAGCTCCACCTGACATTATATCGACAGCAGGTGGTAAATGTGGATGGAAGTGTCTAAGCTAAGACTGACGATCTCTGAATAAAGCATACAGTCCCCTCAGCATCAGCAGCTGTRTGATCACTGGGGAGTTGTTTGGTTACATGTGCTTTTTTTCCACATCTGTCATTTTAACTAAATCAGTGATCTAAATGAATAGTGTCATGCACGGGAACATTACATGGATTTATGACAGCTGAAATATATAACACCTAAAGGATTTGGGGTATATGTAGCAGTGAATGGATTTYAGAAAGGCATGATTTTCATTTGTGGTAGATATAACCTTAATCCATTATTCATGACATCATGCAAAAGAGAATTGTACATTGGGTTCACAGGACAGTCTTCTGGCTTTTCAGAAGGGAAAAAAAAAAAAGAAATTTAGGAGAAAGATTTATGCAACTGTTGCCTATGTTTATGGTTGGAGCAAACAAAGTACAATTTCCTCCTAATTAGTTTATAACAGGTGCGAACAAATCCAGCAGAAGGGAAACTGCTTGCACAGTATCTATACAGCATTTGACATGAGTATAGAAGTAAAATAAGAAGCATCTGTCATCTATGTTTTTTTTCCTCTTGTAGTGTGCAAAAAATCCATAAATGCCATTAGATAGTGGTGTTATGATGGCTCAGTGATGCATCCTTGCCCTTGCTCTGATTCATRCTGATGGAGAAGAGCTCTCACAGAGCTCTGTGACTGAAGATACTACCACCTCTCCAACTGTTTGAAATAGCCTACTCCAGCTGACTGTTCTCATCACTACGCTGACAGAAGGGAACTCATACTGGATACATGTGCCATACTGGTACCCCCATTTTTAGGTCACCCTGGGGGCAATTTTTCTTCAATTAAAATCAAAATCAATGTCTTGAAAAGCTTTCACTGAATTTTAAAGAAAGAGAAGACTTTCTTCTTTAATTTTAAATTTTAACTTCCCTTAAAAAGTCCATATTTAAGGAAACAAATGAAGGGATTAGATCTATAAGAATGAGATACTATTTGACTTGGATGTTAATGCTGTTATTTTAAAACTGCCGGTAAATGAAAAAACCTAGCAGATTGACATCTGATTGTTATATAGAAATCAACCGAATCATTTACGATGAAGTGCTTAATCATTTTCTTGTGGATAAAAAGAACCATTCTGATGGCCATATAACGTATTAGCATGGGATCAAAGAGTATTGCTGTGTAAACACATTTTGCCGTTGGTTCAGACTTCTAATGAAATCATAATAAAAAAACAGGTCAAATATTGTCACAAACTGTCAGAAACTGCCCTGGCAGGAAATACCAAATCCCATAGCAAACCTGCACAAGCTATCAGAAATTAGCTGTTGTTCTGCTAAAACAGCAACTGAGAGTATGTCTTACAGTAAGAGGATTAGTATTTTAATACCATAAAGGTACAGGTGGATTAGGTAACAGGTAAGTTTATAGCATGACATTTTTTTTTTTTATCTGCAGGAGGAAGCTGAAACACAAACTGTAAAGGAAAAAACAAGTTCCCCAGGTGAGAAAATCATATCTCTAGAAAAATGTATCTTTTGCAATTTAAGATGTTATCGCTTACTCAACCCTGTCTGTCGTGATCATACCTGTTCTGTCAGAAGTTACCGCCGTGGCAGCAGATAGCAGATAAGCAGGTACTCATTGATGTTTTGCCGCTTCCAGTTGTGGTGCACCACCATAGCAAAAACCATTTTTCACTGGTGATTTAAATGGGATTGTGAACTGGAATGGGAATTGGGATGCATATTCTGTCCCTTTCTTTTGTGGGTGCTAACCTCTTGCAGGGAGCAGCTGGCACAGCCTTTTAAACTGCTGCAGCAAGATTAACCAGGTGCCTTTGTCAAGGATGCCTGAGAGGTGGCATAGTAGCTCAGCCTAGGATCTGTGCCTACAGTCAGGCCTAGGCACTTGGCTTGTTTCCCTTATCTTTTTATGGATGAACATGTGCAGCATCTTGGATATTTTTCTGTAGGCGATTAATTTATAACCTGGGAAAATTGGATCAAATTTTTCTTGAGGTCAACGAGACATATTTTTCAGTGCCTGCACTGGGTCTGTTTGAATGTTGAATTTTGAAAGCTACTGAGGTTATTCAGAACTCTGACAAAAAATAGCATTTGAGCTGTCCTTGTTCTCAAAGCAATAAAACCTAAAAAAAAAAAAAAAAAAAAAATCCAAAATATCCTGGCTCTCCTGGGTCTTAAAACAGTTTTCAAGCAAACACTGAGCTCAGACACTCAACATTTGGCAAAATTAGAGAGGCTTGAAAATGAGCATTTACCCTGGTAAATGCTTTAATACAGGCTTCATTACCTGTGCACTCTCTWCCACAGAATTAAGATGACTGCAACTAAGGATGGATTAGATAATAAACTCAGGGACCTACAGAAAACGTACAATAGCCTCACCAGTGGAGAAAGCAGCCAATGTGCATTCTATAAAATGAGTATTATTGCTGGAGATCTTTCCCTGCTCAAGAATCAAGGACAGGGAGTGGAAAGGCTGCCAGGCTGCCATTTTGTTCAGATTCTTTTGTTTGGTTGTCTCAAAAGTTCAAAGTTTGATAACGCAGAAGTTCATTAATTTATTCTAAGAAACAAGTTGAGTTGCATAATAACGGCTGTAGGTGATGCAGACCCTATCTCATCCCGATTTTCAGAAATCTACCCTGTCACTGAAGTTTTAGTCAGGTCAATCAGCTGCAGCAAACGTCTCTGAGCATGTCCCTTCTCCTTCCTGGTGAGGATATATTTCCTTCTGCAGAACATCTATTTCTAGCAGAGCAGGGTTGCTTTGACACTGCTTGCAGTTGCCATTATGCAAAATATGTAACTGCTCAAAAGGGATTATTGTGTCTCTTTGAAAACCTAAGGCACACATGTCTATGTCTACAGATACAGCACAACAGAACATGTGGATAGTCTGTAAAATCAGATGACTTTTTTTCCTTAGTGCCATGCATTGCGTGGATGTCRGCTTTCTTTTCACCAATCCCTATTRTGATSACTGAGTGAAGAATGTAGCTGAAGAGAAGGAACTACTTGTTTGAATAGCTGCTCATCTGTTCTGTTCAATCATGCTCAAGTTCCTGCATAGCCTATTTTATGTTTGAATGCTCTTTGAAGATATGCTCTTGTGTACTCAAAGACCACACCTTGGTCCCGGATGTTCTAACGCTCTGGTGGTGCAATGCTCTAAGGACACTGAGTAGTTATGGGATGTAGAGTTACAGGATATGAATGCCATAGGAAAGGCACAAGAATATCCTCATTGTTGGCAACCAGTGGGACCTTTGAAATATATGCTATGGGCCTCCTTAATCTAATATTAATGAGATAAAATCATGACACTAATGGCTAAATGAAGTTGTAGCTGTGTCTAGAACACAGTTTGTTGTTTTCCTCATCTCATTCTCTGTTTTTTCTTTTTTTGTTTTTTGTTTTTTGCAAATCTGTTGTCTTCCATTTTCTCTTCATTGCAATATCTGGCTGAGGATGAAGCTGCCATGCCAAGCCCAGAAGTCTTTTTCTTTTCAAGAGTAAGTGATGATTAACACTTCTGTAACACATTTGATGTGGACTGGTGGATATAGTAGGAAGAGATTCCCTTTGTCTCTGAGAAGGTAAGTATTAGCAGTGCTGCAGTAAGAAAAAGCAAACACTTAAACACTTTTCTCAACGCCTTGGGACAGTTAAGACAACCTTCATGTGAGATTCAAAACAAGTGGAGAGAATAAGAAGTAGCGGGCCTCATCATTCTGTTGTGGCTTTATTTTGGGGATGAACAATTTTTTTCTTTACTATCCATTAGCTTTTCACAGTGTGTTATATGTGTGTTTAGTTACATGATAACTAACCACTGAGTTGGTGCCCATTTCTCATTTACCAAGAAGCTGGRGCCATCCATGCATGGGTCTGGTATTGCTGCGTTAAGTTGACCAAAGCCATAGTTTGCCTGCAACATGTAGAATGATAAAAGCAGCTGGAGGCCTTTGTTTTGGTCAAGTGCTGCTGTTCATAGTCACAAACCAGAGACATGTGTAGCCCCTCTGTGGCAGCTTATTTATTTATTTATTTATTTATTTATTTATTTAATAGAGTTTGTTGAGGAGTGGGATGTTTCGTGGCCTCTGACATGTTTTTGTAAGAAGCAAGTGTTTCAAGAAACGTTTTGATTTAAATTTCTCTTATACAGCTCCCTGTAATTGCTATGATTGGAGTTAATGACTCAGTCCAGTCCAGACTGTTTTCCTCTATTTCCTGGGACTGAAAATGCATGTATGAATGACAAGTCTTTCTGAAGGCATAGATATTTTCATAATTGCACACATACTCATAATTGGGAAGACACAGGAACACCTCTTTTCTAGCTCTGGTGTCCTCCCACCCACCTTCTCCCAGATGTTTTCTCTGCTTTTCTTTATCATGCTGTGTGAAGATGCTTTGTTTGCTGTTTTCACTCTCTTCTTTTAGTAAAGCAGTTATTGCTTCTTCTTCTTAAGTGTCCTCTGGTGAGAATTCATTCTCACTCTCCATATCATTTTATTTCAGTACTGCTGTGCAAGTTTCATGCATGCACTTATGCCTCCTTTATGGTTTACTTTTCATATCTTTTTAATATTTTAATATTCTTTAACAAAAGTCCCCAGTCTGTATTCTGTCTCTCTTTTTTTTTTTTTCTCAGCCTCTCTAACTTCTTCTCTTGTCTTTCCCTTCTTTACTTTCTTTGTTTCTTTTGTCTTTGAACTCATTGGCAGATTATAGTGGAGCTCAATTAATTTATCCAAGAGTCTCCAAGCTGCTATGTTTCTGAGGATAGCAAATTCTTCTGCCAAACCATGGGATCTGTGGCTAAAAATTGCTCATTCTTCTGTTTGGCATATACTGCTGTCTTTCTGTCCTTCTCTYTTACATCTTTCTTAGTGAAGGTCTGTCTTTTTGGACATTATGGATTTTTTTTTTCAGTTTGCTAGCTCAAACAGCTCAGGTTTTATGGATCAGATTTTAAACAGCTCAAACAGCTCAGAATTTAAAAGCTACAAAGGAAATTGCCCTCTCTGCAAACAGYACTCAGTTTCTTGTTCTGCTGCAGGAAACAAAGCAAAACAAAACAAAAAATCCCCCTTTCTGATGGTCCTGGAAAATTAAGACTGTCCCTCGTTAACACCATTTTTAAAACTAGATATTGATATTTCTTGTACACTTGCTTGGTTCATCCATCACCCGTAAGAATGGCTTTCAAAGCACTAATCTGACTTCCTATTGATAAAGAAATTAAATTCATTATTTACATAATGACACCCAAAAAGATGGGCTTTATGACAGATGACATTATAGGCATGAGAATCACTTGGTGGGAAAAATTATATGTAATATGTGATGAACTAACAAAGCAGAACAAGTCTATATCTGATGTAGATTTGATGTGAATGGCTACATAGAATCTTACTGAAGGGAGCTGCCCACTGTAATTTCCTTMTTTTGCAATATGATGATCCTATAACCAAAGAAGCCTGAACTGGTTAGTCACAAAAAGAACAATTGGGCAATCGTGTTCTAAAAAAGGAGTGTTAGCTGTTATGTTCTTGTATCATAAGATGAATTTGAATTAATATTCCCTCTGTCTCTTTGGCTTTACTTCAGAAATACATATTTCAAGGGAARGGGAGACTTTATAAGCTTTAGGCAAGCTTTGTTAAATTGACAATATCCAGTGTGCTGGACGAAATGTGCCGGAATATGGATTCTGTGAGGTTCTGAGTCTTATTGCATCTGCAGGCAAAGAGTAGAAACTCTTCTACATTAGACTTGCAAAATGTAACTTGCAGTGCAATACTTTCTGTCTGAACTATTTTGTCAGGTTAGCACWATTAAATCCTGTTTCAGGCTTAAAAAAAAAAAGAGAGAAAGAAAGAAAAGGAAAAGAAATTCTAAGTCATAAACCTGTCCTGGTTAGTGCACTGAACAGTTCAGAAACAATCTGAAAAAAAGTCACAGCATCTGGAATAAATATATTAATTGATAATTAGAAAGAAACAAGATATCTGACCTACATTCAATTCTTTATCCTGTCATTGGCCTACTAAGCCAACTGAAAGAAGCTATAGCCTTTGATGTGCCTTTATTTTTGCATGTTTAATGGGGTCCCTGCTCATGTAATAGTTGAGTGCCTCTTATTCTTGCTAATGCATTTAATCTCAAAATGTGTCTTTGAGACAGGGAAATGCTATCATTTCCATATGCAGATGGAAAAGTGAGGAGAAGGTTATATTCATACYACCAAGTGTGATCAAGTTATATATGACTCTAAATTCTTCGGCCAAAGCCAGCAGCTTTGGGTGGCAGATGACCTGAATCACCTATTTTTTGTTTAATAAGGACAATAATTGTTGCCGTAAGAAATGTAATGTTTAAGTGATCAGTGACAGTGATGAATGTTCTTTTTGCAACTGTTCTTAGGCATCTTACTTCTCCTGAAAAAAAAAGAAACCTGACCCCAAGGAACTTTGCCCTGAATTGCCTGCTAAGTYGAGGACTAAGTATGCACAACAAGGAAGTACTGGTAGGTGCAGATTCTCCACTCTATAAAAAGAAGTATTTTTCTCTTTTCCTAAGTGGAAATTCCTAAATAAGTGTAGCTTTCCTGTACAAAAAAAAAATATTTTCCTAAAATTAGGACTGCAAGTCTTACTTATTTTGCAGATGAAAGGATTACAAATATCTAAAACAAGATACTTCTATTTACTAATCATTATGCCTTGACTAGAAAGAAAATTGCAAGTYCCTGTCATCTCTGTGAGGCCAGGAGGGTACAAATGAGATTTCTCTGGATATTGATTTCTATGCAAACAAAAGAACAAGAAGAATTGTTAAGGTAACTGATTAATTTTTATTACAGCTAATATTTGCTTCTTTTCTCAGAAGTGAGATCTAAGAATAAATAAAAAAAATAGTGAGAAGCTATTGCACTTTGTGGGTAATTTGCAGTACTGGCCTCTCGCTATTGCTCTCAGAAAGCAGTATTTTCTCCTGTGTATAGATCCAGGCTCCAAACTCACTAGCCTTGTCTGTGCTGTCTGCCCAAAGCCACTTTCAGGATTGCTCTTGCCTGCTATGCACTGGAGCCTGCAAGTGTGGCTGTGTGGGCTGCCAGGCTTGTCCCCTCTGTGGCCTGCAGAGCTCCAGGTGCTTTAGCCAGACCAGCGGGCTTGTGTGTGCAGCAGCCAGCTGCCTCTGAGCAGTTTGCAGCCTGCAGAGAAGCTGCTAGGAGGACAAGGCATKGAGCACGCTGCTCTTTTCAGGCTTATATGCACACAGGTGCAGMTGAACTGTCAGACGGGTTTCCATATTTCTCCATATCAGGCTCTCCCTTAAGGGTCTATCTATCCTGCTAAGTGCATTTTCTCCTGGGRATGATGTCTGCTCTTCTGGAAAAGTGGTGTGAAGTGGGCTATTTGTATGCTGCTCAGAGTTGGGTAGCAGCCTCGTTTCCTTTGTACCCGTGTATTGCAGCCCTTGTCCTTGGATCTTTTCTTGTCTCTTTGGCTGGAAGACATGATCATTACTTTTCTGTATGTGCCTTTTTTTCTTTTTCACTTGGAGCATCAGAAATAACCAAAAGCTTGTGTTGCAGCCCACCAATATTTGTGTAAGATGGGTTTTGTCTGGCGGACATATGGTAGATATTTGACAGCACAAAACCTGGTGGGATAGAATTAGAGAACTGGCTAGAAACAKCTAGAGTTGACAGGTAACCAATTCTCTTCACTGCTACTTTTGGAAGCAATTCATTTACAGGGCTTGTCTTGGTTTTATTTAGAGGAAATTGGCTAGTTCACTCCAAGAGAGAGTCTGTGAGTGAAGTGGAACTTGTGTAATATGTATGATCAAGATGTCACAGCATGAGAATGAACTGGGAGGTAACTTGTTGYGCAATGTAGATAACAATAACGTGTGCGTTATTTTGCACAAGGGTTCCTGGAAAGAGCTTAGTAGTTTTTTTTAAGGTGCAGCAGATAATATGTATCTTGCTGCCCCATTGTGCCCCAGTGTCCTCCTCTTGGGCAGGCACTCAAGGCTACAGCCCTTACAAATACATAGCAATTATATCTTTGGTCTCTCCATTTCCTTCGAAGTGTCACGATATATCTGAGGAGAGCAGTTGCTTTGGAAGGAGAGGTCTGGATTTGGTTTCTTGCTTTGGCTCCACAGCTCAGATACTTTGAGCTTAGCCTCTACTTTTCTTCCAAGGCTTTCCTATCTTTCATTAAATTATTAGCTGTACCATGAAATCCTCCAGTGGACATGCAGCTTCTACCACAAAAGTGTTTTTGCAAGAACAGATTATATCCATTCCCTACAAAATGAGCTACTCCTCAGAAATGCTGCTGCTGCCAGCATTTGAGTCTGCAGAGAGGATTATGCTTGTGCAAAGCTATGGTAAAAAAAACGTTACCCCAAATAGACTTTACAGTTCTGAAGAGTTTTCTAGTATGGATGTGTCCTAAGCCTCAGCTTTTCCATTTGCCAAGTTAAAGCGATAGTGCTATGGTAATATAAGAAGGCCTTTAGAGCTGGAAGATGGTTTCTTATCAAATGATGCTCTTTTTTCAGAAGATTTAGAGATGTCTACAGCAGCTATCAGATAAGGCTGGATGAAATGCCACACTCAAGCAATGAGCACTACCACACAATGGGCMTAAAAGTAAAGAGAATGGATGTTCTGTAGAAACAACAACTGGGAATTTCCCTCACCCATGGGGAAATCTCTCTGCTGGTGGGGAAATCCCTAAATGAGGTCAATATGTCCCCTGGCTTGGCTAGCTGGGGACAACTCTGTTCCTGGAGACCGTTGTGCAAGACTGCAGTAGGATCTGGGCACTCAACATCATGAAGGCTCAGAATTCTGCCTTTACTGCTTTCCTCTAATACCCAAATGAAAAGAAAGTCTCTTTCTTTGCTTACATAAAACTGCAGCCATTTGCTTCTAGCCCAATAGGAAGAAGAGGCCTGACAAGATGAAGAAGGAAATGGAAAACAATATATTGACTATACAGCCACTGGCACGGGAAAGGATAGGGGATTTGTTTTAGTCCAGGAGTTTCTTGGCTTCCTTTACAAGTGCTCGGAAATGACCATCCTGTTAAACACAGCTGGAACCTTCTTCCCAAWTGCCAAGGTAATTTTTCAGTGATCCAAAGAGTTCTGGAGAGTGATTTTCACCTCTCTTTCACAGGATGGGGGCTCACAGATGGCTTCACTGCAGCTGAAGCTGGAAGCTTGTTGTAAACTGGCAAATTGTGTGGAGGGCTGAATGCCTTAGGAACTGCAGCAAATCTCTACCTGCCTGCCCTTACAAAGTAGGACACAGTGTTAGGGAGGAAGATGAAGAGGTGAAGKTAATGATAACACCTTCAATGATCCTGCACAGATTTGCTGTAGCTGAAATTATTTTAGGTGAAACAGATCTCTCCAGTGTCCTTCCGACATCCAAGGTAGTATGATGGCCTGCCACATGAGAAGGCCTTTGGCATCTTATATCAAGAGATTGGAAAGAGGTTGTACCTCTGGACTGCTGCTGGGCAGTGTGGGGACCACATTACATATTGCCAGCAACCTTTTTTTCCTCTCTCTGGCTCAGTGCTTTAGAGACATGGCAGTAAATCACTTTGGTCAGCCAGCATTTGGGTCCAAGGAGGGAGAAAGTGAGCAAGTGAGCAAGTGTTAATGGGTACACAGTGATAGGGTACAGAATATGATCTTATTAGGAGGCAAGTGGGAAGACATAATCTATTTGCATGCCATCTGTGCTATATGAGAACCGAGGAAACTGCAAAACTGTAGAGATTCCTATCTATTTTACTTCTAGTGAAAGGCCTTTTAACCTTGGGAATTCGGGAAGGATGTTTCTGGTGTGTGAAAAGTTTAACCTGCCCCGTCCTTCTCTGCACCTGTAGGAAGGAAGAAAGTTCATCCACACTGATATYGTCTATATGTTTTAGAATGAATCTATGAGAATTTTTATGATTGYGTCACAGTAAGAGGAAAGGTGTGTTTACCTCCCCTGGCAAATAAGAACATAATCTCCT
This sequence comes from Nothoprocta perdicaria, assembly GCF_003342845.1. Lineage (NCBI taxonomy): Eukaryota > Metazoa > Chordata > Aves > Tinamiformes > Tinamidae > Nothoprocta > Nothoprocta perdicaria. Next base: position 1,233,757 of record NW_020454594.1, read on the forward strand.
GCATACCCAAGATTGAGATTAGATACTATACCAGTACAAAAAAAGCTTTTTTGTTAGGGAACTGAATAGTAGTTAATTTTTGACTGTGAGAAAATGCAGATAATATTTGTACGATAATAGTTTAGCTATCAATACATGACTTCATGACATCAATTGTCCAAAACCGACTGAAAAAACACAAGGCAAGTTCCTCAATATTTGGATGGGGAAATCCCCAGACTGTACTATAAGAGATCTCCCTTGCCTCTTTGCTGTCACATCTGTTGGCTGAGAAGATRAAGAACATGAAGGTGACTGTGCTGCTCCTGATGCAAAGCATGGTAGCACAGGCTACTACCACAGTGGCATCAACACAAGAGGTGAGTTGTGGGTCTCATAGCCTTACCCTAGGTGCCTTCATTTCTTCTTATTCAACTTAGTGAAAAATACTTTAAGATTACTGGAGAATTATTAGGGAAATATTGAGATCTATGCATGGAGAAACTTTAAAGTACTTCTTCATCCTCCCTCAATTAATGAATGGGGACTGGCTAAAAAAAGTAAAAATGAGGCACAGGTTTAAAATCAGTCAAATTCTGCCTTTGGTTAGATGAACGTAACTCCCATTGAGGATCTGAGTGGATATTAAATGCTCTGTGCAGCTTCTAATTAATTAGCAAAGGCTTATAACAGGAAAGGATCCGTATCTTTGATGTGTAAGGAGCTAGGAGGAGGGGGCTTCCCCAGTTACAGGACTGCTGTCATACTTTGTGACTAGGTCCATTAAAGCCATGCTGGGTAGATTTAGTGGGGTGCTCTCCTTCCTCTGGGTAAAACTGTGTCTGATTTTTTAAGGGAGAAGTTCTAATCAAAGCTATCAAGCAAAAAGAATCAACCAAACAAAAAGGCAGGRAGGAGAGGAGAAGGGAAAAAGATAAAATCAAATTTCTTTTTTTTAAAGGCATTAAGAAGAGATTTTTTTTTACTGTATATACTGCCTCACTTTTAAAAAAATTCAAACTGTGCTAAATTGTCAGAAGAAGGAGTTTGCAAATAACTTAAAAGCATTCATAAATGAACCAAAATATTTTGCCTTAGTTGACTCAAAGTGACTGCCTTTTAATATTTTTTTTAGCTGAAAATTAGGGAAACTCCCAATTTAACTCCAAAGGAGGGTTTCTGATTTGACTAGTTTAATCATCAGCCAGAAAAAAAAAAAAAAAAAAAAGAATTCCCTTAGTAATATGTTTTGAAGTTTGAGTGACTTTGAGATTGCTGTGAATGAAGGCAGTGAAGCCAGCATCTAGAAGATGTATTTTTTTGGGGCAAGAAACATCTGTAAAAGCCAAAGTGGAGGTGTAAGTAATAWGTGGTGATAAGCTGGGAACAGGAAGCTTAAAATGGGAGATATTTTTTCCTAATTGGGTTTCAGCTTTAAGCTACATCCTGGCCTGTGTAATTTATGCGATTTGTGATGCTCTCTGCYCCGCTGCTGCTAATTGCCATTAACCCCACCCGCGCAGTGTAATCATTCGAAAGCACAAATGGTTGTTCAAATGGCAGTGTTTGGCAAGCTGTCACACAAAAGCTTATTTACTCCACGTCCTTTAGCTGAGCAGCTCCCTTGCTGGCCATTTGGAGCTCCCTGCTGGCCCTGGCTCTGTTAGGAGCTCCTCAGCAATGCAGCTCTGGCTGTGGGAGCTGGAACTTGCAGAATGCAGAAGGACCAGTGTGGGATGGGGACCCTGGTGTGGAGGAAGCCAGCTTCATGGTTGGTTTCTCACACCACTCTCACTTGCCAAAGTTGCTTTTTCCTACAAATTTTGATGGATCCCCACTGTGGGTCCCCTGGGCTGCATCATACCATCCTCTACATGCTGAGGGGAACAGAGTGTATCCCTTTTGGGGACACACAGCACAACATTGGGGTGACAGCTGCTCTTGTCTCCGTGGTAGGAAGGCAGAAGCCAGCCATATTTGACCTCTAAAGGGTATATACATATTTTTATTACATAAAATCTCCTAGGTCAATCTAGGAGAAAATGACATCTGTCCTTGATTATCAATGAGAGCTCCAGCTCACATCTCTTGGGCAGGCAGAGCAATGCCAGACATCCACTGATTACATGAAGCTTTCCTTGGGGAAAAGGTGCCTAAGAAGTCACATTATGCCTGAAGAAACAATACATTATCAGTAGAGTTCCTGGGGATGACTCCCATAATAAAATCAAAGCTGTTCAGCATTGCATGATGAGGGCTTACTCTTGGGGAAGGGTTAGTGCTGCATGTGGGAGTTCACGCTGAAGGAGACTTTCATTTAATTTTCAGATCCCTCTTCTCAGTACATCACTTCAGCATCTGACTCAGCCTAGCAAGACGACTAGCCACTTGTATACTACTCCAAAGGTATGGCCATTACATACTGTTGTTAGGTTCAGAAAATTGGGAAGATGTGTTCTGTGTTTCTTTTTTATTTTTTTTTTTCTATGCAGTCCCTTAGAGACCCAGCCTGTGTTTCTACACAGTCCCTTAGAGATTTAATCCTGAGGCAAGAAAAGCACTTAGTTGTTGTGAATCCAGGATTTAGGTGGTAGTGAATTCTCAGAATCATCACTGCTGCTCTCRTGTCACATCCAAAGCTCTTTTGTTGCCTTCATGACTATAGCATTGGATCTCAGACATGAAACAGCTGGGACCGTGGGAATTTGACAGCAATGCACCAAAAAGCTCAGGATTTATAGCCTTTCTGGAGAAAGTGGGAGATGTATTTTGGACCCCATCTTCTCATCCTCTCATGTGGACTGGAGGAGGACCTTAAAAACATATTTTGTCACTTCTGAGAAGTTTCCACTGGAGTCCTGCCGGCTGGGGTGAGAGATTCATGGGATCCCCATGTTCCACTGAGCTCAAATATTATTAAACTGCTGATAGAGGGACTTGAATCTGATTTCCATGCCTTTGGGGACAGTGCTCAAGCCCAGGGATTGTGGAATTCAGTATGGATTTTCTTCCCTTCTCACTGCCAAAAACTGATTAATAACATTTCCGTTTTGGAGTAAATTCAACAGGACACACTTAATCTGAGTAGCCCTCCAAGCCAGTGTCAGGAGCAGAATTTGCCCAATGCACAGCTCCAAATCACATCTGAAGGGCTGGGCAGCTTGGCAGCAGATCTTCATCTTCCAGACTAGCCCAATGTAGCACCTGGGTTACATGGAGGCACCTCGTGTGTGAGACAGAAGTCTTGGTTAATGTCTGCTTCTATTGGAGTGCTTGGGAAGTTAAAAGGAGTTGAGTCCTCTGTGGGTCTCAGCAGTGGGATCAAAACTTCGTCTTTCTCCTTGTCCAGCTGAGGTGGCTCCCCTCTCTGCTGTGATTTTCTGTGAATCCCATTCTTTGATTTAGGAAAAGTGAACAGCTAGTCTGAGCTGTGAATGCCACTGGGGTGAATGGTGACTGGAAATTAAAGCACTGAAATGACTAGGCTGTTTTGAGGATTTAACCCTAAGTACCTATTTAGACAGCTGAATAAATGCCCCAGTCTTCAGAAGACGGTGGCCCTTTCTCACTTCTTAAATTGAGAGGATGTGGAAAAGGAATATTTCTCATAGTCTCAGAAATACTTATTTGTGACAGTTTAATATTAGAGAGGGAAATGCTGCTGTCAAGTTCTTGCTATAGGCTAGGACAGTTTGCTGTCTTTTAAACTTTGAGTGTATCTTATTAAACTTAAAAAAATATAACTCCAACAACAATAAAAAGTAGCCCATTTTGTGCATTTTTATATGGAATGAGGAAAGACATTTTGATTGCATTGTAGTCTTTTAACTGGTGTTATATTTTGACTGGAGGACTTACTGGCCCAAGGGACTCTTAATTAAAAAGTGCTTCTTGACTCCATCAACACCATGATCCCAGTGTTTGTAATGTCAATGGGAGAGTGGAAGCCATTCTGCCTGCCAGGAGCAGATGCTCCTTTGTGGAAGGAGCATCTCTTGGTTTGGATATATACAGCACTTGCTGCAGTGAAGCCCTGCCTTCAACTCCAGGCTCTGTTGTAACAGAAATGTTGAATTATTACTTTTTTTTTTTTTTTACTTTTTTTTTTAAAAAAAAAAAAAAAAGGAATTTAAATGCTTAAGTGTAATTATTTTGTGGTGGAGAACTTTTTAGGTGACCGTTTTCATACATATATGAATGTCTTTTTTAACATGTGGAATAAACATGATATCCCTAGGTACAACGATGGCTAGATGACATAGTCAAAACTAGTTTATACTAGAGCACACAACACAAACAATAATTCATACTATACATGCAACCATGCACATATGTATAACATATACTGCACTATGCTATGTATAGTGTACTACCTCTTCGCAGAGACATATATTGTATGTGCTCTGCATGGAAGGGATAGAATATCAAACAACATTTCCACACAAAACGGCATGTCAGTACAAATAAATGCCTTACAGAGGTTATGTATACTCTCTAAGCCATGTTTATTTTTCTGGTATCCTTATTGCCGTGCCACATGCCATGCCCTGCAATGCCCCTACTCAGAGAACTGATTATGCAGCAACACCTAAATTACTCGGGAGTCTCTCATAGTAATCTTGGTACAAACAGGCAGATCTTTAAAGGCACTTAGGAACTTAGAAATAGTATACAGTATATTCTCAGTGGAATATTCAGAAGTGCCTTGGTAACTCAACTGCCAGAGAAATCAATGGAAGCTGTGTGCTGGGACGCTCTGCAGTCCCAGTGGATATCGCTCTGCTTTCCTTCATACTAAGTATCTATAGGAATCTGGCCTTGAGTAAAGTTTTAAGGCTGATGGTGCCTGAATAACACAAATAAAACTTCCTTGCATGAGTTCACTTGTGTTTTGCTCAGAAGTGGATGTGTGCTGTTTGCTGTGGCTCTACCGAAGAGATTGCCAGAAGGGCAAGCTTGGATCATTCCTGCTTGCTGCTCTTCTCCTTGCAGGCTTTGAGGCCAGCCCCGACTGTGTGCTCTGGGCTGGTTTGATGGTCAGGAAGTCAGCTGAAATTGCTGTGAAAAAGCAAGAGAAGAAAAGCAAGATATTTCTGCTTTCAATAGATAGTTTTAGTGCTTGCTTAGTTAGTTTGGAGAGGAAAAAACACATGAATAACAGTGAGATTTATGCAAGGCGGGAGGAGAGGTTGTAGAAAGGATTGTATCTAAAGAGCAGTTCTGTAGCTTTAAAAAACAGAGCTGCATTGAAGTATGTGTGGAATATTTTAAAGTAACATCAAACAAATATCTTTATTAATAAATTCCTGACAGGTTTCTGAACTGGGTGAACTTCATATGTACAAACAGAAGTGAACTACTTCAGTGCCCCCAACACACTCTGCAGTCAGCCCAGTGTATAGGGAATGATGTGATTTGGCTGTAAATTATGGCAAGATCATGAATCTGAATATCTGAACTGCCAGSCCTGACCTTTCTGTACATAAGACATTGCTCTAAAGATGATGCTTTCAGTATAGCCTGGACAAGATGGTTCATGTTAATGGCATGGTCAATAGATCTGCAAAGCGTCCGCAAGCTTGGCTGTGCAAGCTGTGATGGGTGGCTGCTGTAAGCAATATTCTACAGCAAGAGAATCATCTCTACCTATCTTAGGCTGAGCACATATATTTAATTCTTTGACTTGTCATATAACTTCCATGCTTTATAACTAAATTCATACAATTATTTACTAGGGCTAGTTGAAAAGTTTCAAAAAAAGAATTCTTCTTTTTAAGACTTTTCACTCCTACTAGTAGATATATTTTGGTGAATTTCTTTAAGGTACCTTTCTCTATGGATGGAGATGACTAGCTGATCAGTTCAACATAACAGTAACTATAAGATCCAAGTAACTATGTTGTTTTTTTCCTGATATTTATGTTTTTCCATTTGGGGTGAAATTTATATCATCATTTCAGGAACACTATTTGTAAGATTGGGAAAGTAAGGAGTATATATGTTTCTGTTTTGCTAATCTATACGACAATATTTAACTATTTCCAGAAAACCTTGTAAGGCTCAATCATAAAAACTGTAAGATATTTTGAATTCCTTGGGAAAAGAAAGGTTAAAAAAAAGAAGTAAAAAACTCAGGTAGCAAAGTTGTTGATCTTGGGATTGTAACAGCTCCAATTCTTATGCACATTAGCCACTGATTCCAAGAATATTTAAGAATATTAACTTTTATTTTTATCCCTATCAACTTCTTTTTGCAGCTATTTGCCAATGTGTCTGGCTCTCTGGATGACCATGGAACTTGTCAGTGCTCTGTGTACTTGCCAGATACCACCTTTCCGGTGCAGAAGGTTGAAGTACTCGAAAAGATAGCTACAACACTTACGGAGAAATTTGAACGTGAGCTTTCTCAAGTAAGTGGGATCTTTCAAATATTATAAGTATATCCATTGTATTTTAAGTTAAAAATATTTGCCTGTGAAAGGCAGCAGGCTGCCTGTGCAGCAGATAGGTGTACCTGGTTTCTGTGACCAGTCCTTCAAACAATAGGAAGAATGATTTTTGGACAACAAGAAAAGTGATTAAATATAAAATATTTGGCATTGTAGCATGTCATACATTTCAATATCCATAGGTTATTTTCTAAACCTTTTAAGACAGAGGCATATGGCATTTTTTGGAAGAATTATTATATTTATTCTTTTTTGGCTCAGTTTTATTAGCTTGTGATTGCAGCATAGCAATCTTTGGAAGCCAAGTCTCTGCTCTTTCATGTGTTATTATTTGTATGAAGCCAACCAGATTATAAAAGGGAAATGAAGGGAAACAGGAGAAAGGTCACTATAGCMCAGAGTGAAGAAGTAGGTGAATATTTGTCTCTTCACCTCTTTTACTCTCAAAGATTAAAAAAAAAAAAAAAGGAAAAAAAAGGCAAATGTCTTCCTTGTCATCATCTGACGTTATGGCAATGACACTACTGAATTATGCATTCTTCTTGAAGACAAACACACCTTACACTACTTCGGTTATTGTTGTTACATGGACTCAGATTGCYTGTCTTTGAGGAACTCAGGCAATCCTGTACATGCTGCTGCACCCTGGGTGAAGCTGCCTGTGAGGACAGGAATCTGACTTTGACTCTTGGTTGTGGATAAATATTCAAGATTCAAATTAGGTGTCCAGGAGAAAATGTTTTCTCCAGGAGCCTGATGTATTAAGAAGTGAAGTGTCCTTGAATTAATCAGCAGAAAAGGCAGAGCATTAAATTATAAATTCCAACCATAAATATTCATAACCCTCCTCTGGTATAATCAAGAACAGATAAGAAGTTATGCATAAAAACACAACAACAGGCAGAGTATCCTATGGAAAGATCTTTCAGTTAAAATYATTTCCTTTGAAGGAACTGGAGCTAACGATGACACAGATTTGGCTTTCAATGGGCATATGAAGGGCAGGCTGACACAAATCCCAGTGCCTCCAAGCACAGGAGTTACCTGGTCCCTTGCAGGAAGGAGGCATATCTCAGAATTAGCGATCCATGAAAAACTTGAAAATAATTATTTTCAGATCCCCACACTCTGGTGAGTGCCAGAGTTTTAAGCTTATTTCACTAGGGCAGGATGAGGGCCCTGCTTCCCAGCCAGAAACTTGGCCTGATTCTGCAAGTCATTTCCTGATCGAGTACCACCTTTCCCAGTAACTTGTCCTGGTGCATCCTACCTCTCCTCAGAACAGTGCATATCTGTAATAAAATACGTGACATATCTCATAGATCCCTACAGACATTCAGAGTACCTCAATTGCTACTAAACTTCTTTATGTGAACAACCTCAAATCTCCACTGACTCTAATGGGAATTCAGATATCTGGCTGATGTAAAGACACAGATACTGCAAACATGTAAAATTATATGTACATTTATAGCTGAATCTCATCTCTAAAGTCTGGGTAAGCTGTATCCTCACTCTGCACTAGGTTGCCAGATGGTGTCAACTGGTATAACTGTATCGGAAGGTATAATCCTTCCCTACCAGTGCACAACACTGTAGACAGTGACCCTTGGTTCTTAATTCTAGCTGCTGGAAGAGAAAATTTTCAACCTTACCCAGAATCCACCAGATTTCATCCTCCTGAGGCCAATCAGCCAAATTCTTACAATGACTCTAGCTAGAAGACAAATGTTTCAGTGTGATCCAGGCAAAGTGACACCCAGAATCAAAAATGAAAATGGACAAGTTGTATTTTGAGGTAGCTCTGTGTTTGAAAAATTTGTTAGTTATGATGTCRTTTTCCTGTGGAAAGGAGAAAGCTCTCAAGCACTGACCTACTCATGTATGAACTGAGACAGTGTGAAATCTCACAATGCAGATGTTACCATGCATATTCATGTTCATGCTATRTATATATTCTACAGACTTTTAAGGTGAGTTCTTCATCTCTCAAATTGTGAAAAAAATAATTTCACTAACAATCTCATGGACTACTTTAGTCACGATAATAGTTACAGAAAGAGGGAAATAGCAAAGGAAGATTCATCTGAACATGAGGAAGAACTTCTTGACTGTCAGRGTGACACAGCAGTGGAACAGGCTGCCCAGAAAGGCTGTGCAGTCTCCTTCTTTGGATGTATTCAAAACCTGACTGTATGTGATTCTGTCCAATGTGCTCTAGATGTCCCTGCTTGAGCAGGGGGGTTGGACTAGATGATCTCCAGAGGCCCCTTCCAACCTCAACCCTCCTGTGATTCTATGAAATAATGAACAGAGCCTGTTCTCATTACTGATCATTATTAAAAACTATTCTATGCCAAATCATGGAGCCATTTCACTCTTGATACAGTTTAAAGGGAAATTTAGATCCATGTTTGACTTTTCAGTTCAGATGTGATTTAGCATCACCACTGGGATGAGAGTTTCTACTGGATGCTGCATTTTTTGACTCTGAGAACCCATACTTCATTTACCCTTTTAAAACAGAGCTTTGAAGCTCATGGATAAGAGCTGCAGGATTGAACCCTTTTAAGGATGCTTTCCATGTGCTAGAAGCCCCAGATAAACAACCTGATTGAATCGTTAACCTTTTGCCTGATTGTAGGCTAATTCAAAAAGCAAGGGGGTCCTTTTATAGAATCAGCAGGCAAGGAAGCTCATAGATAAAGAGATGCTCTCATGTACTGAATGAGTACACACTGTAGACTGAAAATATCGGACTAATTTTTCCTCTGTCACATCAACCTTTCCTAGCATAATTATGATTACAGAAGAAAATTAACCTTTCAAAGCAAAGTGGGAATTGGTTGCTCCTTTCAAAAGAGAGGAAGAGAGGACACCTCAGTAGCTGGAATGGATCAGCACTCCATCCCAAGGAAAGAAAACACATTTCAGAACTTTGCTCACAAGAGCTAAAACATCCTCACCTAACAAAAATGGGATAAAAAAAAAAAAAAAAAGCTTGCTTGTCCTCCATCAGTAGTGACTATTTTCAGTGCAGATTAACGTGTAGGGGAGTTCTCTGTGTCACCTGCCTGGCTGTTCTCTSACCACACTCCTTATGAGGTCTGTAGAGGCTAGGTCTACCTGAAGCTGTTATCCGGCTTCAAGTGACTTTATAGAATTGCTGGTTTTGTCACATCTTACCACATTTTTCTTTTACATTTTCCTCTTGCACTCTTGTTTCCCCTTCTGTGCTCTCCAAGTGCATGCTGGAGAAGTGTCTGCTTGCATGCTGAGAAAATGGTGTTGATAAATACCAGTTGCAGGTAAATGACACAACAAATGAACATAGCAGATTTTTCCTGCCCTTTTCATCCATGTATATGACAATGCTTGGAAAGGAGGAAAAAACAAAAGAGAGGATTTTTTTTCCCTACATATGCCTCATTTGGCACCATTCTCTTCCCCCAAAAGGACTAATACTAGCCTCATGCATTTATTATATGTCACTTAAGGCTTTTATGATGAATATGAATCAGTACAGATACATACTCAGTATCAGACTAAATATGTGCCATAGACAGAATTTCTGTGGTGATGTGTTGGTCTATAAAGAGAAAACAGCCAATCCCTGGCAGGTAGATACAGTAGAAAAGCAGGGATTACAAACTGCTTAAATCTGTCTGCCAAGCAACAGAGCAACATCATGTTCCTTTCTAAACTGACATGTATAAACTAGAGAAGCTCCTGAGCCAGATCTGAGCAGGCAGGGATGTCCACACAGTGCACTGCAATGCTTGGCATAGGTGCTGGCTCCGTCTCTGAGAGCAGTACGGACCTATTAGAGCAGCATTGTGTCTGAGATAATTATGTGTGTCTAATAGTCACCCAGGGAACTATTAGCTGCTCTGCTGCTGTGGCTCTGAAGCTGCACCGCTGGGGCTAGTTTAGCCTCAACTTGTATGGTTATCTCTCAGCTATGCTCCACTGGATGATGTTGACATGTCCTTAAACGACCTAGATGACTCAGTTGACTGAGTGAAAACAGTCTGATATGGGAGGAGGACTTCAGATCTAGGTCCTGCGGGACTCTATGCAGGGCTGAAGTAACTATGTGCACCTTGTCCCAGGCCTTATCAGTTTTTTCAGAATCTCAAAATCCTGCATGAAACTCCAGATTCTCATGTTTGGTCCTAATTTTTTTCACCAATGAGTAGCCTTCATAATAACAACAGTCTGTGTATTTTGGTGGATTGTAATTTTTGTCTCTATTGGGAATTTATTATTATTACTATTATGATAAGAATAATTATTAATACCTACACAGATTTCCCCAAAATTCTGTGATATGTGCAATTTCACATAGCAGAATAATTTTATTCAGACTTGTACCTGCTTTGTATTTCTCAGATTGTAATGACATATKCTTTCTTCTTCTAAGAATGCAACGGATTTATACACAAACACTGCAGAAGGTACAGTTTAGAAAACTTTGAAGATTTTTTCTCACAGAGAAGATTTTTTTGGAATACACCTGCCAAATCCAAATTGATTTTGATGATTAGTGAAAGTGTAGGGTCCATCTAATCTCAGGCTGTTCCAGGAACACTGTGAGTTCTTCCTTCTGGTCTCTTATGGACCATAAGACAGCTAGGACAAGGGATCCCAAGTGGGTCTGCAGTTAGCAAGATATAGGGAGACAGATGTAAGTCTATTTTTCTGAGGTATTTTTTTTCCCTTTCTTTGTTTTTCAATTACTTTAATAAATAGCTTAGCTATTTATTATTTTACATTTACTCAAGTTTGGCTTAGGAGATCTAGGACATTTGCTGTTGTGAGTCAGGATACTTCTACGGCAGTTTATGGAGATGTGCCAAATTATGTCAACTCAAAGTGTGGCCTGCATATATATAGAATGCAAGATATGTTTCAAATGACTTAAATGAATGGAATGGAGCAACCTACTTTTGGTATATGTTATGTACATGTACATAAAGCTTTGGTACTGGCTTCTCACAGATTTAAAATTTAGTTGTGCCACTATACTTTTGAGGTTCTATTACTTAAATTTGTCATTCTTCAACCAAATGATGTCATTACGATAGTAAGGGATCATTTTTTTTTTGCCCTTCATGAATTTCCACAGTGAAAACTCTCATTCTTGTTACTCAGCACACAATGAATTCAACAGAAAAAAAAAGAATTAATTATTTGATGTGTGTGTTCTCTGCAGTCTCAATCCCAGAGGCTGTTGGCAGAACAAGAGAATAGGGAATGTGTGGTTTTCATAATATAGTAGGATTTTAGAGGCCATTACAGAGCCAATGGAGAAAAATGCTGGCTTTGATTTTATGTTAAGATAATGCAAGAATGTCCATGTGTATATAGGCTAAAAATATTTCACTCCAGGAGTTAATATTTATAGAAATAATAATGTTAACAGAAGATGGACTTATAATACAAATATATTCTCAGAGTATAAACATGGAGTTGCTGGTGCAGGAAATTAATTATATTTGTTCTTATTACTTTTGGTGATATAATTACATTGATTTAAGAGAAAATAGATACCTTTTCAAATAATATGAAGCATATAGCTGGGAAATTATTTTTTCTGAAGTGTTAATTTTCATGGAACTAAATTTTCTAAAGAAAGTTCCAAATACATCTGATATTCTTGACATTCTACATCACAATGCTTGTGCTGTGACCTTTACTTTAGCAGTTACATATGTGAAAATATATTTATCCAGACAACTGTCTAATGGTTCCAAGGCTGAAAAGATTGCTATGTAAATTACTTTATCTAAAGGCTGCAATAACTTTTTAACCTCCACTTAAACTAGCTTTGATTATTTAAGAGGGTGTTAATATCCTCTGCAAACAGATCAACCACAGATGCAAATCTGGCCTGCCATCTTTTGACAAAATTCAAATATACCCAGGATAAAATCCTAGTTGCAAAAGTTAGGAGTCTGCTATTGCCCTTTCAGCTTCTTTACTCTCTAAATTCTTCTTTGCATTGCTTTGCCAGACAGTCCACTGCAGACTGCAGGATAAAAATGTCACCAGCACAACTTCTACTATCTTATACTTAGGATAAAGTTAGCCCACAGAGGTAACATTGGCAAAGCATTAAAAAAAAAAAAWWRRARRMYWMMAMYWAAAATCTGTTTGCAGTAATCCTCAGGCATTCTCAAGGGSACTTTTTGGAGCTTCCAGCAATAAACAATGGTTAAATTTTATATTTTTTCTCCAYGTGATGAGAATTTCACTATGTAGTTTCTGTGAAGAGGGTGCGTATTAAATATGTGAAAGTTATGGATGGGGTACTCAGAAATATAATAAAAAYTGACATCTTAAAAAGATGTGTTTATTTGTTAACCTGAACTTGAAAATATACCTTTTCTTCCCTTCTCTTTAAGGTGAAGGAGTACACGAAAGTGATTGAAATATATCAACAGAAAATCGTTAATCTAACCATCAGAGTAGAATATATGGAGAAGAACAGCATATCTTACACAGAGCTGGACTTCGAGTTACTGAAAGTGGAAATCATTGAACTGGAGAGACTGGTCACTCAGCTGAAATCCAGTGTTGTTGGAAGCAATGTTATTGTTGAACAAATATATCTGGAGGTATGCCAAAATGTTAATTATCTAAAGAGGGTTGAAATATACAGATGGTCTGTTCTTTCTCTAGTGTTTAGATGGAGAAATGTAAACTATCTATATTGCAGCCAGTGGAATTACTTTAGGATTTCATTAGCATAAATTAAAGGAAAGATTGACTTTAAGTATATTAACACGTTTTTCTTTGCCATAGAGAACATAAAAAAAAAAAAGAAAAAAGGAGGTACTGTATTTTTACCTGCTATTTGCCTGAAATTCTACTTAGTATAATACATATTAGCTGGTTAAATTATTATAATAAATATTAATTTATAGGCCCCCATGCTTGAAAGGCTTTGTGCTTTAACTGAGGTAATTAAAAAATTAGCTTCTGGTTGCTAGGGCAGTGGCCCAATCAATATGAAATCAGGAACTAGGAAAGACTATCACCTTCCAAGCAGACTATAAATCACATTTTAAAAGTTGTAATTAATCACTCACGTAGAGAGAATAATTGCTTTGGATGGAAGGTAGAATATCATTAGTTGCCTCATTGTCCTCTAGATCATCAAATAGGTGACTGAGAACATTTATCTGCAAATAGAAATTCAAGATACTTTTGTAAAGTTCAATGAATACATCTTATAAATAATAGCTAGTGCTTGCTTAAGACCTATTGGATATTTATATATATCTTATTATATGTCTATAGTAGTATGGTATACAACGGAGTGCTAAAGCATGTCCTTATGGTCACATACATCTGCTAGAAATGTAAGGTACATGCTAGCAGAATAAGGCATATACTTAGGAATTCTTTTTAAAACATGTTCAGCAGCATCTCTGTTAAGATCAATTCTGCCTGCAAATATCTGTAAATAAAGTTGACAGGAATTTAATCTTGCTCTGCTTTTTTTTTTTTTTTTCTTTTTCTTTAGATCACAAATCTGACTATCCTGGTAAATGAATTGGAATCATTGGACAAAAACAATATCCTTGCAATTCGACGACAAATTACATCTCTGCAGAATCGATTGAAAGAGTGTGAGGAGAGCAGAAACCAAACTACAGTTCCTCCCTATATCCCACCAGGTAACCATTCTCTTGTATATCAGTTGGGAAAGAATRCAGTGTGTGGGCAGAAGAGTAAATACAGAGATTTCACATTATTAATATTAAATGCAATTAAATACAATACTACATAACTCTTGAAAAACTGAGCAGACAGCTACTATTTTTTCTTCAACAGATTCAAAAGGAAGGTGGTGGTAGGAGACAAACTCTTCCAGACATGTTTTCTGTTTTCAGCTGCAAAAGATTGTAAATGTTCTCCCACCTGAAGTGTGAAAATGAATYTCTCTAATTTGTCCAAACAATTCCCTCCTACCCACCCTACCCTGTTCTTTTTTTGGAGGGGGTGAGAAAAAATATATATTTTTCCGACCAGCGGTGATTTTCAATAGTTGCTGTTAAAGTGACCTATGTCATGATGACTTTGTTCTAAGGCTATTTGGGAAATGTATGTGCAACAGTTGATATGTTAAAGGTATTGGTATGCAAACTCAGAAAGGCAGCATGGACTGTAGATTACTCTTGTTTCACAGATAAACGATTCTTCTAAATGTGAAGGACAAGAAATGCAGGGGGAAACTTTGATCTCATGGAAATATGGGAAATATGCAGAAGCTTTGTTACTGATTCCAATGGAACTAGATTTTTACTATTTTTAACAGGAAAGAATAGGAAAGSTTACGGTTTTGGAGCCAAGATAAGTGATTTCCAGAGGGCGATTCATATAAAAATAGAAGCTGTCTCAGGGGTTGTGGTTATCAGCTCACAATTGGAATAATTGTTGTCTTGATGGTGCATTCCATTTGAAAAATAACATTATGACTGCGTAGTAGTCTATGACTAGGCTAGGACTGAACAATCAGAGAGAAATTTGAGTCAAAACTGCTTTACTGGAGCACACTTTGGGAACACTAATATAGATATGCTAGGCCAAGATTCTTTCTTACTAACAGACTGTAGGATTTCTCAAACTATGTTGATACCCTGAGTATTTTGTATACATATGATTCCTTTTCACAGAGAAAATAAAGGGAGAAAAAAATATAAGAGAAAGTGCTTTATTGTATAAAATAACCACAGGAAGAATCCTGCTTTTTCACATATACTAGATAAACTGACTGGCAATCAGCTAAACTAAGTAAAGAGGAAAGTGTAAATGAGGAATGCTCTCCTGTGGGCAGGGAGCAGGGATTGTACCTACCAGGGTTTCAAATTTGGGTTGGCTAGTTCAAACATCTCATTGGAAAGATGAGAGGTAGAGAAACAAGCTTTCCTTAAGWTCAGCAGTCTTTGCTATGGTGAGCTCCTCAGGGCTTCAGGGCGATGCAGGCTGTCACTGGACTTTGACAGCACGCACGAGTAACACCTTGTCTGGGAGCTAGACATAAGAAAAAGCTGAAATGAAATCCAGCACTCATAAAATTTCAAGGCCTTTCCCTGCTTCTTTAGAAAGGCTTAAAATGTTTCAGTGGAAAAAAAAAGTGTTTTAAAAGTATTTGAAGGGTTTCTCATTGATTTATTGAGGATGATAGTGTGTGGAAAGAAACAGCCTCACTCTCTTTAAGCCTACAGCAAACCTTATTGAGCTGTGGAACAAGAATGCTGTGTCCTTCCATGACTGATGGAGGAGGGAGTCTCTTGACTCCTTGGTGGTTGCTGTGAATGTCTGTGGGATGTAGAAGCTTTCAGGGTGGGATGGAGATCTACTCTGCACAGTGCAGCTTCATGCAGGTATACGCAAGTSATATCTAGATAATAACTCTGGGATAAGATAAATTTCACTGGATAGTGACCATATTAGAATTATTTAGCATTCAAGGCAAAGTGGTGAGATGGATATAGACTCTCTGGGACCAAAATAATGATATCTTTTTTAGCACTGCCTTTTTCTTGGTTGTCAGCTAGCTCAGGCACTGCTACATGTCATTGCTCTGTGTGGGAATCGCAGAGCTCAAAGGCTACAACCCCAGGTGGAAAGGATGATGACTGATTCACTGACTTCCAGAGAATTATCACCACTGATATCAACTGAGGACCTACTATGGTATTGCCTGTGGGTTCATGTGATACCCCCAGAAATAGGAACCCCTGAGAGGGGCTCCCACTTGGAGGACGTGTGCATAGGTATTGTCACCTTCAGGGTGCAGGTGGTCTCTGAGGTGAGGGAGTCTCAGGAAGGACTACCTGAGCAGCTGTGGAAGACTGGCAAATTTGCTCTGTTCAGAGTTGCCAGCTATACAGATAACTTGGATATGTATGTTTAGATTCCTGCTAATCTACACAGGTGTGGCATATCCTCATTTTGTATGCCTGGTGGGGACTAAAAATAGTTCTCTGGGTAGAGGTGACAATATTTCTTACTGTAGTTTCTGAAATGGTGTGTAGCAATTATATGTAGCACAGGCCAATTCTGTATCTGAAGACAWGTAGTAGGAGGAAGATGTTATTGCTTGGGGAGCAAGCTGTTTTTTCCAGGTGGTCATTTTGAAGCCTTTGCATGGATGCTCACATAGGCCTCTGAAACTCTCTAGCACTCATTTATGTGCTTGAACGCAATTTCCATACGTTTTCTCTGCAAGCCTGGATGCCCTGAATTCCTGCCAAACCATTTGGCCTTGCCCTGTTTTTAGTTCATATTATATTTATAATGTTTGTATTAAACTGACTCTTTGTCCTGTTTTCAAACGGGGTTTTATTTCCCCCTTCCTCCTCTCCTCTGCATATTTTGGATAGGCAACATGAACTTGAGAGAGCTTGGCTAATCCCCAAGCTGTCTAAGACCATGAGTCTAAAGGCAAGTTTAATTAAAGCTTCTTGCTTCACAGTGCTGTAGCATGCAGCCCCTCTGACTCTGTTCCCCAAGGCTTTTGCTGCTGTATTTCTCAGAGTGAGCAGATCTGTTTTTAAACAACCTATTAGAAAAAAAAAATCAAGAGTCTCCATTTGTCTTATCCTTTAATGGGAGAGGTGAGGGTCTAAGTGACTGAAATGGGACTCAGTATGTGTAGACTAAATCATCAAGTTTCATAYCTGTAGAAAATCCCAGCATCTCCCACTGCATTTCTGAAGTGGGAAGGAATGTTTTCCTATTTGTCTTTTTTTCCTTTTGTCATGATCTCATCTGGCTGCATCAGGGCAGTTGCAAAGAGAAAAAGACCCCATGATGGTTCTTTGAGGACTCTGCAGCAAATTCTTTGTCATGTCTCACTAAAATGATCTGGGAGAGGCAGGGGGGTTAAGTGAGTCAGATGAAATTCTCATTGCCAAATTAAATACATAGAGAGTAAAGCTGTTTTTCTAGCTTCTGCTTATTTAGAAAATAATSATTCTTAGCCTCTCGTGAATATGAATAGGTGTCACTGGGGATAAGACCTACTGTAGCCTGATACTTAAGCATTCCTGTTGGACTATTACAGAGATTTTGTGATTTCACTTTTATAGTGAATTTTACTTCCTGTCTACCCAAAACGTTTGTTTCCGTGAATACTTGGATTGCAGTCTGAAATGAGTATGTCTGAACAGTGAGAGCAGTGAGAGAGAGAGAGAGAAAGAGAGAGAGAGAGASAGACAGACAGATAGAGACCCATAGGCATCTCAGGGGTGCAGGTCAGGACATTCTAGATTTCTAGAGTTCTAGATTTTCCTAGAGGGACTGAACTGCTCCTAAAGATACATATGTACCTCCACTGGCTACGAAGGGAGCTAAGATGAAGCATCTAAATCTGTAGCTGCTTGAAGGTATGATGACTTCCAGTTCTCCATCTCATCCTGTGTTGAAACATACACATTCCTTGACTCATTGCCATCAGGCTGTGTTCCTGCCTGATGCTGTATGGGTGCAGACTCAGGTGTTTGTGCGTCTTCCTAGGTCAGTGAGATGGTAGAAATAGACACGAGAGTTTCCCTGAGAGTAAGAGAGATTTAGCTCTGTCTACTGTGGCTCGGGCCACGATAAGGCTGGTAATAGTTCTCACATCTAGATGCAGTGGGTCGTCTGATGGGAGAGAAGGTACATGTCTGGTGTACCTGTAATATTCTGCTGTTGGGCCCTCCATCTCTGCAGGAGTCCCTTTAAGTACAAGCCTTGTATACTTTTTCACTCATCAGCTGCAGAGATGAGTTGTGGTCACTCTTCTGTGATCAGATGCAGCTGCTCGGTGGATCAGGCTGCTGGAATATTTTGGCACTTACATTGTGGAGTGAGAAGCTGATGTGCTGCTCAGTGAGTGCATCAGACACAGCCTTGGCTTGTCAGGGCTGTGTGGGTGAAAGCGGGGTCAGCTGGATGTGCCTGATGCTCAGTCCTGCAGCCCATCAGTCAAGCAAGCTGGGCCCTTGGCAGTGGTGACCTCTATGCACCAGCTCCTTTTCTGATCAGTCAGAAGAGGATTAGTAAATAAGGGGGCTGAGATCCTGGTGTCTTTCGTAGAGAGAGGAGGTCTGTACGTATGTATCTGTTAGTCCTCCTCTCTCCTGTTCACTGCCTGAATATGAGACGAGAAGGTGAAAAGATCAGGACTTTACCAGTGGCCTGAAATAGTGGAACAAAGAAGTTAAAAGCATGAAAGTTCTAATAATGCATATGGATTTATTTCAAGTACCTTCTAATATTTACAAAATTACATGACACTTTGTTTCCTTTGTGCATTTTTCCCCACAAGATGCAGACAGGAAGGCAAGTTTAGATAAAATAAACAACAATGAATTCTTCTGAACCTGTGCAGAAGACAGATCACCCCCTGACTACCACAGAATTTTTTGGTTAAAAAAAAAGGAAGAGTTTTTCAAGGAAATCAAAATCAAGCATATACTATACAGAAACCTCAGATAATTTTTGATGTCATTAAAACGGAGCACGCTTCTAACTTTATTTTAATAATTCATTGTTTCATAAATAAAAACCAAACAAGTGTTCAGCAGAGAGATCTCTTTAAGGGAAGAAATAATAATTTATTATTTCTTTTGTAAAAAAGGTCTCTCTGCTGAACACACGTTTGTTTTTTATTTATGAAACAATGTATGAATTATTAAAATAAAGCTGGAATTGTGTTCTGTTTAATGACATGAAAAATTATTTGAGGTCGCATATAGATGAGCTTAGCAGTTCTTCACTACCTGCAAGCTTTGGTGCTATGCTTTTCTAAACAAATCAAGCGTTTTAGAACATTTAATAACCATTTAATTCTGAGATAAGTATATTGTGATTTAAGCACAATAATATATTCAATATGTCACCAGTTAAAAGAAGTTCTTATGGCAGGGGTAACAATACACAATAGAAATACACAATAGAGATATAAGGGAAAAAAAAACGCATTGATTTATGGAGCTGGCAGGCTGCAAACATTTAGCACTGCCTGCATTAGCTTTCTTCCTCTGCATGAGCTGAGGTGTGAGCACCTCCAAACGCTGGAACCTGAGCCAAGTACTGAGGCCATGTTACTAGCCCTGTGATTTCCAGAGATGCATCCTGGCTAGCCATGCAGCAGTGCCTTCCTTGAGCGCTATATTTGGAAATGAGGTTTCTGCTCCAGGGTCTCAACAGTCCCTCCGTGACAAAAAACAGGAATGTTGCCTTGCTGTGATTTGTGGTGGTGCTGAAGAAAGCAGCGTTTGCCTGGGTTGACCTGCCTTTCCACAATGAGAATCCTCGGGCACAGGGGGAGATGGTGTTGCTTGAGCTTGGCATCATCTCTGTGCAATAAGCTGAGCATTCGATCATGCAGGGCTGCCCCATGGCGAATTCTGACCTTGGGGAACTTGCCAACATGACCTGGGGACACAGTGATTCACCAGTGGCYGTCCCGCAGCTGGGGCTCTGTGTAGTCTAAAACTGCTATCCACCTTCCTCATGGGTACTGAGGAGGCTGAAGTTGCATCTCATGTCTAAGAAGTTAATGCAAGAGAGCAGGGGACTCCGAGGGGTGACAATTTTTTTTGGAAGCAGAGAAACTCTGCAACTTGAGTAAGGAGAAGAAGTGGAGAAACTCTGGAGAAACACTACCCAAAACAACTTTAGACAATGGCACAAAAATTACCCTCTAGCAAATTACATGGACAGTTCTAACATGAAAACCACAAAATTTCTTGCTCCTGAGATAGGTCACCTTCCCTGTGGCAACGCAGATCAGAAAAAAATCTTATCCCAGTCTTTTCCCAAAAAGAACATCTCAAATTAGTCTGTCTCTGCATTTTTTTCTGTGTCTATGAGATAATAACTGGATGTCCCTGAGCACAAGATATGTCCTAGGCTTTTCCTGGCAGTGGTTTGATGAGTTTTCAATTCAGCACCATAAGTACTGTCCAACCTTTCTTAAGGATAGACAGCGTTGAGGGCAGAAAGTAAATTTTCTGTTATTTCTCTTTCTCCTCTGTGCTAAGAAAAAGGATCAAAAGAGTTATTTGTATGATAGACATTTTTTTCATCAAAACTGAGCTTGTGGTCAGTCTTTTTACAGAGCTGTAAGCAATCACATACCCACTCTAAATGCTATAATCATAAAGGACACATATAACTTCCATTGACATAGCTAGTGGTGCATGAAGTTCTTGTTCTGAGAGGTGTATTATTAATATGAAATTATTGTTGCCCTTAATTTATCAATTAATTGAAACATGAGACTTGGGTCTATACAGATAATATATCATCTTTAAGAAAGAATGGTCGGAGCACCCCTCTGAAATGGGAAAGCTTCGAATACTTCCAAGCTTGTGAGCAGGTGCCAGTCACATGMAATTTCTGTCTCTGTTATCTTTGGTGATATGCTCTTAAAGCAAAAAATCTGGGACATTATCGTGACAGTCAAGTGAATAGCTAAAACTTACACTTGGAAAAAAAGAAAAAAAAGCTTGATAGTTTTGCTACTGGCTGCCTTGGACTCATCAGATGCACACACATTTTTCTGAGGGCAAGATTTTTACATTGGTAACTTAGGATGTCCTAAGTTTTTCAGGAAATAGGAATATCCCTTCTCTGCACCAAAATTCTTTTTTTTTCTTTTTTTTTGTTCCAAACACTATTCATCATCATTGAACGCTTATTCCTCTTGGTTGTTTTTTCCTAGTAAATGTGGAATAAATTCTATTTGGCCCAGCAATGCATCTTTAGAAATGTTCTATGGGTTAAAGAAGCCAAACATTTTGATTAAAAAAAAAGAAAAGGCTATTTCAATGGTCTTGCAAATTATTTCATGGTTAATATATGGGAAACAGAACTGTTGTGGTTCATCTTGAGGTTATATTCTGCCTCACATGCAAACTCAGAATAATATCYATCTACATTGCCTAGTTTGTTCTTGTTACTGTCTGCAGAATTCTTTGGGGGCCTGAGGTGGAAGGCATCATGCGGCTGTGACGCGCTGTTGTAAAGCTGTGATTCTGACAGCAGAATGCTGATCTGAAATATGACTCTRGAATTACTTCTGCTACTTCTAGCTTCCACACTTCAGTGATATAAACAGAAATGAGAGGTTCCTTTTTATTTTTTTTTTTCCTCTCTTCCATGTTCTCAGTTCCACTGAGGGAGAAAATAACTCAAAATGCTTCTGAAATTGTATTTTCCAAGGGATTTCCTTGTGCATCAGGCTGGCAGGCATCAACTAGGTAGAAGCAGAAATCTGCTTCGTGTCTGGAACAGCTCAGTGAACACTTATTTTCTGCAAGTGAATCCTGACTGAGGATGAATGTCCTTATCATTTTTCCTCCCCTAAAATACAGTTTTAARTGATATGTACTCTTTGACCACAAGATTTCTAAGGCAATCTGAAATACTTAGCAATATCCAGCTGCTGAACTTGGTCCAAAATAAACATTTTTACACTTGAAGTTAATCATTTATGTCTGTGCTTTGTCACAAAGCCCTATTAACCACCCTGTAGAGGTTATGCTATGCAAAATCTCTTTCTGAAAAACACTTTTGGAAAATCTGTTTCTTCTCTTTGATTGCAGGTAGCTGCATTCACCGTGGACCGATGAATATTAGCCAGCCCTATGTTGTAAAGCTGAACTGGAGAGGATTTTCCTACAAATATGGTTCCTGGGGTAGAGATTACTCTCCTTCTAATCTGGAGGAAGAAGTCTATTGGGTTGCACCATTGAATACAGAYGGGAGATATCTGGAATATTATAGAATTTATAATTCCTTTGATAATTTGTTGCTGTTTGCACCAACGTATGAAAATAGAATAAAATATGGGGAAGGCAGTGGTGCTGCTCTTTATAATAATTTTTTCTACTATCATGCTTACAATACAAGAAATATGGTGAAGCACAATGTAAAAACAAACTCCATAGATTTGAGTAAGGCCCTTCCAGATGCTGTTATTGGTAGCCGCTTCTCTTACGCAGGTGTATCATGGCAAGACATAGACTTTGCCGTGGATGAAGGTGGATTATGGGTAGTGTATTCAACAGAAAATAGCATGGGTAACATCGTGATTAGCAAACTCAATGAGACCACACTTGATGTGCTGAATACTTGGCAGACAAGACAGTACAAGCCATCTGTTTCCAATGCTTTCATGATATGTGGTGTTCTGTACGCCACAAGGACACTCAGTACTAGGAAAGAGGAAATCTTCTACATGTATGACACAAGTACTGGCCACGAAAGTACTATTAGTATTATTATGGATAAAAAATTAGATACAATCCAGAGTATAAATTATAACCCCATAGATCAAAGACTGTATGTTTACAACGATGGTTATCTTCTAAGGTATGATCTGACCTTTCAACCTTAGTATCTCAGGGATACAACCAGGTGGTAAAATTGGGCAGCAACTAAAACGAGAGATCCGAAATGCCTTTTCTCAAAGTTAATACCAGTTTAGAGTTCATTTGGTCTGATAAACAGTATCTACTGGATGTTATATATATTACTTTGATTAGTCTCCTTAAGGGAATGGCTTGCTCTTGCCAGTGCTGTTGCTAGCAATAGTTTGGCAGTTCTGGATTCTTCAGGTTTTGATTGGTGTCTCTTGGTGCTTGGTGCATGGTAAGTATCTTGCCTAAGAGTAGATTTACTGCATAGATTTAATGCATTTTCTTCACAGAAATTGATGAGCACAGATTGCCCATTGACCGAGAAGCTAATTATCCACCAATATGCATTTGTCAGTGTTATACAGGCACACAGAAACAGAGAATGAATTCCCACTGATCTTCATTAGAGTAAACTGAGGCCTTAGAGAAATTAATAGAGGGATTATAATCGTATAGGAAGTCGGACTTGGTCTGAAGAAAGCAGACCATTTGTTAGGTTAGAACAGTACTAGCTAACTAAGGCTTCAAGAGAGGGTCTAGAAATGCAGTTTGTTTTCTGAAGTTCTACTGTGCAGCAGAAAGAGAAATCACTGGAGCAGCAACAAAGCACAGAGCCTTCAGCATGCATTTCACTGCCCAAGCTAATCGCAGTGGGACAACTGCCCCTGGTAGCCCTTCCTCACCTGCAGCTGCCTCCCCGTGGCTTAGTTGTCTCYTGAGAGAAGCAGAGCTGCCAGTGGGACTTTCATTATCTTCCTCTCTGTCCCGCTCTGCTGCCCTTGGCAATTCCTTCTGCCTGGACCTGGCCTTATACTTGGTCCTACTGCAATCTGGCCATGTTTTGTAGTCACCAGGGCTCTATTCTCCTGGCAGTACAATGCAGGAAACATTGTTTTCCTTTCCTTTATGCCCCTGTAAACTGATCTAAATCCTTCCATTGACTGCTGCGGTCATAGTTAGCTCTTAGGTGTAAATCATGCACTGCCATAGAATGACAGTTGTGTTATTTAACATGCTTCTATTCAGCACTTTTGACATTCTGTAATTAGATTTCTGAGAGCCTTGTTCATGTAAGTGATGCTTGTCTAATTTCATCTTATGGTAAAGCAAATGGTCTTGCAGAAAGCAGAAGTCTGCTCAAACGAGCTGGATATGTGTTTGTTTTTTAAATGACTAATGTATAATTGCTTCTGAATGTGTGTCCTGTATCAGTGTGTTACCTTCATCATGTCAGAAAGCAAACTGAAATAATGTAATTCTGAGTTACACAATGATGAAAAAGGCAGTTTTCATTGTTCGTTTTATTCTGTTACCTCTGCAATCAYGTTTGTGTCTTCTCATAATCAAAAGCAATGTGCATGCAAATGGTTACTTGCTGCTTAATAAAAAAAATCTTTAAAAGAATCTAAGCTGTACTCGAGAGCCATTTAAAGCTGCTTGTGACAACTTGGTAACTTCTGGGATTCTACAGGAAGTCAGYCTGACCAAATGTTTGAAACAGGATCATTGCACTCACTTGGGCTGGGTGTACTTAAATAGCTCTGAGAATAACATGAGAGTGTGAATCGATACGTCAACAAATATATAAAAGGAGCTTTATTTCATCACCTTGAAATATACTAGCTGGATAGGATAACATTTCTCCACCTAGGTGAGATGTTATTTGAGACGTCGGAGGCTGATGAACCGATGACACATTTTGAAGCCAGGTCCTGCCACTTACCAGGTATCAGCATCTGTTTCTTGGAAACATACAAAATGAATTTGAAAGCCATGGAAGTACTGGTGCAGTAATCTGATCAGTCGGCACAGGCACAGCTTGCATGTAAATAAATCATAACAGCCCAAATAAGGATTTGKCTGTAAAAAAAGAAGAAAATACTGCAAAGTACATATTTTTTTCTCCATGTTTGTCCATGTCATGTCAGGTAAATAAATTTCCACTTATTATCCAGAACTGCTTTAGGCAGAGGCCTTGGAGTACCTTAGCACACCATGTTTTAAGGTGTGAGCTGATGTTAACATGAGTGTGACTGATTCTGGTGAATTAACTGTGATTCCCAAAGTAATTTCTGGAGACAGGTCATTACAGGATAGTCTTTTCCTCAAGTGATGATCAGCCTGGATGGGCAGTGGAGGTGGGGATGTAGGAGCTGCCCATCACAACTCTATTGCTTTGGGACCCAGATTGATGTGGTCTGACACTGGTCTTCAGTGGAAGACCATTAAGGGTGACCCAGAAGACTGGGGTGACAGTGATCTTTTCTAAGTCAACATTGCTACAAAGAAGATATTTAAAAGATGGTCAGATTCCATTAGCTCAGAGAGAAAACAGAATATAAAACCTTAAAGTGCCTTTTGTGGGACAGAGGCTTGGTCAGGATGTCTCAGACTTGGCAAGCAAGGCAAAGCAAAGGCTTTGACTTTGCCCTCYAGGAAGGTACCCAGGTACCTGGAGTAGAGGCGTTGCATGGGCTAATGGCTCTTTGTGCCTGGGTTCAGTACTAGCAGGAGCTTTTAGTGGGGCAAGGGGGGTCCATCTCATGGTGGGAGAAAGGCATGAGAGAGACATCAGAGCAGCCCCAGCCCCATGGGCATGAACACTGCTTTGGGGACAGGAGTGGGCTGAGGCTGGACCAGGCTCTGACAGCTGGCAATGCCTTTATTAATGTTTTAAGGTGCYTTAGGGATATGTAGAAATACCACTGCCATTTTAGAAACAGAAAAATAGAAGCATGAAATTACTACAGCCCAGCTGTTGCCCTATTGACTTGACATTCCCTGCAGAGGTTTTAGGGAATATAAACAATATTGAACATAAATAGTACCTGCCACAGAGCTTGCAGAACAGGACATCAGTTTGTACGGTGTCACAGAGAAATATAGTACAGGGACTTCAATGTAATTTCATTGATGAGGGGTTTTCACACTGTCTAACTCCAGGAACCTAAGCTAGGAGAATGGTCTGTGATCCAAGCAAAAATCACATAGAAGGAAAGAGGTACCGTTTACATTTTAATCAGAGCACTTTAAGAAGAGAGAGTAATACATCTTTTTACTTCTTCCCCTTAGAGTTGTCCTCTCAGGCAYAGGATGATGGTGGTTCAGCAGAACTGGCTATTAAAATCGATTTGTTTTCTTGAACTGGCCATGAAATACAACCTCAGGCAGTCTTCACTCACTCTCCCTGCTGCCCTTCTCCTGTAGGCAGTGCTACCTTTGCTTTGCTTGGGGTATGTTTCCTCCTCCTCTTCTTCCTTGGACAYACAGAAATATTCACCCAGAAGCACCCCAGCACTAGCTGTTCCTTGTTTAGTGTCTTCATAACATCATTTCTTAAACATAGCTATTGCCCTCAGTGACAAAAGTTTCAGCTTTCCTGACACCTATTGAGCTCCTCCTCTTTTTCCTTTGGTCTGGAGCCACAAAATCATTCTTTGTTCTTTCACCCTTCTTTCCTTTTTCTTCTTTCTTTTTTTTTCTTTTTTTTTTTCATATTGAAGTCTTTCTTGATGGCTCCACCCTCCCTTTTAGCAGGTTAGATGGAAGCTCTTCCAGGAATTTCTCAGCCTTGCCTCCTAGCCACCCCCTTAACCAATCCTCCCTACTGCTACATGATTGATGCCAACCTCCTGTGTTCACTTGTCCCCTTGTCACGGACCTCCTTTGTCTCCCACACTGACACTTCTCTCTGGGACACCCTTTCCAAACAGATCTATCTGTCACCTCCCCTGGACTCTGAATCTCTCATCAAGGCCAACTTCTGCTGTGAAGCTACTCATAAATTGCCAACTGATTACAGACAACTTGTTGCCTTCAGTATGCGACTGATATTTATTTGCATCATATATTCAATTAGCTGGCACATGACAGCACAGAGCTGGCACATTCAAACTCTCTTATTATTCATTCCCATATGTCACTCCCTCACTGTCCGCTACATTCACTGCTTGTATCTCGCCTTAAACGAGACTGAATATGCCTCAAGAGAAAGACCTGTCTTTTTGTTTCAGGTAGTACAGTGCCTAGCACAGGCAGTTGCTACCTTCCTCCTCTCTCCTAGATACTTCCGAGCAATAAACAATAAAAAACAGCCATAGCTGGGCAGGGACTATTGCATGCATCTGTGTTTTTGTCTGAATTTTCATGCATGCTGCTACGTGTGCTGAATATAAATTGACTTTGAAAAGTAGGCAAACAATATGCTTCCAGACAACTGAGTAAACATTCTGCTGGAAACAGTGTTTCAGTCGCTATGTGCACATAGTGTAGCTACAATTCATCCCTAAATTTGTACCCTGTGAGGTAGGATCACTTTCCTGTAAATATTAGATTGCTTTCTTTTCTTTGCATTTTCTGAGACCATATAATAATTGCTCTCCAAAAGCTAGACCTGTGGCACAAGGACGAACCATGCACAGAGCTTGTAGTCATGGTCTTTTCCAGATGGTGGAATAACCTGTAGTTTTGCAGGATGAGAAGATCTCCTTCCAATAGGACAAAATGCATGTTTGCAGCCAAGCCAGGTTTGAGAAGATCGTAATTAAAGACTCGTAACACTGCAGTTTGTAAAAGTGAGAGCCTGTGAGGGTAAATGAGTGTGTCTAGCAGGAATCSTGCCTTCCCCTCTGCTTGCTGGGCTGCTGCCAGGTTGCAAGCTGTTAGCCATGTACCAKGGAGCAAACGAAGTGAGAGAAGCTGCATGGGCAACCATTCTTGAGAGCTCCTCAGGGAATGGCTCTTGCCATTGGCCTACATTTTCTGGGCCAATTGGGCTGTAATTAGCATGAGGCCATGGGTGGGGGAAAACCCGGCTTTAAACCATAGCTCCTTCCCGTCAGTGGATCTGGAGAGTGTTAGTCTGGACCCTGGCACAAGGGTCCTCAGACTTCTTTTTCTTTTGTGTGCTGCTGGTGTTTTCCAGGCAGAAGTGGCACACCATCTCATTTCACAAATATCTCTTTGCCTTTGCAACATCTGTGATACTGGAGAGGGAAAGAGATAACCAGCTAGYAGATCTCTAGATGACAGAAGGTATAACTTGTGCTAGACTCCTGGCTGCTCCACAATTGGCTGGCTCTGTATATCACAGCTGTGTGCTGCATAATGTCCTAAAAAAGATCCCAGGAGATGTCCTTGTCCACCTCCCTGCTTGGAGGCAGCATCAGATAAATCTGACAGCTGTTTGAGTAATCTGTTCTTCAAAATCTCTAATGATGGTAATTTTGACAGTCTCCTGAGGTGACCTCTTTGGGCACTTAACTTCTCAAAACTAGGACTTTTTTTTTTTTTTTTTTGGTAAATCTCTGCTGCAAATTAAGCGGATTTAAGAAGATAAGCATGATGACTGTGTTGGTTAGACCAAAGACTCAGCGGTTGCAGCATCCTGGATGTACCAGTGGCCAGTAGCAGAGCCTCCAGAAAAGAGCATAGGAGTAGGGCAAGGATGCAGTGATAATCCCTCCTGTACAGTTTCCTAGCTTGAATTCTGGCAATGCTTTTTCTTGATCTGTCCATGACAAATCAAAAGCACAGTTGCCAGCTTTCATCATTTGCATAGTGGATGAAAGCAGATGAAAAAGCCGAGTTTCCCGCCCCTTCCTCATAGACCATGTTTACTTATAATATTTGTATTGATCTCTCAGTCTACCTGCACCTCTTTTCATCATCAWCAGCAGCAAGAAAAGACAAACAATTACCTGCAAATTTCACAGGAAATTCTTTCGGCTGAAGCTATCTTTTATATTGCTGATTAAGCAGGGCCCTCACCGAGTTTGAGAGGAAAGCATGAAGTGACTGAGAAGGCACAGGGAGCCTCATGCCCTAGCCCAGGTAATGTCATTGAGCAAGCACTTGTCCCCATATTGGCTCTAAATATCTTTATGGATAGATAAAGATATACTTTAATATGGAAGGGGCATAAATTKTCTCTGGTGTCAAAGCCAGATCTGGGATTCTCTTCCTCATGGAGGGAACTGGGCTGCTGAACTGCCTGGTCTCTCACCCACTCTCTGAGGCTCCAAGGATATTGCATTCCTGCTTGCACAGAGATACAGTTTTCATAGCAGAGAGGGAGAGCCCACACTCCAGACCCTGTATCATTTCCTGCCTGGCTTCAGTCTGGTACTTTCTTGGGAGCTGAGTGACATATACAGGCTTTGAATGTGACCCACAGTATTACAATGACAAATAACAAGTGGTTTTCAATCTTTGATTTTTTTCTGGCTCTGTTAGTTATTTTGCATCCTACTGTTAGAAATCAGTTTTCTAATGAGGTTGCATGCCTAAGGTCATGCATGTGCCATTTGATGCAACTCTACACAGTGACCCTTGAGGACTAGCTGTAAGCAGAGTAAAGCTGACAGTGCCTCTTGGACACTGGAGAGAGATCTCTCCTTTGTCCTCTTTCACAGGCAATACAGACAGCTCTGTTAAGCTGAAAAACAGGATAACTGTGTTAGCATGATGCTAACACAAGTGCTTGGCTAACAGGCTATGACTAACCTACTTCCAGAGCACAAGCCACATAAATAACCCAATTTGATTGAAAATACCCAAGAAAATCCTCCATGGCACTGGGCAGGGTGGCAATGGTATAATGACATATAAGTGTATGTATTCTGGAAACTCTGGGTCTGGAGTTGGGGTTGATGTTGCCTTTCGCACGTTAGTGTGCTCTACCTAGTAGACTTTGTTGTTCTTGGCTAATTTTGCATGCATCTGTGTGACTCAGTTAATCAACGCCTGATTTGTAATCAGGATGGACCAAAACAAGGTGATGGAAAGACTGAGGCAATGTAAGGTAACTGCCACTGCCTGTGAGATGAGAGATCGGTATTTGAAAGACTGGCATAAAAGAACTCAAGTCCTGATGTTTATGTAGGAAGTGCATGCATAAGCAGTACAAATCATTACCATCTGTATTATGAACAGACCCCAGAGCATTAACCTGTTCTATTAGTTGCTTATGCTGGAAATAMTGTTTATGTTAGCAAAGTTGAGGTACAAATTCTTCTTATGCATAATGCAGGACGTTTTATACATTTGACAGGAAAGCAATTTGAAGCATTTTGAATGGAAACATTCTCTGCTGAATTGTATTATTGTGATGAAAAATACCCCCAAGAAACAGTGACATTAAAGATGCCAGCTCTTTGGAATTCAGGAAAGTTTGGAGTGATCAAATACACCTTGATTTAACATTTTCTGAATCTCTTTCAGGTGTGTTTAAAGGGTGAAAAGATGCGTTTTCCTCTTTTAAGTGGGAATAATAATGGTTACCTATTCATTTAGTACCTTTTATCTGTGGGCCACAGAGTCTTTCAATAACAGTAATTTAGCACGAAAACCTCAATGTTAAGAAAGGGAGAATACTCCTCATATGCATGCCAAATTCCATGCCTTTATAAACGGGGAAGGGGAAAAAGTCAGCTGAAAGTTGTGAAAAGATCTCTTTATCTGTAAAGCATTCCTTTTTCAGCTTTTCTTCCCTTGACTAGTCTGTAGCTTTGCAGATCAGGGCAAGGTCAGGTTTCTGCAGCTCAAAGGATGCAGATCCATTGGGGCATTCATCTCTGTGCCGATTGGAGAAGACTTTTTCCTTAGGGTCATATGCCTCCCATAGAAGCTTTGGAGAGAAGTTGATGTAGCTTCATGCTAGTCCCTACAACACAGGGTAGGATCTGGGATAGGGGATAGGTTCTGCTTCTGGCATTGTCAGCTCCTGCAGGGATTTCTTAGTGCAAATCTTTGGGAACTGGATTATGTTTGGGAGTGCTTCTTTGATGTCTTCTTATCGAGGGCCTGGGGGCTTTAACTGTTCTCTGCGTCTGTTCTCTGTGGGAGATAGGAAGTCCTTCCTAGCTCAAACTATTTTTTATTCTTCCTTTTGTATTGGCAGTAAAAGAAGTGGCCCAGAGATATTGAGATGTGTCTGCAGGCACAGTGTCAAGCTCAGGCATGGTGACAATTATTTTTTTCATTCTGATTTTCTGTAATGATGAGCTGAATCTGAGGAGAAGGTCACAGCATGAGAGCTTGGAAGGTTGATCTTTTTAGTTTTATCCAGTGTTAACTCATCGTGTTGCCATATGGAGAGATATCAGCAAGCAACTTCCCTCTGTTTCTAAGCAGCTTTCATAAATGCATTTCAATATAATCCGGTTTATAAACTAGTGGCTTTCTAAGTGCACATATTCCCATCCTGAAAGGGCAATTGCAGATTCATAAGCAGATCACAAAATACACTTTTGCAGCCCTTGAGAAAATATCTGACTCTGTCTAGCACGCAAAGAAAAGAGGCTTTAGTCCACGTTTCACAAACTGACACAGCCTATACTGCTGAGAACTCTTCCATCTCTATCATAGCTAGAGCCTGGAGAAGCCTAATTAGATTTCTAGTCGGAGTGGTTCAGAGCAGAGCCAGGGAATAGASAAAGAAGACATGTGGGTAGATGATCAGCAATTTAATTGTGCTATTCAAGCATWTTTGGAAAATAAGAGTTAGAGCTTTACTCCATCATCAGCCTATGTGAGGCTATGGACCTCCACAGTTTTGCACTTGAGTCTAAGGAAAAGCTTCTTGACTGTGAGAGTGACAGAGCACTGCAGCTGGTTGCCCAGAGAGGTTGTAGGGTCTCCTCCTCTGTAGATATTCAAATTCATCTGCACATGATCTTGTGCAATGTGTTCTCGGCAGCTCTGCTTGTGYAGTGGGGTTAGACTATATGATCTCCAAAGGTCCCTGTCAACCTTAATCATTCTGTGATTCTGTAATTCTATGATTGATTCTGTAATTCTCTGACAGGCGGTTCTAAATAATAGGTCCAAACCAGTCTTAAGATTGATATTAACATGATAGAAGTGAAAGTTGGAAATACAGGCATTTTACCAAAGCAGGAAGAATGGTGCTTGACTTTGAAAGGACTGCGGAGGACAAATAATGACCACGTCAACAACTACAGGATTTCTAGACTCATAACCTTTAAGAGAAATAATGTGTGTTGAAGGTTTCCAGACACTTGAATACTTCTTTATTAAGCAAGCCTTTAGGACATTAAAGAAATGGGATGTGTTTACATCTTATAAAAATGTTAGCAAATTACTTTTGGTCAATAATTATTTTGTATCCATAAATTATGCAATTTCATATAATGAGAAATGCTTTTAATTGAACAATGCAATGAACAAGGTTTGGTGGTAGCACGGTAGCACCTCTGGCACATTCCCATGAGCTATTCCTTCATATATCTTGTTGAGGGATTATTAGAAGTCTGCAACAAGCTGAAAACCATCCTGCTTTAGCCAACATAGCRTTGTAAAAAACATTGACATTAGGGAACAAAACACAAGACAGGTGTTACTATAGGTACTATTGACAACCTATGAGTTTTCACTTTTGCTGCTGAAATAGGATTCTCTAAAGAGTACCACTTTTATTTAGACACTGCAGACATGATCAGCAGAAAAGTGGTTAATGTGCTGAGAGCTGGAAAAGAGATGATGACTAAATGGAGCAAAAATTGCCATTTTGTACCTGACTCTCACAATCCTGCCTTCGTCTGCAGCTGTATTGTGCCATCACACCATGTGCAATCCATGGGGTTTCAGCTGCACGACTCCCATTAACTTTAATCAGAGCCAGGAGAATAAACTGCTGAGCGAAGTGCTCTGAAGATGCTTCCCTCCATTCTTGACAATTACGGTGCCCTGCGTCACGCCGGTGGGGGCTCTCTAGGTGGCAGAGCTCAATGCACCATCATTTCAGTACCTGCTCTCCGTGCATAACTTTAGCGGTGTGGTTTGCAGACTGCTCCGTGCTGCAGCAGACAACTGATTTTGCAGCACAAATGACTGGGTGGTTGGCTTCAACATCCTCTTTACACGGAACAGATAAAAGTCTTCCAGGAAGATAGCAGCTGTGCTGAGTGCGTGTGTGTGAGGTTGTACAGGATGGGAAAACTGTTTAGGAAAAATCAGTGTTGATGCGCCTTAATGAAGATTGTTGCCAGGATACTGTCAAGTCATGGAGGATAACTGAAACTGTGACAGTTCTAGTGCAAAAGAAATAAATAACACTGGTCAGAACTAGGACCAAATAATTAAGGCTGGAGCAGAGGTCTAGGTGCAAGATGATATAACCCCACTGTCATGTTTGCATGAGCTATAGCAAGCATGCAAACCTCAGGATGGCCCGTGCGAGCAGCCCAGCAGCCTGTGAGATGCCAATGATCCTCATCTCATTAGTGTCACTGCTCAAGGGATAAGGATGCTCGGAAATGTAGATAGAGGGTGAGCACGTAGAGCTGGCAAGTAGCCCTCTCCCTCTATACGTGCTTCCTGGCTTTTGTGCCYGTGGTCAATTGTTCTGAGCAAATATTCGCTCTCGTTTACAAATCTGCATTCTGAATAATTTCTTCAGCATTCAAACATGCCTCAACCTTTTACATGACCCTTAAAGTGCAGATAAAACCGCTGAGATTTCCTGTGGGAACCTTAAAAAAACAATAACCGCAAACTCCTCTGAAGGGCAGATAAAATGTGGTGAAGGTTTCATTAGCAACACACTCTAGCCCTTTTAGCTGCACTAGCAGCCATATTTTTTGTTCAGTGGGACAGTTTTTGCACACATGTCAAGTTTTGCTACTCCAAGAATGTGAAAATGAGAACAGAGTTTTCAATGCATTTGGATCAGTAGGCATAATCAGGTCTGAAGACTACCCTTCCTTATCCAGATAAACAGTAATTCTTTACAACGATTTCTGAAGTGTACCATGTTCCCATTTACTTAGACACGCAGTGCATGTAGTGGGAACCATTGAAAAGCGTTGTCCTGCATTATCTGGGGGATTTTGAAGGAAATGAAGCAAATCTGCTTTACAATACATTGTTCCTGCAAGGAAGGATCTCACAGAACCTTTTTTTTTTCATTCATTTTTTAATGTAGCCTGCACAAGAGAGGCAGCTCTTCAGCATCATTTGTATGATAATAGCATTATTTTATCCCAAACATGGTGCACATCTGAAGGACCTTCATAGTTACATCAGGGGGATTGTTCACTCTAGACAGGGGGAGGCAACTGTGGGGTGAACAAGTCCAAAAAAAAAAAAAAAAAAAAAAAAAGGAAAAAAAGGAGAAGCTGAGCTGAGCATAAAATCTACTTAAATGCTTTCAGAAAAGCAAGTTAGAGTACTCTTTGAGTTTCAAAGTGAACAAAAAAAAAAAAAAAAAAAAAAAAAAAAAAGGGTGTTAGGCTTCTCAAGGAATTTCTGCCAGACCAGGATAAATAGGGCTTTTCCAAGGGACTTAGTCTCCTAAACCTCACCTTCTGCCTAATCTTGGATTGCAGTAGAGCTTTATGCAGTGAATGAATGTCTATCTGTAAATAGGGGTCCATTACAGTGTACGTGGACAATAAAAGATAAACCTCTGGGAATTTTGAGGAAAGTATCAAGTCACTTGGACCTATGTAGTTTAGATATGGAACCATTTGAGATGCTAGAGGTACTTTGCCAGCCTCTCAGCTACCTTTCCAGAAGGGTGTGGGTTTCCTACACTTGACTGTCTGTAGGTTGTTGCATGGCCCAAAATCCCAAAATTCTGAGCAATGCAAGTGAGTTCCCAAAGAATTCAAGCACTAGGGCTAGTGGGGTTACAAAATCTGCAGAAGGGCTTGCCTGAGATTTAGGTGGGATTGAGGCAGATGGCTTCCTGTGGATTATATAACGGGCCCAGAGAAATTTCCTTCTCAGTTTAAGCCCTTCCTTGTGGCCACACGAACCCTCTGCCCAGTACCAGTTAGAATACTATTTCTGTAGGCTCACATGAATAAAACTAAGTGCTATATATAACACTATAATAAGTAGTTTTATTTTAGCAGAGCAAATAATCTGCATGGATGTTTTAAATATAGAACTAAGTCCACTTTTCCTTTCATAAAACATTATCAAATAGCTTATGAAATACTTGTTGTGACTGGCTGTGTTTTTTGTTTTTCATGGTTTTTTCAAAATGCTGTGTTTGCTGTGAATATTTGTACTTCACTATATTGCAAAACTATGTGAAATGGGATTTATCTTATAGATCCTTACTGGTCTAAAAGATCCATCTAGTCTAAGCTAGTTGTGGACGTGCTCTTTATAGAAAGAGTTAGACATGTTCCAACAACGATTCATGCTATGCTTAAAGAAAAAAAGATGAAATAATCAAAGTTGTTAGTCTGGATAACACCCTGGAGTTTGTGCTGCATAAATGGCTTAGTTTAGGTACATGGGTCTTGAATCTGTTGCAGATACTTATATGCATGCAGCCTTTTAATGTACATTTGCATATTCTGATTTACCTCTACCTGGTCTAGTGGATTTTGCATGCATGAGTTTTTTAGCTCCTGTGTTATATGTGTGAGTCGTAGGGCATCTCAAAGAGAACCAGGTGCTTATGTGAGGACAACAGGATCCATGTATACCCATCTCTCAGTCTTCCTAATCAAAGAAACTAACAATTTCTTTAGCTGATCAAAAGTATGCATTTACTGTAGCTTGTGCTAAGTGGGTCTCGAGGCTCTACTGGCCGTATTCATTTGGACTCTCAGAAACCTATCTCATATGTACTGCATTGCAGACATTTAAATGAAGGGATCTGAATTCTACCATTACATTCTGGAGGACTTCAGCTGCATGATATAAATCTCATCCAAGGGTTTTGTTTGTAAAAAGGTAAAAAAACAAAAAAAACAAAATGAGCAAAAAACAAGTAATAGATTTTTCAATTTGATGGTTGAATAAAAAAATAATGGGAAAAAGAACTAGCTCAACTCACATCAAACTGGAGCATCTCTCTTTTCTGGGGGGAGATGTAGGAACCCCTAGATGATATTATTTGTTCCATACTCACAAAAATAAAATGTATATTTTCAACTAAAACGTATGTTCTATATGCAGTTTAATCAGCTTATTTTTAAATGAGGTCAATTTTGATATGAAAGAGCCATTTCAAAATAAAAAATGCAAAATATTCCTTTTGAAAATGTTGAAATGAAATGCTTTGCCATTTTTAAAGTTTCACGACTGTTTTTCAGATGAAGTGTCAAATGAATACTAGTCAAATTTACATCATTTCTATTACGTGAAAACAACATTWCTAATCAAAGCTATTATTCACCTATATTTGGAGGGTAGTTCTATTTCTGATCTGTGAACAGACAACTTATATAACTAGCACAGTGTGAATTCAGTTATAAGAAGATTGACAATTCATTCTCTCCAACATCATAACAGAAAGACTGAAAATTTAAGTCCTTTAGTATTCGTGTTGAAGAGGTTGTACTGAATAGACAGTGAATGGAAATTCAGTTTTGACTTTTAAAGAAATTATTATGGCTATGATTATGGGACTATGGTTTTGCTTGAAACAAAATGAACTTAACTAGGCATACAGTATAAAGGTAAGGTCTTATCCTCCTATTGGAAGTATTTAACCTTAAGTTAAATTTTAGGCTGCTTGTAAAACAATCCTTCTAGCATCAGTACCTTATTTTTTATATATATGTCTGTGTTCCCTGTTTGTAGATATTTGTGAATTGTAGATGTTTCTGAAAACATCTGGAAGGTAATGTAGTCCCCCTACTTTTGGTGACTTGAAATGGGCAGACAATCTTCCTGCAGAGTCTTTTGCATTGTCATGTTTGCTATGTGGGGACTGAAAGAATTTAGAAGGACTACCTCATCATAAGGATAATATTTAAAGCTTAAATCAGGGGCCAGGATCAGGCAGATGGATTGTGTTTTGACAGCCTAACAGCATTATTTTTAGACAGCTGGTTAGAGTTAGRGATGAAAAGATTATAGATATAATTCACATTTCCTAAAATGGCAACTGTCTGTCATAATTCATTTACCCTCCTTTTCTCCCAGTCATTGGTGTGAAAAAAAACAGTGGAGGGGCAGCATTCATTTCTGGAGTCTTTCTCAGGGGATCATTAGTAGCTTTGCAGGACAGAAATGATCTGTTTGCACCATGGGATGTTGCTGAGATGAAGAGGCAAAAGAAATTTAAATGAAAGTTCTTTGTTGAAGTGTATAGTGATTTGCTTGCTGTGGCTTGAAACTTCTGCAAGGCAGAGACCTGTATGTAAAGTGCAGGAATCAGATTCTTAYTTTTGGTGGTATTGTCTTAAAGCATGGCACCACAAGGCTCTAATTTGGGGACTTCTCTTTGAAAGCAGACCAAATAAGTCATATAAGTCAGACTTAGTGGGCAGKGATTCCACAAGTCTCGAGACTCAGAAAATGAGAATCCTTCTCCCTTGCTCAGTGAGACCATGCGTGTCTCACTGTATGTATGGAAAGTTTCTTGGCTGCACATGCTCATAGCATCCATGGCCTCTGGCACCTTTGAGACACCAAAGATTTCTGGAGTGAGTTTCCTATATGACTTTGGACAAGTCACGCTTTATTTTTTTTATCTGTAGGCTGGGGATTATGTTGCTGGAGTGAATGGAGGCTAAAATCACTGATGTTTGTAATTTGTGTTGATATTCTCAGAGGGGAGGCAGGCACAATAGCAGTGCAAATAAATTGTTGTGACTGTTTAGTATTGCAGTAAATGGAAAAGCTCTTCAAAGCGGAGTTCAGACCAAGTACAATAGAGTGGAAAATTACATGTGCAGAGCGAAGAAAGAGGACAGAAAAACGAGAAAAAGCAATTCCATTGCAGTTATTCTAATAATCAATGGGATATGTACATTTATTTGCCAGTGTAGATTATAACATTAGCAATGATTCTCTCAAGAAGCGTATTGGATTTGGGAGTAAAAAGGAATCAGCTCGGCAAGTTTGCACTGCCAAAAAAGTGGAGGTCCAAGCCTGGTCCCACAAGTCCAATTTCCTTTCCCTATGCCTTTTTTAGATAAGGCATAAGTGGAGCTCTAGAGCTCTCTGAAGAGGGACAGCTGAGCAGAATCACTGCTTTAAAATGGACCCAAGCTGTCCTCATGGGTCTGCCCTTAGCAGGACCAGGCCTATGATGACTCAGGGCAAAAGGAGATGAACGGGCATCACTAAGAAAGCAGCTTATAGAAAATGAATTTATTTTTAACCTGTTTTTTTTCAGGAGAACAGTTATCCCACATCTTGCCATAATACTCGGCACTCTTGGTCATATCAGCAAAGATGCCAGGGCAGAATGAATGTTTACAACTGGTAGGCATGACCCCTCAAATGCAGCACCAAGACATAGCATGAACTGAAGTCCTACCATATTTCTACCTAAGGACAGAATTCCCAGGGTGTCATTATGACACTTCTTATAAGTATTTCCCTTATAGTGAGAGATGGTACTGAACCAAATCATCGATGCAGACTCATCTCCATTCTGGGAGGTGGGTAGAAACATAACAAACATGAAGTTATAACTTGTGGCTTGACCACCAAGTCTGCTACCTCAATTTGAGTAACCAAGAGGACCTTGGTCTGCTAAGAATATTAATATCTATACCTGAGAGTTTAAGTCCCTCCTATTAAAAACATATACATATGGGACAATATTTGGAACTGGTAGTTTATATCAGTTTGAGTGCAGTGGTAGGATGATGGTATAGAGCAGGTCATGAAATACAATATTTTTTTATTAATCTATGTATTGGACAAATGATAAGTGAGAAAGAGCAAGTGAACCTGTGAGGAAAAAAGGTGGGAAGAGAATGGAAAAAAAAATTAGCAAGAAAGGAAACACTAAAAGATTCAGACCTGAAAGCTATGTGAAGTGGGAGAAGAGATTAGCTCTACTGACGGAGGAGGACAGAAATAATGTGAGCTGCGATAATACAGTATTATATTATTTAAATAACCTGCTTGATTCTTTATACTTTATGGGACCTTTTCTTGGAAACTGGGGTCCTTTTGATACAGAAGGAATGTTAACCCTCCTTAGAAAGCTGCCCCTCTTACAAAAGGGACTGCTAAGAAAAATTGAAAACAGGCTCTTAACAATGGACACTTCAGTTATACGGTATGAGTGTTGGAAAAGCATGTCTCAGGACTTCCAGAGGACTGCTGCATAGAGCTGAAAAGCAATTAAGGCTGGCAAATCACTGTATAGTTTTGCACTGCCAGTCTTGAGAGTGCCTCCGTAATGGTGTGACTTACTCAATTCAATATAGCCCTGAAAAGGGACCTCTTGAGCTCAGAAATGCTGTTGTGTAGACCACTCATTTGCCTCAAGGGGATTGTCACAACATTTCCATGGCAATTGCTCTTGAGAACTGAGAAACATTCAGGAAGCTGCCATGATATAGAGACTGCATAGTATGCACTGACTTGTGTGTGTAGACATGTGTGTGTGTGTGAGAGAGAGACTGTCTAATGGAAGATATATCTGACCACCTAATGCAGCTGATTTAGCAGAGGTGCTTCTCTCAGTGCTGTAGAGAACTGTTTTTAGGCCTATTTCTAATCTTYGAGTGGATACATTTGCAGAAATCAGGATTGTTTTGAGAATTATTTGTCAGCAGAATATAAAAGGCTAAATGCCTGAGATAATGTATTCATAATGCATAATTTGACCATTTTAGAAGCAATTACACTTTTCAAACCATTGGCATAAGTTTAATGCAGACAAAATGGAGCTCTTAGTAGTCCCCCTGAAGCTGTTTTCCTTTCCTCCATCACTGGGTACCATACAGTCACTTTTTACCACCTGAATCATTCTGCAAATCTCAATATGCAGGTCATATTTAAATCTTTCTGTTTCCTCTTGTGCAGTATAACCAGAATTGAGGCTTTTTTTTTTTTTTTTCCCTATTACTACCAACTGTTATTACCCACCTGGGCTCTTATCACCTCTCATTTCACAAACTATCACTGTGTTTAGTCACCTCAGGAACATTTCTGTAAATTGMGTGTAAAATTGGTGTTAGGCTGGAATCTGAGGCCAAATTTTCAACACAGCCTTACCCAGTCTTCCTGTCTACGGCTGTGTAGGCTCAAATATCTGTATTACTGATATGTTATAAGACTTGACTTCTTCCTGCCAACTGAGCTTTACTGGTCAGCCATAGCTGGTGGCTGCAGGGTGTTGATAGTACAGAGATACAAAACCAGGGAGATCAGGGAAATACAAAACCAGCAGGGAAAATGCAATGTCCTGACTGCACCAGCCCTCAGGGCAGGCTCTTGCAGTAACTCAAATGGAGCCCAGTCTGATTTGTTGCTGCAGCTAAAAAGATAGAGAAGGGGGCTCTCATAGGAAGGGAATAAGAACTTGGTAGTTTCTGGGGTGCCCTGTGTGTACAAGGTACTTGTGATCTGATTGATGA
The DNA here is from genome assembly GCF_003342845.1 of Nothoprocta perdicaria. Classification (NCBI taxonomy): domain Eukaryota; kingdom Metazoa; phylum Chordata; class Aves; order Tinamiformes; family Tinamidae; genus Nothoprocta; species Nothoprocta perdicaria. Next base: position 1,273,924 of record NW_020454594.1, read on the forward strand.
CATTTTTAATGCACAAAGGCTATTATTGTTAGCTGTATTTTTGGCATGTCATTTGTCCTTTCTTTTGATTTGATGGCATCTTGAATGTATAGCCAGAAATAGACAGCTGGAATTTCCAGCCTTCCCTAAGAAATTGCACCACTATTTTTATAATTCGCTAATTCACTGTTTCAACTTGGCTCTGTTCTTCATACTTATTCCTTATTCTCTGTGAACAAGCTTTTCTTACAATGGTCCATCTGACTGATTTCAATGTGACCCTGCTAGTCCTGTCTGAACTTGCATAATTGAATAACCTGCAATTCTATCAGTGTTTTTCTGTTAAAGTTGTATATGGTGCTAGGAAGGGAAGGCTAAGGGGAGATAAAAATGAACATGGTCTTTAAGGCTGCATGAATATTTGTGAAGAATGACATAAGCTTGGTTTATTATGCCCTGGTGCTGGGGTTACCCTGGATGTTTGATTGCAAGATTAGCCCTATTCAGACCTTACTTGTAGTCATGTTTTGGTGGCTGAGGAATGAGTTTCACCTACTCTAACTTACAACTGTAACTTTAAATTCTGGAATTAGACAATATCCATCTCCACCTATATTCCTGAATTTTATTTTTAGCTGTGTTGTGTCCTTTCATGCATGCATGAGGCATCTTCCTTTGTATTTTCATCAATTTACTTCTCTCAAAGGTCTAAGCTGCAGTAGCCTTAATAGTTGTGATGTTTTTTTACAATGGCCTACCTTGGTATTCCATATGTCTCACTTTATATATTTAATCTATCCCAATTAGCTTTACCATATGATTTTCTAAGGTTTTGGAGAATATTTCAAAATTCAACCAAGCTATCAAAAGTGTATCACTTGGAGCTTAGATTGCGTTGTCAGTGCACTGACAGTAGAATGATATTTCTTCTCTCCTTGCTGACTGCAAAGAAAAGGAGTCCTAAAGTATCAAACTCTTCAGGAAAATAGTATGTTCCTGTTATTTAATGTAGTGCTGGTGGGTGATCTGTCATCCAGCATCATGGAGCAGGTTGGGATTTCTACTTCCTCTGCTGACATTTACAGAAGCACATTTACAGAGCACGTGGTTCTTCTCATCTGCTTTCTCTGCTCTGCTTAGATGTCAAACTTCTCACTTGCACTCCCTCAGTCCAAGCAGTCTGGATTTGTTTGGTGGTTTGGGGATTACCCATTATCTCCTGTCCCATCCAAGCCACCTTCTGAGTCAACAGGGGTTTTATTTCCTGTAGTGGYTCAGAGACAGACATCCTGGGCAGTCACCCTGGATCTGAAAATATGCTTAGGGTATTTTCCCTTAAAACATCTTCTGATCTTTCTGATTGAAATGCATAGTCTGGCAATACTAATGACTTTTAGTGATTTTTATAAGATCTATTATCTTTGTTTTCTTTGTGGTCACTACAATCATTGTTACTACTGAGGCAACAGTTTAATATGTTTTCTGTTTTCCTCAACAGCTTTAAAAATTTGCACATCTATTTTTTTTGTGTGTGTGTATGTGTATATATACATATGCATGTTTATTTCCAACTGGAATCAAAACACTATGAGAAATGGAAATCTTCTATGACAAGTCCTCAATTGCCAGTAATGAAAACACAATCAAATTAAGTCCCCTATTCTAGGAGATAGCATTAGRAACAATTTGACATTTATTGAACAACAGATGGTGATTAAAAACATAAAACCTAGATTGTCTCTCTAAAAAAAACAAACCTCATAGTTATGTTTAAGGAATGTCTAGCATTTCAGTTGAAATACTCTAGACATCAATGAAATCATAGGACAATCAGTCTCAAAGGGGTTCCTATACATGCTCTTATCAGAAGTGCTGTTAAAATCTCCCTTTGAAAGCATCACATTTTTTAGCTTGATAGTTTTCTGGAAAGATTATTTGAAGCTTGAAGGAATCTTCTTCTCCCATGCAAGTCACAGTTAGTAAACACTTAACAAAGAGAACATTCGCATTAAACTAATTTTATTAAATGAGAGGGAAACTAAATGCTCTCTTTGTTTTTTTCTCCTATTCTTTCAATATAACCCGGTTTTCAGTAAGTCATATAAGGACACAGCTTTCAGCTCTAGATTTCGGGATATGAACCCTATGGAACCTATGGAAGTAAGGAGATGCCCTTGCTAATCACACTGAGTTTAATATAGGAGTAAAGAGAGACTCCAAAAATTATCAGTTATGTGTTTTATCTTCTTCTCCTTGCACTACATAACTATATGGTGCTCTCTACAGAAGSATGAAGGGTGCCCTTTGAACACCTCATAAAGGTGTCCTCTCTAATCAGTAGTTTTGAGTCTAAAGTTCCCTAAAAATCTGTACCCTGCTCATAAAGAAATTTATAAAAGGTGACTAATATCAGCAGATTTACATCCATTTTAATGTGGAAGGAAGGTATCCACCTAGGATTCTGTAAATTGAAAAACAGTACTTGAACCTTATGTTTAAACCTTTGAAGTTGAGTGGAAGAAGGTTCATGTCTTCAGACTGTGTTGAATCCATATTTACCTTTGGCTGGATAATTTCTCTATCACCCAAGATGTGGCTTAAAGAAATCGGCATCTGCCTGTACGGAGAGACACAACTGAGCCGGATGGGGAGGGGATTACAGCACAGTTACAGGTGAAGGCACATAGCATCRGGAAGTTTTCTACAGCATATGGCCCCATTTTGGACCTCACAGCAATTCCTCCGTTCCTGAGTCACTGCACTCAGAGCTGATCTGCTCTGGGAGCAATTTCTAGCTGAGTGTATTGSTAGATATTGGGATATGCAGAAAATACACCCTTAAGAGTGACATAATAATAAGCAATGATTAATATATGTATAGAACAATTCAGCTTATTTGCTTCAGATTGCTGACTACATGTCTTTACCTCCATGCCCAGTTGTGATTTGTCAACCATTAACATATGACTCTTGTTTTATTCTTTCTATATGTCTAGTCATTTTACATGCCTCAGACCTGTCTGCTCTCAACTTCTCCTGTGCTCAGTCTATTCTTTTTCTCTGAATCACCTTTCCTCCTTTTTCTCCTAAAGCCTTTTCACCATTCTCTTTTCTGTCTTGGCCTTGCTGCTGTCTTCTCTGTGTTGCACTGACTGTGCGAAACAAGTTTCCAGTTGTTAGTCAAAGGCATTTGCTCTGCCAAGCCTGATTCAAAGATTGCATTCACTGTGTCCATGAACAAAAGCCAACAGTATGCTCCTGGAGATTTACTGATGCAAGATATTTCAGAAATACCTAAATGCCTTTGGATATTAATGACTATAAATACTCAAGCAGTAGAAGGAGACAATCTGGTTTTAAGGATGGATATTCCTGTACCTTGGAGACAGAGAAGCACTTGCAAAAGGTTTTTCATCCTATTTTGAGACATGTGTCATAAGACACTTGAATTACTCCCTGAAGCAATTCTCTCTGTCTAATAACTATCAAAATTACCTTAATGACTGTCTTATAATGGACATTTCGCTTATGGGAAGTGGATTAAGATCAGAAACTGGAATATGAGTATCTAATTTTCAGCTATTGTGTGCCAGAGTCCTCATGTTTAATCAAAATATTTAGGCTTTTGGATAGTATTTTTCAAATTTCAATTTTTGGCCAAAAAGTTGAAATTTTCTTCATAGCATTTCAGGCATTTCATGTCAATTTCTAATTACAATTGCCCCTGTGTACTCAGTGTCCAAATTCCTCAAATGTCCCTTTCATCAACACTTCTGCTCATCCTCTTCAGTCTCACCTTTCTCTCATCACAGTCTTCTGTATTCTCCCACCTAAATTCACTGTATCTTACTTTCTGTATGGGTAAATACAATAACTGCAATTGCCTTAACTAGAACTGGTAGCTCCATTTTTCTGTCTGGTTGGGCAAACTGTTTGCATCTGCTTCAGAATGACTAGTGAACACTATGGAAGGAAGACAGAGAGGTTAAATAGAGAAAGATGGAGAGGGAGATGTTCCTTTTGATGTTTCCTGAAAGTCTGACCTGTTATCATGAGGACTGCCCATTCTTGGATATATTCAGACCCCAACTGGATAAGAATCAGTGCAAATCAAACTAGGCTGGCTCTACTTTGAGCAGGATGCTGAATGAGATGTCTCCAGAGAGGTTTTCCAACCTCAGCTGTTCTGCAATTTTTTGAATTTTTCCAAATTTTAAAAACCCTGTATCTGTCTTCAGATACAGGAAACCCTGTATCTGTCTTCAGTTTGGATATCAAGCAAATGACACCATTTCTTTTAATTGCTGTTGAGCATAACAAGCTTTTCTATCACTATGTTATAAAATTTCATATGGAAGACATGGTCTAAAGAATTCTTCTTCTGTTACATAGGGTTAATATTACTGCATTGATAAAACATATTAAAAGAAAGAACAGAGTAAAAGAAAGAAAAACTGAAAACCTTTTATTTTGTTGATCCTTGCAATATGTAATGACAGTATCAGCAGTAAAAACCTATTAAACTACTTTAAATTAGTATCTGATCTGCTTTATAAAGACACTCATTATCAGTTAATTCATTAAGGGTATTTGTTGAGGTTTAAGATATATGAAACAAAAATAWCTCATTTGCAAGTAATTAATACAGAATTACTTAAGCAATGTTGTACCACAAGTGAAATACTTATATTTGAATTCCTTTTAATCCACTTGAAAGATATATTTACGTGTTTAATCATCAGATAAATTAGATATGTTTTGTTAATTACCTATCAATCTATATTCCAATTCAGCATCTACATTGCTCCAGAGAAGGACATGTAGTCGACACATGAGATTTTTTTTTTCATTAAACATTCTTCCTTATTTATTTTCTTTCTGTAGCTGGTATTGAGGGTATTAACCAATTCAGTTGTTCAATAATTCAAGGGAGAATTACTGTGTTTATTTATTTATTTTTTGCTGCTTTGCAAGTAAAGCCATAGGAGATCTGGTCATGGTTTCCTATGCAGCCAAAACCTATGATGAGTTAAATATGAGTTTTTTCTTGTCACGATTTCAAGAGCAAGTGCAAGTCTTAAAAATACTGCCACAAAGGCACCATAAAAATTAATCTCTGATTTTGGGCCTGAAAGTTTTTGGGCTGTCTTGGCACTTGTGCCGATATTTTGACCTTACAAACCAAGTTCCCTATCCAAATACAATGTGGTGTTAAGGATTCACCAGGGATTTTCAAGTTGTCTTGGTGGAATCAGTTAACAAAGGTCTGAATTTCTCATTCATTAGTCTTCTGGTATGTTTTAGGGAAGGCTTGGAGAAGTATGTCTACAAGGAAAAGRTTCAAGCACCAGGAGAGACTGCTTGAGCTTCGGGTTAAGCCTGAGTTCTCAGTTAAACTCCTACTTCTTTTCCCTGCCCTGGAGTAAAATCTGATCTTCAGATAAAAAGATGTCTCAAGTCATTTCTTTAAAAGATACACCAAATGATTCACTCACAAAGYGAAAATATGTACCAATATAAAATGAGGGATGAGTATTGTTTTAAAGTCTAACTTGAAAAACACTGCAAAAACAGGGTTAATAATGGAATGCTGACACAAATTTATCTACAGTATTTTAGTGGAGTTGTTATAATATGAAAAACTAAGGTTCAATAAGATGCAAGGCAGAAATAGCAAATTATATTGGATGTGACATATTAGCCATAAGGCCTTTTCTAAACTACAGTGAAAAAATTAGGACAAGGGTATGGTAGTATATTTCTCCCTAAAGCGTGAGAAAGGCCTATCCCCCACAGCATTCCCTCTAAACTTATATTCTATTTCTAGCATGTGTTTTATTAACTTTTATTTTTGTTTTGCAGGCTAGACACACAGCACCAACCTTAATGTCAAATTAGATAATGAAAAGCAATAGTCATCTTAAGAAAAATCATTCAAATAACTGTGTCATGTTGCATTATAGCTTTTGCTGCTAGCAAAAGCTTTAATTAAGTCTGCAGAATGGTTTCTCTTCTAATCCTCTGATTTCAGATGCTCAGAACTTTCCAAGCCATTTTTTTCTGTTTGAGCTGCATCTTTATATTACTATAGAAATCACCCTGTGTATAGAACAAAGAAATATTAAAAAAAAAAAGAACGGGAGAGTTTCATGAAAAAGCTACTGTTTATCAAGTTGCAGGAAAAAAAAATAGCTAGAACTGTGGACATTGTCAGATTTCATTGGAAATGATTAATACAACCCTAATGACTCTTGGCTGTGTATATTGGTTACTAAGTTAGAACAACAGCAAATGACATATAGTACAATAACCTGGAAATATTCTGTGGAACAGATGCTTTTCTTCTCACTGCTATGAGGTTATCCAAACTGGAAAACAAACAAACAAACTGGCTAGTGCAGAGCCAAGCTTACCCCAAAATATTTTTTCCTGAAGAAACGGCCACTGCTGGGTCATGTTGCTTTGAGCAATCTCTGACCAAAACAGCTATTCCCAACAAGGAATCTAATTATGCTGGGGGCTGAAACAATAAATACAGGGGGAGGAAGTGGAGATAATTGAGAGAACCTTGGGTTCTGAGTCAAGTGCAACACAAGATGGAGTTAGACAAATGAATGCATGTACAATAACGTGCAATTAATATCACTCAGGGAGTTGTATGTTTGACAGCCATTATGGACTAACATTAGCATAACATACCATTGGCATATGTCAGGTATGTCAGACACCGTCCTTCTGCAAATGAACCACAAAATGTCTATTTAACCCAGTGAGAACCTAAGCCTTTCTGGAAGGGTGTAGTTGAAGGCTCTGATACTGAAAGTCTTTTAGTAGTGTGCTCTTCTCCACTTACTGGGAAATATGTTTAGAGTGATTGCCAGCTCTTTTGTACTAATTACTAAAGTCCAAAGAATACATTTTGCGATCCACAGTGCTTGTGCAGAGAGCTCCTTAGCCCCAGATACAAGCTTGGCCTGTGAGGGAACYGCATTTTCTGTTTGGYACTTAAATAATGTGAGTGCAGATTGTTTCCATATCAGACTATTCTACTCCGGTATGTTCATATTTAAACAACATCTCTGGGAAATGAAAATGATTACATGATATAGAAAATGATGATGAGCCAAGCTCCTGTTTTTCAATGAGACTCCAGACTGTGCTTTCCCTGTCTCTGTCCACTGATTTCAGTCAGGTTATTTCTTAATGCACCAGTGAAAGAAACAAAAGTACTGTTATCTGTTAGGGCTTGGCTATGAAACCAGATATTACATWTATCTCCAGGCTATTTGAGAGTACAGTGTTCTAGATAGCCTTTAATAGTTGCCTAAATTCCATTTTGTAAAATTAGAAKAGCAAAATTTCACTTCTCTCATACTTTGTCCTCTCTCCTGAATGGTAAAGACTCTGAAACATAAGAAAATAAAATCAGCACACTAGTCCACCCTTTTGGGACCAGTTATGTGTACCAGAGAACTAGTGTACCTCTGAGAATATGTCCCAAGTTTGTCAGGATAGCTGATTATCTTTGTAAATAAAGAAGAGAAAAAAAAAAAGAAAAGAAAAGAAAAATGTAATGAAAAAAATAAACTTTTCATTGAAAACATTAAGGAGGACAAATGGAGAAAGAAAGGAAAACAAGCAATCAAAATGTTTGCCAGAATTCTTCATGAAATCTGTGCAACATGGATGTTATCAAAATCTGCCTGTGTTTTGACCAGCTGTACAAAGTCACAGTATTGTTGGCAGGAGGAAGAGAGGGCCAGGACATGCCAAATTGTTGCACATATTTGCTGAAACATATACATGGCTTGTTCGTAAAGAACTCTGACTGTCATGGCCTGGTACTTCTTCAGATCCATGACCTGTTTGCCTGGTGAGAATAAACTAGGTTTTAACTATTTACTATTTWCACAGAATTACAAGCATGACTGTAAAAATTCCTTCTTCCCTTGATAAATCAAAGCCATGGATATGTTACAACTTTCTCTGCCAACTTAAGCAGTAAWAAAAGATTAGATCACTTATTGCTACCTGTATGAAATAAGTGTCCAAGGCACTTCCATAYTTTACGATACTGCTTAAACACAGTGGATTCTAGAATGCAAGCACTGTTTCTTTTTTAAGCTAGAAATAAGAGAAACTAGRGGAAAACATACGAGGAAGATTACACAGTGAATTGAAGGAAAAACTTTGCTAAATTGTTTCTGTTTGTTTACCTTTTTTGTTTGTTTTTGACTTTTTGTTTTCTWGTTTTTTTTTTATTTAGTTTGCTTATAAGTCCTAGAAAATCCATAGGATTAAAATACACCAGAAAATCCCTAGGAACTAGGCTGAGTGTGAACAAGAGCTTAATCTTTCTTCATTGCTGTCAACTTAAATTCTTTTCTCTTGATAAATGTAAGTAGATGCTGTTGTTGCTTCTTTATTGATGCTGGTGATCTCAATCCAATASTACAGAGGAAAGTGGAAGATTAAGATGTATAGTAAAGCAGGATTGCAAGATTATTGCAGTAAAATGGAAAAATTGTCAGCCCCATATTGCCTTAAGATGGAATGTTACAATGCTTTTGTGGTTAGGAAAGGTTAAAAATCTTCCAAGAATATCTTTCTTACTGATAAATTTTCCCCAGAGAAGACCTTGTAGTCATTTAAGTCCTTACTGACCTGACTATAAATCTGATAATACCAAAAGCACAAAAATAAACTGACCTGCCCAAGGATCTTCAGCTGTTGAAAATAGTACTTCCTATGAGTTCCATAAAATAGGAAGTTAGAAATCAGATTCCATGTTATTTCTGTGCTAAAAAAAAAAAATCATTTCAATAATATTCAGTTAATCGCATGGTGTTACTGAAGAACAGGATCTGTATATTCACTCAGGAGGTCAAATGAAGGTGTGATGAATTAAAATCAATGGTCCAAAGAGAAGCCTTTGAAATCAGACCTAGGTGATTTGGACTAACCGCAATTGTGAAAAAGAWTTTAGAAATGCATCAGAAAGTGTCAGGAACCTGTTCCCCGAGAATTTTGGTTTTACAGTGGCAAAGGGTAACATATATAGACCCTGCAGATATGCAATAGCTCAGGTTATCATCTTGAGAGGGAGTGCGGTATGATCAGCCCAGCTTTCACCCTGGCAGAGAATTTTTGGCACTRGAAATCTGCACTAACTGGGCAAGAAGGGAAGTTTTCATTGCAGATACACAGTCTTTGAATGTGCTGCATGCACAGCAAATCTCTTTATCCCCACTGGAAAGCTTAAACCTCCTTTYCCAGCATATGATGCAAGTGCTGATGCCTTAAGATGACATCAGGGATGTCCACATTTCACTGCTCATTGTTTTTTTCACAGACTCACTGCTTAGATGACTTGTGTTGTGAAAAGACCTGAACCGAGTACCAGTGCCATCACAGCATTCTTTGACACTGACTTCAAAATTTTTAAGTTTGCAAAGTCTGTAAAGGAATATTTTCAATACATTTTTATCTAAATCTTTAGGGCACAGGTAGCAAAGGGAAGTTCCCTTATATCTCAACATTTCTTAACTAAAGAGAAAAAAAGTGATCAAATTAAGAACCGGTCTGAGGGCTTAATGACAGCTTTTCCAAAACACTTGTGCTCCTGTCTATGCCCCTCTCTTTGCATATGAAAAGCCTGGATTTGCAGATGTCAAKATTTCACTGAGGGTCCATTAGAACTGAAATCCTCAAAACCAAGCATTTCAGAAGGTTCGAGAATGTTTGTTTTTGCAGTTTTGTCTTTTGTCATTGTTGGAGATGGGAAAGTGAGATGATTCACTGCAGAAGCAAATATCGCCAGGGTTAGTGTGTACTCTGGTTTTGGGCACTTCTGTCAGATGATATTGTCCTATTTGGGTGTTAAAGCTCCATGCTTATCCATTTTGTGCTCGTTTGAATTGGAGCATGCTTATTTCAATCTTGATGCTTCAGCTTGCTAGAGAGCAGGTCCACAGATCTGCTCTGGGGAATGCTTCAGCATAACCAGCCATGTCCAGAACAGGCATGGCAGTAGCAAAATCACTCCAGRGAAACATTGGAAAGGAAGTGAGAGGGATGTTCCTGGTGCTCCAGTTGTTACCATGCTTCTGAATTTGGCTCATGCTGGCTTAACTAAGGCAGGAAAAATGCTCCTGTAGTTGCATTCATTCTTGAGCAGCTGGGATTGCAATGACTATCTGACCCCTGTGTTCTCACCAGTCACCAGCCGTGGTCTCCATGACCATCCCTGGAGTTGATGAATCTAAAATGCCTTTTCCAACCATMAAGATTCAATGATTCCTTTAAGCCCAGCACCATGCCAGCTCCCTTTACTGCTGGGAGGAGAGGCAGGCAAGTGCTGCCAGGAACCAGAGGCAGAAATGCTGGGGAGAGCTCTGGGGAAGGGGTTTGGGAGGCAGCTCCGCTCCTCTTGCATCAGCTTCCCTGCTGGTGCCATGACCTAGAGCCTGTCCCTGAGCAGAAGCTGCGTGTGCATGTGCTGCCCATCACTGCAGCTTTGAAGGGTCTAGGCACCCTCAGAGTGGAGTGTCAGAGAGCTACTGCAAAAATGCCTGTCCTTCTCCCACCTTGCCTATGAAAGAATTTACTCTTGTTCTTGGGACAGTAAAATTTGATTTTGTCTATGCTGCTGTGAATCCTTGATCTTCCCCTGAGGACTGTTCTTACTTTACACCAGAGCTTGCAATGAGGCCGTTATTACATTACTATTCAGAGAGGGCTTGCCGACGTAATTATTTCCTATTAGAAGTGCCTACATCACTACAATATCAGAATATTGAATTTGTATTACACAGGTCAGGATCTCAGATGATGCAACATAACTTTGCTGAAAACAGTGTTGCTGTGATAAACATTTGCCATAGATAAAGATCTGGATACACTAATATATCTATATATCTAAATTTATGCATAWAATTTTTATTAAATACATGATGTTCCTAGGGAAAAAAAAAATCTGTCTTATATTCAGTTTGGTGCTTTTATGATAGCAAATATACACTGAGAATAAGTTTGATTTCTTAGATAAAGTACAGAAAACGGTCAGTTACGACTTTTAACAGAATTAAAACTTGATTTTTTTACCATAARTTTACAACAAAACTCTGCAATTTCCTATACACTTCCCTGACTTTGTGTCAGGGAGTAAAACYGCAGAATGGGAGGGAAAATAATAATCAGATTTAAACCAGAGGAAAARATATTTTCTCAGCTGGAGGGTAGAAAAAATGATAGCATAAATACAGATTTTTTGAGGAAAAGTCCTTGATGATGTCTGCAATAACATAATATAAAGCATAACATAATAATGAAAAAAGAAAGCAAAAAAAAMCAAACTCTGATTAAAATGTAGTTGATTCCATGCATGTACGTTTTTCTGCTCTGTTGTTCTGTTTTACACAAACTGTATTTTAAAGGCAACTTAGATGTTTAACTGCATCCAGATCGTGTATTATACTCTTTGTCCTTTACTAAAGACAGCGTACCTGCCAGGAGCATGTAATTTAATAAAGAAAATATCATTATAACTAGATTTTGGTGACACTATAATCATGAAACGCAGGCGAGGGGTCAGCCAGTCAGATTATTTCTATTGGATATTTGAAAACTGTAGGCTGCTGTTATTTTGAGCTACACCATAATTTTATTTTATTGCAGAGAATAAATCAAAGTTTTACAAAGAGGTTCTTTTTTGTATCTAAAAGCTGCAGATGTTGGCACAAGAATTGCTTGTCACCAAAACTCGCTCTAAGTATATTTAGCTCTGGAGAAAATGATCAGGTTGATAGCTCAGAGGCTGAAAAACACTATGACAAATATGTTCCTTTTAGCATCTGTGTAGGTTCTCATATGCTGTCCTGTCCTTGCTCCTTCAAGTCTCCTTTATATTATTTTCTTGTTATTGTGTCYTTTAGGGAATGGGCTTTCTGAGCTGTTCAGTGCCTGAATGGGTTCAACCCTTGGCTTCCGCAGGGACCGCTAAGAGAGTGTCACTTGTGAAGGGAGTTTTGTGATGAGACAACGCTCTAATAAGGCCCATACTCAGACAACTGGCTCATTTCACATAGGCCTCTGAGCAGCTATCAGGAGCTAATTGTAATGCTTATTAAAGACAGCTTAGCAGGGATGTGAAAATGGTAGGCAGAGCTTTGCTATTATCTCCACAAGCTCTCAGCCCTCTTACTCAGCAGCTCTGCTTGCCCATCTATTCAGTGAGAGAGATGCTGCTTTTCTATAAAGGCAAAGAGAAAAAAAAAAAAAAGAAAAAGAAAAAGAAAAATACCGAACTAAAATCACTTGGCAGGTCTGTAGGACCAGTACAGCCTGGGAAGGCAGAGGGGGCTCTTTCTACTGCATTTGCACCAAGTGACAGGTTTTTGATGGAAATCTTTTTGCAGGAGCACTAGAAAGATTGAGCTTCTTTTACGGTCTGTAGGTGAGCATGGCATAGGTACTTCCAAGGGAAACTGAGATGCATGGGTGTGCTTGAGATCCTTTACTAGTGCTGAGGAAAAAGGAAAACAGAGCCCCAGAAGTGTATAGCTTTATTTAAATATCCTGGTTTAGGCTTTCAATGTCACYATTTGCAATATCTCCTTCCCACCTCCTCCCACTGCCTTCCATTTTTTTTCCATGAAAAATAAGCAAATATGGTATGGAAATCAGGGAGACAAYGAATGTCAAATTCAACATCGCATATCCTTACACTCTCTGTCAGAGTAGAAATAGTTTGAGGCTTGGCATCCTGTTTTTCCTCATGCAAACTGCCACCACAGACAAGCACTTTGCCTGTGGTAAATGCTCTTGTTCGGAGCAGATGTTTCCCTCAATTAGCATTTTTTTCCCAACTATTTTGCAAGTACGTTCTATTAAAATATTTTAATTTATGCAGAAATTATCTTATTAAATTTACAAATTCTTTTTTTAAAGACATATCCTTTCATTTCATGTTAATAATTTTCTGCCAGCAATGGTTATCATGGGCCAGAAAGTTTTCCTCTAATAAAATAAAATAAAATAAAATAAAATAAAATAAAATAAAATAAAATAAAATAAAATAAAATTTTGTATTATTTCTTCTGAGAGTTAGATATTTTCTTCTTTCATAGTGTGATGAATACATTTTTTATTTCTTCCATATTAAAATATTCAACATTTAGGACATTGTCAGATTTTTGAAAATAAGGTGTTACAAATTCTGGCTTTGGAAGTTTTGCACACACGTAACAAGAATTTTGTTCTTTTTTATTCTACTAYATGAGCTTTCCTTTTTCCAACACTGTATTATTATTGACAGACAGTATTTCTCTCCATATCTCTCCATCTGTTCACACCATTTGCACATACCCCACAGATGCAATTCCACCCTAGTGTTACTTTTCCACTCAAAATTTACTTAAATGGACAGTGAAGCTCAAGAAATGCATATGTAGGTCAGTGTTATTTCTGATAACATTTTCATCTGTCAATTGAGATTAGCTATCGCAAAGGCTAATATATTTTTCCCATGGGAGACTGAGTAGCTCAGGTAGTTGGTAATGAAACAGAGGTTTTTTTACATCTAGCCTATCAGCTAGGAATACAGCTCCGGTTAGTAGTGACCGACAGTTGCTACCATCTACTGGCTGTTTGTAAATTCTGTGTGAAACTATCAGGCGTTTTGATTTCTTTTCTCTTGGTGTCCGTCTGCATGGCACAAAGATGGTTTCCGTCTTGTTGGCAGTCTCACCAAAGGCTTATTGGGGCTGGTGGCTGACAAGAGGGGTAAGGTTTTCACAGGCTTTTTTTGACAGGTTTTTGGCATCTACATAATTTAAGTGTTTTTCCCTAGCTATCTAACATGCTGCTGGCTGTTTACTCTAAGTAATGACTACTGTGTTCATGAGTGTGCCAGCTAATCACTGCTTTTGTCTGCCTCAAATATTAACATTTAATATCCCAGTAACTAACCTGTGTTATCTATCAGGGTATCTATAATGGTCTTTCTCAATGCAGACGTTAAAGGTTAAAAGTTATTGGGCAAAATCTGCTTTTTCCTCAGATTAGACTTCAAAGGAACTAAATGATTTGAAGGCAGATAATCTCACTTTTTTCATAAACAATAGATATTTTGACTTTTAAGAATAGCAAACAGAATAATAAGAACCAGAGCTTCAGGTTTTTCAGAAAATTCAGTGCAATTTATTTGATTATTTTTGGTTCTTTTGCAGTGAGAGACATAAATTCATAAATTAACTATTTTTAAAGAGAAGTGGTCTTATCTCCATATATGCAGTTTTTTTTTTCATGTCAATGATTTTGGAATCTACATTGGTGATTGATAATAAAAACAATAGTTTATACAACACTACCTTCTTTCTTGCCATCCTCTTTCTCATAACATCAGTGAAAGTGGAGAGGACAACAGAATCATTTGTCATTTCCTTCCACATCTCCTAGGCATAGCCTCTCTGGTCCTCAGAGTGGAAGAGCTTTGACTAGTTGCCCAGATCTTGTCAGCAACTGTTGAAAAGGAGTTTTCTGAAGAAGGCGAGGAAGTGACAGTACACTGGCAGTGAATATGCAGAATATAATAGGTTATAGATCTGCACATCACTGAAAGGGGCAGCAATCAGAGAATGGCTGTAGAGTTTGCAGAACTGCATGTAGAAGAAGAGCATTTAGCTTTCTTATGAGGCAAAAATGCTTCTCCAGCCACCCAGAAAGTAACCACACTTCTTGTAAAATTAGGTCACAAACAAGAATAATGCAAAACTTTTAAATAACCAGAGCACTATTGCTGCTTTGGCATTATGAATGGGGATATGTAGGTACCCTGGATCTACCTGACCATAAGCACTTRTATTAATGATGTAGGAACTCTAGTCAAGATATGGTGATGTCTTGCCAAAGATACTTATTATATTCACTCCTATACTGGGAGAAATAATACTTTTTTTTTTTTTTTACAAAAACTATTAGATGGAATTCTCTGGCTTTTTCGGTGCAAGAAATCAGACTAAACAGCTTACATTTTTCTTTGACCTGAATCTCCATGAAGGCTATGGAAACTAAGGAGATCTAATACCCTGCCTGATAAGGCTGCTTCATCTTCCAAAGCCTGAATTCTTTGGGTCACAAGGGGAATTGTTATAGAGTTGAGATATCACCTATGTAATTGCTTCCAATTTTAGCCACTCTGTAGTAATGTAAGAAGGAAATGGATGTCTATCTGATTCTTTGTTCACAAAATTAAAATGTAACCAATCAAGATGAAAAATCGTAGYGAGACAGTGATTCTTACTAAGCATTAGGAAAATTTATTTATTTACTGGTTGGGTCGCCAGCTGCACTCTTCAATCGCTAGAATGATCTTTATTAGTAGTTCTGTACACGGCTACTTAAACAACTGGGATTTCAATAGTTATGTCTGTATTACCCTGGAAGAGCTGACCCTGGAATGGTCATAGGATATCATCCTCCTGTTTCCCATCTCCCTCCTATTATGAGGATACCTTTTAGCCCAGCTGTCCAATGTGYCTATCAATGGAGTAACCTAGAATTTCCCAGCCTTTCTGAACTAAGACATACAGACTTGCTCTTGGATGGCAAATGGACCTTCTCCTGAGAGTGTTTGAATTCTGTATCTATGTCATCGTTAAGAGTGGTTTCAGCTCTAAATAAAGACACCTAATTTTAGGCATCTAAATGAAGTTATGCTCTCCARTCTTATTATAGTCCTATTGTAGATGTCTAGTTCAGTATTATATGAATCATTTTCTAGGCATCACTGAATGTACTGACTGGGAACTCAATTCAGACACCCACACACATGCTCAATGATGTTTTGGATTTCCTTAAATATCTTCCCCAACTTTCTTTTGCCAGGATGGAAAGGTATTGGTCTATTGTAGGACCTCTGTCATACCTGTCTTAGCTGTGTGGGTCTCTTGGCTACTGCAGGGCATCTTAAATATAGCTCCCTGTGTATGCCTGTGTACATAAATTGAGCAGAGACCTCCACTTAATGTAATGTACAGGTGAACATCTGAGATAGGATGCAGTTACATAAACATGAGARTCCAGTGCCATTTAGATGCCATAGGATACTCCCCTGTATATTCGAGGTTCCCTCAAATATCACTGTGATTTTTTTTTTTAGTCAGCTGAATTCTGCTCCTACTTTTAGGTACCTTAGTCTCAAACTGACTTTTATCCCAAAGGAGTCACACAGGGGACTAAACGCAGGTTTTCTTTCATGTTAGTCACTCTAAGATACCCCAGCATCTGCACAGGGATAATGGATATGACATAGTATTTTCAAGTGACCTGATGGCTGCTTCAGTGGCAGCTAGAGAGGTATCTTAAGTGTCTAAAATGGTATAAACAAATGAATGTTTATGTGACTGAATTTAACCTTTACTAATCAGAAACAAGGCTCCCAAGAATAGATGGCAGAACAGCATTTTCGTCATCAACAACGCTTGCTGCATTTATTCCTGCATTTATTCCACATTCCCCCACGCTTCAATAAGCTTCCTGTCCTTATTCCATCAGTTGCTGGAAAAAAGGAAGAGATTTCACTCTCTAGGTGGAGAATTAGCCCCACGCTGCTTGGGGTGTCTTTCAAGTACAGTGATTTAGATATACCCATTACCCATGACTCAGCCACAGACAGAGCAGTACAAGTATTCTGTCAACCTTCCACCTTCTGCCATCTTCACTGATGACTATGTAAGTAGGGATGTGTTTGCATGTTTTACCTGGATCACATGCTTCATTTTGTAGAGGATGTTCTCCTGCTTAGATTGGGAGACGATACATGTTTCATTCCTTTAAAGTCTAAATAGGTCCACTAAGCTAGGCAGTGAAAYATTACAGAGTCACAGAATTGTTAAGGTTGGAAGGAACCTCTAGAGATGATGTAGCCCAACCCTCCTGCTCCAGCAGGGACACCCAGAGCACGGGGCACAGGGCGGCATCCAGGCAGGTTTGGGAGATCTCCAGAGAAGGAGACTCCACAGCCTCCCTGGGCAGCCTGTGCCAGGGCTCTGTCACCCTCACAGGGAAGAAGTTCTTCCTCACATGGAGGTGGAACTTCCTGTGTTTCAACTTATACCCATTACCCCTTGTTCCATCACTGGCYACCACTGAGAAGAGCTTGGCCCCTTCCTCCCTACGTTCCCCCTTAGAATTGCTAAGGTGAGTACTGCTTTAGTTTTTATTTCTTTGACAAAATTTCATTTTTTCCAAGACAAGTTGACTGGGTTGAATTCAGATTGGATATGAAAGAAATGGTTACAAAAGTATCTGGAGAGCTGGGTAAGGACAGTGCCTGGATCATCTGTTGGAGGCATTTTCTTCCTRTTTACTATATGGTCATCAGTTAAAAGCCATACTTGATCTGTCACTCTATGTCCATTTCCAGACAAAATTGGTAGCTCATTGTCTTTTTTGAAATCTATTTGGACAGAGGACTGAAGCGTTTTTCCTTTAACAGGAGGCTTGTCACACTTACTCATGTCTTTTCTGTATTCAAGAAAGATTTCTGCAACATGTTCTGCTTTAAAGGAATTTATAAATGTCTCCTAGAAAAGAAAGTTGGCAGATTGTCCCCTTTTTAGGGTGGTCACTAAATAACATACCAAGATTTCTTGCTGTGTTTTTCACTCTTGCCTTCCAGTATGTTGCCAGGTACAACTCAAAGAATTATTTATGGCCTTGCAAGCACCAAGTATRCAACAACTTGGGAAAGAAGTATTTTTCTTGTGAAAACCATATCATCCCAATGGAAATAAAAACTGCCWTTGAGAATTATGGAAAGTTTTTGGGTGTGTTTTCCTGATGAAAATCCCATCCTATGTATACGTGTGTTTTGAGAAATGGATATTTTTCCAAAGAAATATCCTAGTGTTTGTGACAATTGGGGCATCTTGCCTACATGTAAATGCTGTTGGTATGGTTTTGTTCATTTCTCTGTTGTCTCCCATTATTAGACATAAATGCATAGATAGCAATAGTAATTGCACTTAGTGTTGAAAAAGCAATGGAGCTATAGCAAACTCGAGTGAGTTATAGTAAAAGAAGAACCTCTCTGGACTAGAAAAGAAAAAAAAAGAGAGAGTGGAGAGATGGGAAGTGTGTTTCTGAGAAGATCTATCTATAGTCACATTTGGACTTAATGATCTTGAAAGTGTTTTCCAACTGTAATGATTCTATGATTCTATGATTCTATGATAAGAAAGAAATTTGAAATTCTGGGCAGAAGTGAGGCTAGACAGTCAAAAATCAGGAATGCTGAGTCAGGGAAATGCATACAGGTCTGTATTCTTCTGTCTAGAACTATCTGACATATCCTTTTCTCTTGTAAAATCATGTTAGTGTGAAATTTTAAATCATCTCTGCCTGGATAATTTAAAAGAGAGGAACATCAGCACCTTCTGTGCCTATTATTATGTCCGGTCTTCTGCTACTTTGGGCAATGATGCCAGAGAGGTCTGCTCAGAAATATGTGAAATTGCTTTCCTCCATATGTCTTGACTATGAACAAAGCAGCTGGACTTATTTTTACTAGAACATTTTGGGAAGAAATTGCTTTCTCTATGGCAAAGAAATCATCTGTACTGTCCAGGGAACSCTTATTTGCAGTGCACATTCCTTAAAGTACTGCTCGGGCAGTTAGCACTCTGGCAAATTATTTCGTATTTTTCCCTAATACAACAATATTATGTTTAGATATTATGATGCTGAGTGCCAAGTTAAAACATACAAATAAATTAATCACCCTCATTAATTTATCAATTATGCCTTTAGTTCTCCAAAAAGAAAAAAAGTGTTGCATACTTCRTTACAGAGGAAAAAATGTCTATATACTTTATGAGATAATGTTTTCCAAATTGCAAATGTTAAAAAAAAAAAAAAAAAAAGCTTGCATTAAACCTGGCTTAAAGTTAATAATGTATGACACTCTTTAAAGACGGAGTATATCTGGAGGTTTTCATGACTTCAAAAAAATACCTGTTATACATGCTGAAAATGCTGCACATTAGATGCTCTTGTCTTGGAATGTAATTGCCTTAAAGGAATAAAGGAGGCTGAATCTAATAATTCGTCTAGCATATCTATTCTCCATTTCTTTTCCACAGAGGAAGTTAGAAGGATGTGGTATCATCAAAGAAGCATGTGTTGGGAGAGGGGAGAGATAATCCTTAAACAGTTGTGCCCTGCATCTCAACTAAGGAATCAAAATCCTTGTGAAAGGATTTCCTGAAATCTTACATACACTATATCCCTTAACCTATTAAATGCTAGAATTGTTGCACTAAGATAAGAGATGCCTCCAAAGTAATCCATGCTGGGTGGCTTCAGGTAAGAAACTATTTATTAATATCCCAGAGTTGTGCCATGCAGTGATAGTGATGGAAATTTGGCAAACCAACTCTGCTTCTGTCAGATGAGTGAAACAGCCACTTCACTCAAGACTGGATGACAGATAGATGTAAAGATCATTGTACTTGGCAGAGCCGACAAGATAGCATCTGATTAAGATGATGACTGAAAGAGGTGACAAAAAGGAAAAAAGAGGTATTGAGTACTTTCCCATCCAGATAGATTAATACACATAAATAAGTCTGAAACCGTTTTTTTTTTTCTTATGATCTACATTCCCCTTTATGTAGCTGTGAAATATTGTTAATTCAGATTATTAACTTTTGGTACTGGCTTTGGAATTGTGCAAATAACTTGAGGCGTAGGGCTGGTTTCAAAGAATGTCTACAGTATTTTTTAGATAGGCTGGTATGATTTTTCTTATTTAAATGAGGAAAAGTGAGATAAAATTGAAAATAAGAAAATAAGAAATAAAAAAAGAAGAAATAATGAAAATAATAATGAGAAGAAATAAGAATTGAGAGAAATAAATAGAAAAACTAAAAGAGAACTAGTTTTTTTTGTGATTTATATTATTTCAGAATTCTAGTTTCAGTTGACATAAAACTAACCATAAATTTGTGTCAATTGTAAAATCTAGCAAAAAAAAAATAGTAATATATATATATGTATATATTGCTATATAAAAAGGTTTAAGTCATTGAATTACTAACAGTATAGGAGGCACAACATTTGCTCAGCTTATGGGATACTTGGAGTTGACCCTCTTAGTTCTCTCAACATAATTTACATTTCTCCTCACTCACCTGAGAAAGTCTCTCCCATCATGCTGCCTGTGCCTGGACTTTCTCRGTATCTACTGTGGATAGTGTGCCATTTTTATGTCCTCATCTTGAAACTTGACTTTGAAACTAGACTTTGAAACTTGATGGTGGAGCTATCTAGAGMAGATACAATGTCTTTGATCTTGGATAGCATTCTGATTAGATAGCCCTGATCAGCAGGATTTTCAGGAGAGATGTGCTGTGAAGTCTSTCCTAGAGCTATTCTTTTTATGAAGCAGACATTAAGACATGAAGCAGAGAACACCTTGGCCTGCTGTTAGGACAATTGGTTGATAGTTGGACATGAGAGGCTAGCTTCTCGTTCACTGATGGTTCTCCTAACAAAGCRAGGAGCAATGCTGCAAGTGGAACTCAAAATACCAGCCATACCTAGGCTGAAGTTCTTACAAGTGAAGGCTTCAATTTTGCTGGAAATAGTAGACTCTTAATCTAGGTAATCTAAGGACTATCAAATGTTGGGTCCTGGTATTTGTGCCAAGAGAAAACTTTTTCATAGAATTGTAGAATCATAGAGTCATAGAATGATTAAGGTTGGAAGGGACCTCCAGAGATCATCTAGTCCAATCCCCCTGCACACACAGGGTCACCTAGAGCATGTAGCACAGGGCGGCATCCAGGAGGGTTTGGAAGATCTCCAGAGAAGGAGACTCCACAACCTCTCTGGGCAGCCTGTTCCAGGGCTCTGTCACCCTCACTGTTAAGAATTTTTTTTCTTAWGTTCCTGTGGAACTTTTGGTGCTTCAATCTGTGGCCATTTCCTCTAGTCCTATCACTGTCCACCACTGAAAAGAGGCCAGCCCCCTCCTCCTCACTGCCTCCCTTGARGTATTTATAGACACTGATCAGGTCCCCCCTCAGCCTTCTGTTCTCCAGGCTGAACAGGCCCAGCTCYCTCAGCCTTTGCTCATAGGGCAGATGCTCCAGGCCCCTGATCATCCTYGTAGYCCTGCGCTGGACTCTCTCCAGCAGCTCCACATCCCTCGTGTRCTGGGGAGCCCAAAACTGGACACAGTTCTCCAGATGTGGCCTTACCAGGGCTGTGTATAGGRGGACGATCACCTMTCTTGACCTGCTCGAAACACTCTTTTTAATGTACCCCAGGATCCCGTTGGCCTTCTTGGCCACCAGGGCACACTGCTGCCTCATGGTCATCTTGTCATCCACCACAATGGCGAGGTCCCTCTCTGCGGGGCTGCTCTCCAGCAGGTCAATCCCTAATCTGTACTTGTATCCAGGGTTATTTCTCCCCAGGAAAGTGCAGGACCCTGCACTTGCCCTTGTTGAACTTCATGAGATTTTTCACTGCCCAGTCCTCCAGTCTGTCCAGGTCCCTCTGGATGGCAGCACAGCCCTCAGGGCTATC
The DNA here is from genome assembly GCF_003342845.1 of Nothoprocta perdicaria. Lineage (NCBI taxonomy): Eukaryota > Metazoa > Chordata > Aves > Tinamiformes > Tinamidae > Nothoprocta > Nothoprocta perdicaria. Next base: position 1,295,497 of record NW_020454594.1, read on the forward strand.
AGCTACTCCTCCTAGTTTGGTATCATCAGCAAACTTGCTGAGGGAGCACTCCATCCCTTCATCCAGGTCGTTAAYGAATAGGTTGAACRGGACCAGACCGAGGGCTGACCCCTGGGGGACACCGTTAACTACAGGCCTGCAACTGGACTCTGCACCAATGATCACCACCACCCTATTTCATACACAGATTCTGGATATTATATTATATAGCAACTGACAGTGAAAGATTAGAGCTTAAATAAGAGAAGCCAGATTTTATTAAATATTCACTTTATGGACCTTATTTTGTATTCCTTCATCCTCAGATGGTCACCTAGGCTCACTACACTCTGTATGAGGAAAGCATAATACCTCAGGTGAATCCAAACCAACYGTAAAGCAAGTGGAGAATTTCTAAGCAAAGAGATATGAATGAGCTCATGGCCTTCCCAGTGCTCATGCAGCAGAACTGCAAATTTCAGATTACCCTATGTTCATTTAGCAGCGAACCAAGCTGGAATCCCTACAGATATAAAGGCTTAGTCTTTCCCTGTGGACCTTTTAAGTATTCTGTCACTGCACAGCTTATAACCACATAGGTAACATAAGTTCTTTTTATTTAGGTCATGAGGCAATTAGCAGTCATAACACTGTCTATTTTTGATGGAGATGTGCACAGTGCATCCCACAGTACACACTCAAAGAGTCAGTCACAACTCACCATTAAATATGTGTAAATACTTCAGTATAGTGTCATGTGTTTTCCTAGTGATCCTGGCTCTATTGTTATTTTTGTAATTGGTACTTTACATTACCCTTTTGCTCAGTATGCACTCAAGTGCCAATCATTACAAGCACCATGTGTTCAGTTCAGACTATATATCTTTGAGTGCTATATTTGGTTGTTTTCTGGACCACACACACAATTTATAGAAGATCACATATGTTTTGTGGAGTCCTTTGATGAAATGCAGACATATCGCTTGTTACGCTATTATTTAGCTGCTAATCAGTGGCAATTCAGAGATGCCCTTCAGTGGCAAAGCTGCAATAATTGGGTTTCCTGGTTTTCAGGACTCAATAATCTATACTTTTGGCTTTCATTGATGCTGGTTCTTTGCCTGCTGAGAGAATCTGGGCCTGTGGATGAAAATTAGAGTGAGATTGTATTGGATCTTTTAATTGTAATCCTTAATAAAGGTTTTATGAGTTGACTAGTGCTTCATTAGTATGCAGTAAATGTTCTAATAAATCTAGCCAAATATTTATGGGAGACAATTAATTAGATGTGAGTGAGTAAAAGAGTCTATTAGACTATCAGGACAGTTCAAAGGATTTTTGCACAAAACTTTGAAGGTTTTAAGGGTGGCTGTTACATCAGATGGGCGATAACGGTGATTAAATATTAAGAGGAAATGAGTCAGTGATATTATTGTGTATATGCATACACAATATGTGTATATGGATACCTACTAGGTCCCCAACCTAAACATYAAATTTTATTTCTTTTGTCCACATCAGGGTTCATTTAAATTAAAATAGGGATATATCATGTGTGAAAAGACTTGTATTTCTTTGACAAATTGTATCTCTTTGAATGATAAATGAGAAACTGAAAGTCCAAAGTGGATGGTCTTAAGGGAAAGGAAATAAAAGATACAGAAGGTTAAAAGAAACAAAAAAAGGAACTAATCGAATCTGCTCCGAACCCGCTTGCAAGAAAGACTTGAAGAACGCAGAAGAAAATTATGTGAAATATTGGAACCCTCAGCATTCAAGGAACTGAACTCCCTTAAAAGTAGGAAATTCTGAAGGAGGTAGATATTACTCACTCTAGCTCCGGCTTTACARAAATTGATGTTTATTGCTATCATATCTGAGAATGATTTTCAAAGAAAGTTGCATTAATCCACAGCTAACCTAACATGTTCCCAGCTAAAAGAAATGCTAGTATGACCCAGTATTGCACTTAATAGGAAGTTGCCCTAGCCAGGAAACTCCAAACCCTTCTGGATGGTGTTGTGCTCTCCTTTTGGATCTGTGCCGTTGTTGCAGCAGGGAAGCAAGCAGAGGGAGCAGGTGATGCTGGAATTCAATCATTTCCTTCCAGTAAGAAGAGAGCAGTGGGTTTCAGCCTCCATGCGATGAAGCTATTTATGTTTTACACATTAAAGACTTGTTTGTTAAATACACCATAGGGAAAAGACGGGTGCTGAGCTGCATGGAGCAGAGCCTTTGTGCCTTGTGCAGCAGTGCAGTGCTTGCTACTGTAAAGCATACTAGGAAATGTGGGGTAAAGGCATAATTGGGCTATGCAAGGTCCCTTAAGGATGAGGATAGGATTAGATCCTTCAGTGGAACTGACCTTGAATCYACAAATGAGAGTAACTCTTGCAGTGGAGTTTTGGCTCATAGTCTTAAATGCTGTACATAGGCATGGGGCACAGAGAGAACTGGTGGCCCAAGAAAGAGATCTGGAGAAGCCAGAAAGCTCAGTGCTAAGTGGCTTATGGGTTAAGTTAGCCCATGAGAAATTAATCTGGCTGGAGGAAAGCCGGCTTTTCTTTCCAAAATGTGGTGTTAAACACTCTCTTGTAGTTAAGTGCTATATTCTCAGCAGCCATTCACTGGAAAAGAAGCCTTATACATAATGGTTAATCATTTGGAGATCTGGGGCCAGTTTCTACCTTCTCTGAGTAATTTGGAAGGTCTTCAACCCAGTTTTCTCACCCCTCTGACAAATGCTGTAACCTGCAGTCTATAGGTACCATGGGGTTACTAACTCCTCCTGAAATGTTTTTATTTGATACCCTTTATTTAAGTATTCATTGGAGCAGAGATTATATTGGAGCAGGTCTCCCAGGTGAGTCTTCTAACCACTAAGCTACATCATTTTTCTYTCTTTTTCTCTCTGGCCTAATGAATATTTAAGATATGGTAGTGATGACTGCCATAGAAAAGCCCATGAGAAAATTAATTCTGTCTCCATAGCATGGTTTGAATAGTGTGCAGTAAATAAAGCATTGGGGCCGTACACTGAATGTGGAGGATAAAAGAAAATGTTGAATAACTTACTCATTAAGTGAGCACCATTCACCATGAGCACAGAACGAGGCAAGAACTATGTGGAAAAAACAGTATGTCATCAAGTAATTAAAGATTGTGGTAGAATGCATATGCATAAGGGACTGAATTAATGTTTTCAGGAAATCTCAATTTTGGCATTTACTAATACTGGAGTGCTTGACTTTGCAATCTGAGCAATATTCYTTTAATGTATCTTTTTTGTCTGGGTAAGTCTGACATAAAAAGAACTTAGAGAGCTTCAGAAAGACCTTAAAAAATATTTCTTTTTCTTCTGCCACAATAGCTTTTGAATGAGTGATTAGGATAGCTGGCTGAGAATCATAATCAATCTGTGAAAGCTAAGTTTAGTTGATAATTATTACCATTGCATTCACTCTGTAGGATTTATTTTCCTCATTTTTATTCTGTACACTCTTTATCTCTTAACTTCCTAGACTAACATGTAATGAGTGTTACCAATCTCTACCAATATAGTTGGAAGTAGAGTGTGTATATGGGATTTAAAGGGTGAGGTTTTGAAGAATCAGTTAAAATAGACAGCTAAATAGTAGAAAATAATGAAAATGGCAATTTTTGCCTGCTGTTTTGCTGATGAATTTGCCCAAGAGCAGATTGAGATATTTCAAAAACATATTCGTTATTCAAAGGCATTTGTCAAAGGTCAAATTCTTTCATGGTTACTCGTAGTGAAGCAAGACAAATTTGACTGTRGAACAAGCTGCTGGTGTGCATGAACAAACTGAGGGAATCTGCTCCTAATTAATTTATGGAAATAATTCTCCATTTCGTAAGCAACACTTTGTGTATATTTGTTATTCAAAATGTGAATGAKTTTGACTGATTTTAAAAGTAACATGGTATGTTATCTGCTCTCTGAATGGATTTGTACAGCACATTGAACTCATTTTACATTACAAATACTCAGGTATATTGAATAATTTGGTTTCTGTGACTGTTTTCCAACRTTTATAGATAGTTGCCCATTACATTTTCCTCCTGCTCAACAATGTTTTCGTTAAAGTAAATGAAGAACATAAACACAATAGGGACTGAAGTTAATTAATTTAACTATCTACAAGAATATGTGTGATTTTTTTTGGCAGTACTTGCCTGGCACCAATGATTAATGACTGAGGAAAGGATTACATTTAGTAAAACACATGAGAATATCCAGGCAAAAAAACACACACATAATATTGCTAAATTCTCTAATGGTTTAAAGTGAAAAGATAAAGGACATAAAAATGTGTCTTATAGCTAGCTAAAGCAAATATTATGCTTTATAAAACACTTTTTTTATACTAATTTGTTGGAAGACTTTTATATTTTGGTAGTCTGCCAAAATATAAAGATTCAGTTTAGCCCAATATTTTTTGTAGTCTATCATATATATTTGTTTCCATTTTAGCAGAAGTACTTCTAAATGTGACAAAAGGATGCATTGAGACACCCATCCTAATGTTATTTAGAATTTTTGCTTTCATGTGGGTGTTTCATGAGTCTTTAGAAGACTAGCAGAGACAAAAACTGGATTCATGCTTTATATCACTAACATTAAATTGASTAACTCTGTAACAGCAAAGGCATGTTTGACAGTCTGTGTACAGCACAGAGTCTGCAAGAAGTCCATAGTTATATTTCGTTTATTAGATATCATGAGTTGAGTACAAAGTGCCTCCTCATTTCACTGAATCACAGATTGATTAAGGTTGGAATGGACCTTTGGCGATCATATAGTCCAACACTCCTGCACAAGCAGGGTCACCTAGAACATGTTGTGCAGAATTGCATCTAGGTGGTTTAGGTTATCTCCAGGGAAGGAGACACTGCAGTCTCTGTAGGCTATCCATCGCAGTGCTCCATTTCTCCCACAGTCACGTGTTTTTTCCTCAAATTCAAATAGAACTTCCTGTGCTTCAGTTAGTGACGATTGCCTCTTGAGGTTGCCACCACTGAAAAGAGTCTGACCTCTTGACATCTTCCCTTAAWGTTTTTATATCTCTTGATAAGATGCCCTCTTAGCCTCATCTGTAGGCTAAACAGAGCCAGCTCTCTCAGTCAGTCCTSCAGTCTCTTAACAATTCTTACTGCCCTATGCTTGCTATGTCCTGTAGTTCCGTGTCCCTCTTTCAGAGCTCAGATCTGGACACAGCACTCTAGAGGTGGCCTAACAAAGGCTAAGTGGAGAGAAAGGATCACCTCCTCAACTTGCAAGCAAAACTCTTCCTAATGCACCTCAGAGTACCACTGACCTTCTGGGCCACCAGGGTACATTGTTGGCTCAAGTTCATCTTGTTGTCCATCAGGTCTCCCTGGTCCTTTTCTGCASAGCCACTCTTCATTATCCTTCTGGACTGACATTTTAAAAGGGAATGCAACTCAGTCATAACTAGAAGGGACTTGAGAGACAGAGTTTGTCCAATTATTTATCAGTTTGACTTTCAAAATTGTTCCATGTTGAAAAGCAAATTGTTTCTGGTGATTTTGAGATTTTAGGACAAAGTGTTTGTATTTCCCACTGCTTCGAGGAAAATGTCAGTCAAGTCCTTGTTGCCAGACCTATCACCTCAAGCACTTCCTGCCAAATGACTGTTGGGGATTTTGGATGTTTTTGACTTGTATTCAAGGAAAAAGACATCAATGATAGGGTGACTGCATTTTTACATGGTTAGAGCAGGATCTTCAGGCCAAGGTACCCTGCCCTTAGGAAGCAATATGTCTTTCTAAAACACAATGTATCCTGGTATTGCCTCTGAAATGCCATGTTGTAAGCGTCTTTCAGGGATTTATAGGCTTTAATTGAGACTACCAGCTAATGCAATACRCTTGTCCATGGAAGTGGGAGAAAGTGCCTTTTGTTCAGTTCTAGGTTTGGCTAGTCTGATTTAGAGCATGCTCTGAGTCAAAGTGGTTGCTGCTGTATTTCAGCAGAGCRTAGAGATGCAATGGCTTTTTTATTTTTCGTTCCAAAGTACCGTTAAAATTACGTTTAACTTGCTATAGAAAGATGTATAGAGATCAATCTCTAGCCCAAGATTTACATGGTACTAAGTGTCTTACACTCTTACATAGGTGAGGTGTAACCTCTCCAGAGCAGATTTACACAGGTGAGAAATAACTTATCCAGAGAAAACTTGTTTTCTTGAGCAGTTATTGGAGCAGTGGAGGATTGGGCCAGGCTGTACTGACAAGCTGTGGTTCTTCCCTCACACTTGTTTCCTAATCTTCTTGTTAGACTGGTATGCCCTTGCGTTGGGATTGAAGAGGTATACAGCATAGACACTATACAATAGCACCTATGGATTCTGCTCTTAAAGGATGAGTCAAGAAGCAGATTGTGTTGCCTTTCATCTCCTTTTTGTCCCTGGCTTTCACAAAGATGGTTCAGGAACAGAGTCTGTTGGTTTCATGCTTATATGGAYGATAGATTAGTATATCAGCACTAACTCATAAGTATGCCAAATAGATTAAACAACTGTGGTAAAGAAGGTATGACCTTCCTTATTGTAATAACTGATTCCAGAAGAATCTTAAACCTTTTCTTTATTCAGAGACAGGTAGAATCCAAGCAACATAAATTGAACTTTTTTTTTCCTACAGTAATACTAACCTTAATGAAAGTATCTGAGATTAAAGTATCCATGCTAAAACTAACCTTCCTTCTAAATCAACAAAACAATGTCTATATATACCAAATGTGAACATTTCCAGACATGGAAATCTGCCTCTGGTAGGGCAGAAGTGTGRTATTTTCTGCTGGTTGTTGAGAGACAATGTCTCCCATCTTCCTTCACTCAAAAAGCTGGTGTCCCAGAAGTAAATATTTCTCTAATGTAGACTGATTGACTACATCTGACTAGTAGAAGTAAAGGAAACAAGCCAGTGAGCATATTTTGGCTCTGTGAATGTCATAGTCTTAATTAATTCAGCTAAAATTGTCCCCMAAACCAGGTAGGGACTGTCTTGCTGCCTGTTGGGAATAATCTCAGATTGGGGCTAATTTCTTAGCAGTGCATTACAGTGAAAGCTGATCTGAGCCAAAAGTGTGCCAGAAAATCTACTTAAATATTAACACTGATGCTCTGGCCAATGCCCTGGTCCTCTTTCTTTTACTGGCTAATGTATCCATGCTATCATAGTTCCTGGACAAGAATTTCATATAATTTGCTGCCACAAGACTTTGTCCTTTTGCCCCTGGCTTTATGAAAAAACAGACTTAGATCTTATATCATGGCTTAGCAGTTAGCCATCCCAGACARACATTATTTGAAACCTAGGTCTCCTGTTGTCCCCAAATTTCTTAAGATTGGAAGAATGGGAGTGGAGACTGAGGATAACTTTAAAAAAACAAGAACATTACATGCTCTAGGTGTGCCTGCTTGAGCAGGAAGGTTGGACTAGATGATCTGTAGAGGTCCCTTCCAACCTTAAATATTCTGAAATATTCTGAAATATTCTGAAAAGTGTACTTAATTTTTTACTTTATAAAAGATTTGACTGTTTACTCAAGAAAGAATTGGAAGCCTTTTGTGTGCTTTTTATTTTTTTTCTATTTTATTTGAGTAAAGGCAAGCCAAGCTGTTGTTCTTAAGCAAAGTAGTTTTACAAGCAAGCTCTCACAGGAATGAGGAGTTGCTCCCCAATGCATCAGCATTACTCTGTATAATTATGGATATTTTTTTTCCTTCCAAAAATATTTTTTTCGAGAAGCTGACATTTCAAAGGCTTTCAATTCTATGTGTCATTATCAAATAATCTTTTTTGTACTTGGCTGTTTATTATTGGATTGCAACAACGATAAAGCTCTAGGGGTTTTGTCTCCTTTGGTATGTTAATTAGCTATTTTTCCTTTGATCTTTTTCTTACTGAAAAGAGTCAAAAGCTATCTCGGTAGGGAATCTTACTGATGTACATTCATCCCCTCATCTCCATAATCTGAGGATCAGAGGGAGACAACAAATTTCACTGCTGAGTGAGGTTGCTATAGCCTTTAGTAATAATGTACTCTGTTTCTAAATAATCCCACCACCATTTATATTTGGAATATTGAAGAAGAACCTCTGAGAAAAAGAAATGCAAAAATAATTAATTTTAAACTGCAAGCCATCTTCATTAATTTAAATTTTCTTCAAGTTTTAAGCTTATGTATATGCCACAAGCTTTTTCTTTCTTTTATGCCTCTATGCTTTTTTCCTTTTTTTTTTCATTCCTTTTTGCTGTTGACTTTTGATGAATTTTCAGTACTCACAGAAATAAAATATGGGCTAGGTACAGAATAATTACTGATTTTTAAGTGTTAGGTATTAGAATAGCTTTCCTAAGGAAATGATGAGAGTTCTGTAACTTATGACAGTTGCGGAGGAGACTATACAGCTGTGATGAACACACACAAACATGAGCATGCAAACACAGACAAGCATACAATGTGTATATGCATGAATTTCCATGTCTCAGATTCCTTCAGTGCCTTCATTCTCATAATAAGTTTCTTAGAAAAACTGCAATAAAAGCATTTCAGTGAGAAATGGAAGCAAGATTAAAGCAGAGGAAAGTTTAGGCAAAATTATCTACTAGAGAACTTAGACGCAGAGTTTCTCTAATGCAAGWTATCCATTCCTGAAAGAAATGGAGAGTTCACTAGACAGCCTTGATGTTGTTATTCTTAACTGGTATCCTGCAGTGTGGGGTGTGACCAAATCTAGACATTCACAATGAAGACAGCTATATTTGAAGTAATCGCAGACTGCCTTGCAAGTCAGTGGAGGGAAGCTGTCACTTACAGGTCAAGAATCATGTCATTTGAAAGAATGTGTTCTCTGAAACAGCAGCTGGAGAACTTATGGCACCTCAAATGGCATTAGGGACCTCTGCAAACTCTTACTAGGTGAATGGGATTTTATGCCACATCCAGACACTGAAATTTATGTCACTGAAATCTACAAAAATACAAGCAAGTTATCTAAACTTGCAATTGCAATTGATTGAAAACTAATTAATGCAGTGGTATGTAGTGAGCTAATAGTCTCATTCTACCAGAAATCCTTACCTTTGACCAGCTGAATTTAGACACCGGATGTAGAGTAATGGAATCCTTAGGGTTGGAAGGGGTTGTTTAGACATCATCTAGTCCAAACCTCCTGGCACATGCAGGGTCACAGGATGTGGCACAGGATTGTGCTCAGGTAGATTTTGAAGATCTCCAGAGAAGGATACTCCACAACCTCTCTGGGCAACCTGTTCCAGGGCTCTGTTACCCTTGCTGTCAAGAAATKTTTCTTAAGTTCCTGCAGAACCACCACTGAAAAGAGGCTAGCCCTATCCTCCTTACTCCATCTCTTGACATATTATATACACTTATTAGATCCTCCCTCAGCCTTCTCTTCTCCAGGCTGAACAGGCCCAGCTCTCTCAGCCTTTGCTCATAGGGCAGATGTYCCAGGCCCCTGACCATCCTCCTAGCCCAGTGCTGGACTCTCTCCAGCAGCTCCACATCCCTCTTGTACTGGGGAGCCCAGAACTGGACACAGTACTCCAGATGTGGCCTCACCAGACTGAGTAGAGGGGGATGGTCACCTCTSTTGACCTGCTGGAGATGCTCTTCTTAATGCACCCTAGGATCTTGTTGGCCTTCTTGGCCACAAGRGCACACTGCTGYCTCCTGTTCAGCTTGCCATCCACCATGACACCCAGGCCCCTCTCTGTGGGGCTGCTTTCCAGAAGATCAGTCCCCAGTCCCAACCGGTGTCTGGGGTAATTCCTCCCCAAGTGTAGGATCTTGCACTTACCTTTGTGGAATTTTATAAGGTTTCTCACTGCCCAGTTGTCCAGTCTGTCCAGGCCCCTCTGAATGGCAGTGCAGCCCTCAGAGGTATCAGGTACKCCTCTCAGTTTCATATCATATACAAATTTGCTGAGGAGGCACTCCATAACTTCATCCAGGTCATTGATGTGTAAATTGAACAAGACTGGACAGACGAGTGACCCCTGGGGCACACCACCAACCACAGGCCTCCAACTAGACTCTGCACTGCTGATCACTAACCTCTGAGTTCTGCCATCCAGCCAGTTCTCAGTCCACCTCACTGTCCCGTCATCTAACCCACACTTTCTGAGCTTGCCTAGGAAGTTGTGACGGATGGTGTCAAAAGCCTTGCTGTCCAGATAGATGACATCCACCACTCTCTCCTCCTCTAACCGATTTGTCATTCCATCATAGAATGCTATCAGATTAATCAAGCCTTTCCCCTTGGAGAGTCCATGCTGACTATTCCTGAGCTCCTTCTTGTCCTCCATGCGCCTGGAGACAATAGCTAGGGATGTAGGTTTTCTAGGGATGGAGGTAAGACTGACTGGTCTGTAGTTGCCTGGGTCCTCCTTGCCATTTTTGAGGACCAGTGTGACATTGCCTGTCTTCCAGTCCCCAGACACCTTTCCCCATTCTCCAGGATCTTTCAAAGATGATGGAGAGGGGTTTAGCAACAATATCCACCAGTTTATGCATCACTCTGGAGTGTATCCCATCAGGGCCCATGGATTTGTGGTTATCAAGTTTCCCTAAGTGCTTTCTCACCCAATCTTACTCTCTCCAGGTTTCTTCTCTTGTCCCTAGGGTCTGGGATTCCAGACAGCTGCCCTCAGTAAACATTGAAGCAAAGAAGGCATTCTGTAACTCTGCTTTTTCCRTGTCTTTTGTAACCAGGGCACCCACCCCATTCACCAGCAGACCCAGATTTCCCTTAATCTTTCTTTTGTCATTGATATATTTGAAGAAGTTCTTCTTGCTATTTTTAACATCCCTTTGCCAGATTTAATTCTCAATGTGCCTTAGCTTTCCTTGTTGCATCCCTGCATTCCCTGACAACATATTCCTCCCAAGGGGCCTGTCGTTTTTTTTTCCCACATTCTGTATGCTTCCTTCTTCTGTTTGAGTTTTGCYAGGAGCTCCCTGCTCATACATCCAGGCTTCTTGCCCCTCCTGCCTGACTTATTACTCATAGGGATGCACYGATCCTGAGCTTGGAGGAAGTGTTGYTTGAATATTAAAGAGCTTTCTTGAGCCTCCCTTCCTTCCAGAGCCCTAAACCATGGTGTTCTTCCAAGTAGGTGTATGAAGTGGCTGAAGTCAGTCCTCCTGATATTCATGGTTGCAAGGCTACTTACAACCCTGCTTCCTCCTCTTTGGATCCTGAACTCCACCAACTCATGATCTCTTCAGCTAAGGCTACCCCCGCCAAGGTGGGGACCTTCACATCTCCAAGTCCCTCTTTATTTGTTAGTACAAGGTCCAGTAGCCCACCTCTCCTCATTGGCTCCTCCACAATCTGTGTCAAAAAGTTATCATCAATGCACTGCAGAAACCTCCAGGACTGTTTGTGACTCCCTGTGTTGTCTTTCCAGCTAATATTTTTGAAGTGGTTGAAGTCCCCCATGAGAACTAKAGTCTGTGACTGTGAGGCTACTTCCAGCTGACTAACTCACCAGCTACTTCCAACCTGTTCTTGTACTTTGGATGTGATTTCCATCTCAGGTGTCTGAAAGTTCGTTTCAGTATCTATTGCTGTCTGAGATGCTCTCAAGTCTCCCACTTGGCTTCCACCTTTTAATCCAGGAGGATATATGTCTTTTGCCATATCTGAGAGCCTCACACAGAAGCGACAGGCATCTTGGAGACCAGATTTTGAGCCTTAAATGCCTATCTTGTGATGAGTGTAGAAGAGTCTCTGAAAATATGTCTCTTCACTGACAAAGGAATACCAGAAGGTATTCCCTAGTATAGATGTTAAGACATCTAGATTTGATTAAGTGAATCCCATTTTTGGTATCCTGGGCACATATATCTCAAAGATCTAGAGTCATGTTGTTCCTAGGAATGTAGTACACTTTTTGTTTCCCTCTTGTTTCCCTATTACATGCAAATATCATAACATACAACAGCTCTTGAATGCTATGGTATTTGCTCTGGTGCTTTTGACACAGGATCAAAAATAAGTGGAATAGATGCTGAAGTAACTCTGGAGTGATTCCTGTGCTTATGCCTTTCTAAATGCTACACAGTCAGAATGTGCAATGTGTGACTGCTGCAGGTTAATGCTGTGGTACAAAGAGACAGAGATATTTTTTTGACCATGGAAAGATTCAGTCTTGCTAACTTTATAAGTGCAGTTCTGGCAAGAGCTCCCCTTGAGCTTTTTTTTCCCACCATCTTTAAGACTTCAGCTTTTAAGACGCTACCTCACAGCTTAGGGCAATGAGGAAAGGCAGACAATGATTTGGGTCATATTATACTTTTATGCAATAAAAATCTTACTCCTGTAAGTATCAACTGTTCTGATCAAGATTCAGGTAGGATTCCCAATGGCCTGTGATTACAGGGGGGAGGATTACTTCTTTCTGCCTCAAGTTAAGCATCAAAGACTGTGCTAGGCACACCACCTTCCCTTTAAAAGTCAATGAAGAGAAATTGAAGCCTGCAGAGGAGATTCAACATTTAACATTGCTCTGATAAATCACTCTCTGAATTTCTTCCTAGTGACTATAAAAAGAGTCTCAAATGATGAGCTCACCCTAACTTAGACGTTTATAAAATCAGTGATATAAAAATGCCTCAGATGGACCTGGGACCAGCGGAGGCTTTTCTCTTGCTCTTCAAGACAAAATGTTCTGTCAGCATCTATAAACATACATGAGATTGAGTTATATACAAGGCCATTTTTTTTTCTGATTCTTTTACTGTTATACTACTTTTATTTTTCAGTGCTCAAATGGTGACCTTCAAATAAGGTCATCAATGTTTTCAGGAAAATGTAAGATTTTTTTCTTTGCAATCATAATTACCCTTAAACCATGGTGACAGTCGAATATGTACTGTGTTAATGATAACTAAATCAGGTGCAATGCAAAACCCCCTAGGAATGCCGAAAGGTTGGTTAATTAAACTTGGTTGACTACCTCTTCAAGCACACATTCTGCTTTTTTAAATTGTTATTTCTGACCTCTTATCTTGCTGTCTTCACTCTTAAGTCTTACTGATTTCCCTTCTCTGCTCTTTGACTCCAGGCTGATATGTTTCCTTTTTCTGAGGGTTTTTTTTTAACTTTTTTTTTTCTTTTCCTGTCCTTTGGTTGTCAGTCAGTTCTGAATTCTCCAGCCTGGGGAAGACCTAGAGGAAATGCTCAGAGTTCCCTGACCCATCTGACTCTTCTCTATATCACCAGATCTGTAGTGAGCTTTATCAAAGGTCTCCCTTGTGACCTGACCTGTTTTGTACCTTTATCAATGACCTGGAGGAGGTGATGGAAACATCAAGTTTGCAGATGATGCTGGAGGGAACCAGTCAATAAATACACTTGAGGGCAGGTCTGACATTCAGGGCAACTTGGTCAGGATGGCAGATGGGTCTGACAGGAACTTTATGAAATCTGACAAGGAGAAATGCAAAGTCCTATGCCTGGAAAGGAAGAATTCTGTGCAGCAATACAGGCTAGGCTGGGGAGTAACCCTGTGGAACGGACCTGTGTAACTTGATAGACAGCAGGCGGTGAGTGAGCATTGCAGCAAAGAAGGGTAACAGCCCCCTAGGCTGTATTAACAGGAGCATAGGAGCATAGCTAATACATTGAGGTGTGATCATTCCTCTTTACTTAGCATTCCTTAGACCACAACTAGATATTGCATCCAGTTCTGGGCTTCCAAAGCAGGAAAGACAGTGACAAATCAGACTGAATTCAGTGGGAGCTGCCACAATGGTTGGGAGTGGAGCATTTACTCTATGAGGAGAACCTGAAGGGAGCAAGGCTTGTTCAGCCAGGAGAAGAGATTCAGGTGACCTCACAGCAGCCCCCTAATATTTGGGGAGAAGTCACAGAGAAGATGGGGCCAGACAATTTACAATTGTGTATGAGGACAGAATGAGAGAAAATGGGCATAGAGTGGAATAGGAAGTTCAGACTGGTTTTAAGGAAAAGCTCTTTTCSCATGACAACAGTCCAGCCATGAAACAGGTATCCTGGAGAGGATTTGTAGTCTCAAGGTTTTCAAGTTCCAAGGCAATCTGTTCTGACTCCTCAGTTGATCCTGCTTGTAGCAGGAGGTTGCACTAGATTCCTACTGAGATTCCATCCAACTTGAATTATCCTGTCAGTCTATGATTTAAGATCAATTCCTTACCTTATATTCTTGTTTGATCTATACTGTAGTCTTTGTGTTTTGCTGGTCCTAACCTTACAGATTCTGACCTTGCCTTCTTTGACTTTCTGGCATGAGCACCAGCCTGTTGGCTGAATCTGATTACTGTCACCAAGCCAGCTCTGCCCTACTTGCTTAGATGCAGTGAGACAATGTCCCTTAATAGTTAGGACACTATTCTGCTCATTTACTTTCACATTTGGACCCTAGTTCATTCCCCCTGTGGAGTAGCCTATGCCTGATGATCCTTAATGATCCCTGCTCCCCCCAAATTAACCCTTTCTCAGTCTGCAAGGATTCACTATCATATTCTAAAATTTCAAACCTCTCTTTAAGGCTATGTAAATCTTGTAGGTTTACATTTATGACCCAGATCACAAAATATAATTGGTCTATATCAGCTTCTGTTACGGACTGCTCAGGATTTGTAAGGAAGTGAAGGAACTTTTTCTAATTTCTGCTGAGAAAATATTCCATAAGCTGTCTTTTCACATTTTCATTTTACACTTTTTCCCTGGTCTTTCATCTTCCTGGGAACAGTGTCTAGATCAGTCTGTCACCATGGTGGGCTGACACACAGGCAGAAGCCAGCATCTTAATGGTTGCAGTGGAAGCACATATTTTTGTTAGTAAAATCCTGGATAGAAAAAACTTCAGCATCTCTGTATAGTAGACCTATCACTATCACATGATGTGTGATACCACATCATTATGTGCTTTGAGGAAAGATAATTAGTATATCCTGAGGCACTGTAGAAGGAATGTGGGGAAGCAGTCTCACAGTGGGAGGGGAGAGTAAGAAACTGGAGGATATATGGGWTTGTTGTAAGGAAGTTGTTTGGCTTTTGAGATAAGAAGGAAAAAAAAGTCTGGCTTATTTACTCCTGCAGTTTAAATAAGCATCAGTGTGCAACTATTAGACTTCAAATATATTGTTCATCTTGAAGAGATGGTGTAGTATTATATGTTTCTCATGTTACTGCTGAAGATGGGAAGCATACCATCAATAAGAATCTGTTCTCACCTTTCCTGGTAAGTGTCTGTCAATATAAAGAGAAATATATTCCAACATGACATTATCTTCAGTATTCCTATATAGTGATTGCTCTTTCTTGATTATATTGTGTCAAACAAGGCTAAGTATATTTAAATCCTATTGCTTCTGCATCCCTCTAGAATCAGGAATTATAGGTGTGTGGTAGTGGTGGGAAGGTGGGAAGTTTGAGAGACACATGGAGGTTCTCTAGCGAGAAAAATATTTTGGTATGGCTATGTGTATTTGTTTTATGTAACAATTGGGATGTTACTGTAAAATTATTGAATATAAGCTATCAGTGGATTTTATAATCAGAAAAGCTTCCAAAAGTTGCATGCAGTTCTCAGTGACTAGCTGGCCATGTGTAATATGTTTTGATATACCCTCTAGTTCCTAGGRCATCATGGAGAAGATGTTGCCATATTGTTGTTCTTCAAGCTCCTGACAACATAAACTTCTCAAAAAAAGCATGCTTACAAGCATGTCTTGTTTCCAACTTGCTACTGTCCGCAGTCTGATTGTCTTCATTAAACAGATCTATCCTACTTCCCTGCTGAGCCATGGCCTATGAAGTTTATAAGGAAAATGGGTACTGTTGTCATTTCTGACATCCCCTGAGGGTTTGGAGACCATCATTAGAAATTTCTCCCCTTACATTGACATTGCGTGGGAGGGAGATACTTGCTTTATTTTAGTGGTAACTTTGTACTGAATTGGATTATCTTTTCAAATGTRTTGTGGGTGGTGTTGGAGATGAAATTTCATGCCAAATTCATCAGGCTCAGAGAAACAGACAAATTCACAGATAGAAACATGACAAAATGATAGATATGTTTGGCTGAAAAGGTTCTCAAGAGATTGCATGTTGCCAATCTGCAAAAGCATGGGCAGGTGAACCTAAACCACTGCTGACAGAAGGTTGTCTACTTAGCTGCTATAAATCCTAAATTGCGGAGACTCCACAAGCATCCCATGCAGCCAGCTCCAATGAGTTTCTACACTTTTATWTGCAATGCCTTCTTATCAGAAAAATTAAAATACTTGCTGCAAATGAAACATCTTTCATTTTATCTTTTCCTTAGCAGAGAAAGAGAACAGTTTATTCCTATGACAGGCRGCAGAAAGACTGGGCAGTCTATCACAAGATATTTTGATTGTAAAGGATTGTTTGGTACCTTCCTTTCTTTCTTTGTCTGAAGGGCAAGTCTGTGCAGAACTGGACATGAGCAACTAGTCTAGGATGGATACTGAAGAGCATCAGCACTTCTGAGGGTATGCCCCTTAGAAGAACAATGAGATATRACCAGTCTTTAGGGGTTCATAAACTGGAAATTTGTAAATACAAACATGAGGATTTGGAGACAATGTCCAGAGCATGACAGTGGGGGATACCTCATACTGCAGAGAGGAGAGGATCTGTTTATGACTGTGGTATTTGCACAGATGACCAATCTGGTGCAGGATCACCATGTAAGCTGAGCTGGTGGGGTGGAGAAGGGCAGCTTTAATCCTTTATGTTAAAGCGTTAATGCCGACACCTCGGAGCGGCTCACCGCCTGCTTCACTCGCACCAAATGCCCTTCCATTTGCTCAGATGCAGACAGGCAGGAGGAAGCCAAATGCTGYACAGGCTTTCATGACACTGCTAATTGTGATGGCTGCCTGGAGTTGATGTGGTAATTAAAAATACCACAACTATACCCAAATGGGCATTTTGGTGTTTGCTTTTACCTTGGAGAAGCAAACTGGGCTAATCACTATCAGATAAAAGCCCTCAGAGCAACATCCTGGCATATGGTAACTGAGTGAAAAGGAGCATGTCAGATGAACCATTTGGATAATGGATGTGACCCAAACTCTCCTGGAGTCCATATTTACGAGACTGGGGATCTATAATTAGATAACCAACACAGCTGAAAACTTCCTGTGTATTATATAGCTGCCAGTGCCTTTGTGTTTCCAATCTACCCCAAAAGATATTTAACCCAGAAAAGTGGGAAGTACGTTTAAGTCAATACACAAAGCAATTCTGTTTATATTAACATATTAACATATCCACATTTTAAGAACAACCAGATTCAGAACTCAATATTTAGAAAAAAACTTATTTGTGCAATTTTACTTCTACTCCTTTGAAAGTATTCAGTATTTAAATTTTTATTTATCCATAGTATAGTCTTTATTCATATCTTAGAAAAATGCAGCAATGGAAGAGTTATGTGGAAGACTGTGCAGATGTCTGATTCAAAAGMAGGCTGTATCCTAAGGGTGTTAGAAGGTCGCAGGAGGAATTTTAGTCCTGGGAACTTTCTAAACTTGGATTGCTTCAGCTTAAAACCTCAATCATTTCTTCTCATAGAGACTTATTTTTTTGGGATCATTATAAAAAGCACAATAAAGATTATATGCTGTTTCTGGTATATTAACACTACAATGCAGAGGAATGAATTAGCTTCAGCCCTCACATTTTCTGTAAAACTGGAATTACAATTCAGATATTTTTGGTCTTCCTACATATGAAATGTGTTCAGCAGCAACTGGATGTCATTTTTACTGCATTGTACTCTCTGTTTTCTGTGGAGGGGTTACTAGTTTGTCTGCCCCTATATTTTTCGCTGAGGTCCATGAAAGCCAGCTTAGATACAGAGGTTTATTGCACTATGTGAAGTACTTTGTATGTGTGATTATACTGCACCTGGACTCATGCTAGCTCTGGTATTTCATTTCTACTAAAAAGCTTTCCTGGGAAGTAGAAGCACTTGGAAGCTACTGGGAAGCAGAAGAGGAAGGGGTGCTTAGACATTTCAACAGGGTACAGGAACTGAGGTTTTGTCTGGCACTACAAGGTGCAGTAACATTTTTTGGGGTCAGTTATCTGAGATGTGGACTTTGGCAGTGATTATGGGGGGCTAATCCCCATTATTGTATTGCAGTATCCAGCTAAGGTTGTTTAGGAGTGTCTGGACTGACATATGTGGATATTGCTATTTTGAGGTGGAAAAATGCAAAGATGTAACATATATTTTTGGTGCTCTTAGTGAAACAGGTCCTTCTGAATGCTAGGCTTTCATCTAAGGCTGCTTGCTTTGTGGTCAATGCATGGAAATCATTTAATAGGTCATAGTGTGCTGTAATTCATATAAAACAAAATTTGGAGTTATTTGACTCTATTATACATGTTCCTACACACTATTTAAAGTTATGACATGAAAATGATTTATTTGCAAAATAATTTCCTCTCTGAGTGTTTGCAAAGGAGACAGATTTGGCATCAGTTTAGTGCTGCAGAATGCATCAAAATTACAATCTTCTCTTTCTGACTTTGCAGCCTCCATTTTTATCTGAAGTCCTACTGCAAAGTACATCTTCTCTCTTTTAAAGATTCCCCCTACAGCATCTTTTTTTCTCTGGCTATCAGAGAAAATCCTTTTGTGAGTGCTCTACTGAAGTCTAGGTACTTTTTGTTTGTGTGTTTGTTTTTCTTTTCTTTGTAGGTGTGTGTGTGCCAAATTATGAACATGTTTAAAAGAAACATGAAATCTGAATGCATGTGCAAATCTATTTGGGCACTTGCCTTTTCAAAGAGAGTAAGAGAGATACCAGTATGAATTGCGGAGGTACTGCATGATTACTGGAAACAGCTCTTCCAATATGCAGCTTTCTTCTTTTTTTTCAGAACATCCTTCTTTTATAACGGTAGCAGTGTTTTGTTTCATGACTGCTTTTTCACAATTTGCTTTTCCAATTGGAAACTTGTTGCACTCTTGGGAARTAAGTAGAGGGTATTGTCCAGCTTGACTTTGCCGACCTGTTTGTAGGTAATCAGATGCCTATCAGAAGGATTTTGAGGTTAAGTTCTGTGCCAGAAAAAGGGAAGCAGAGAAGTGTGGGGTGTACATCTGAGAGACCAATAGTGAAAGATATCTGAGCTTACATTGGTTCATTAACAGACAATATTTCTGTCCTGTGGAACTTGCTTCTGATGAGACATTTTACAGCATTTCTATCTAACCTTCGTTTCTCTTTTTGTTTCTCTCCACTTCTGTTTGGGTGGCAATGAACTGGAGAAAGGCAAGGGAGTTCAGGAAACTACCCAGGAATCTAAATCCACCCATGTGATGGCTTTGGTCTCTGGCAGATCTCCCTGGGAGCCAGACTGCTCTTGAATCAGTGTTGGTAAAGAGCTGATGATGCTGGTTCTCTGCTAACAGGGAAGATAGTTCTGATGTCTTCTTCTTAGAGATTAATTTAAAGGAAATATTGTCCTCTCCTGCCTGTTTCATTTTTTTTTATTATTATTATTTTCTGTAGAAATGGAAAAGCTTATTTACAACTATAGTGCTGTCATGTCTGTGGTGGGACATGACTGATACTTAATAAATTCCATTATAATGTGGTCTAGGCTGAAGTCCAGGTAACAAAAATATAAACTTAATTGTAATGCCAACTTGATATTCAGTTCTAGTTCAGCATTGTCATGGCAGCAGTGCCTCACTCTTTAACAAAGGAGCAATATTACCTACTTCGCTTAGCAAAATATTTAGACTTCCGTAACAAATAGCAGTACCTAAATACAAAGTGTTATTATAAAATTTTAGCACCGGTAATAAAGAAACACACTGCATCAGCAAGATAGCTGAACCTATATAGAGAATTTTGATAGTGTTGCAGTTATCTCATTTGTAAATTGAGCAGGACATCGCTGATAGCAAATTTTATGTAAAGTGTTGTAGGGTTTTTAAATGACCGTAAGTAGTCAGGACATTTGCTTTGAGTGTATTGTGCAGGATGGAATAAATGGTGGAATGATTTGGGCTTTTAAAACTAGGCTGAATAAAATGCTACAATATATCCTGCATGGGTGGGCTYATTCTGACAGGCAGAAGCATTCAGGAACATAACATGTCTTGTATGACTCTGATTTATATGACTCTGTGAAGATGCCTAGGGGCTGGTTTATACACAAGCTTGCACTGCTTTAATTAAACCTGTTTTCAGTCTCGAGTTTTCAGTTCAACATAAAAGTGACTGGCATCAAGACAGCTAAAAAATATCAGTCTGGGGGTTGTTCAGACTCTGCTTTATGCAACTCACTGTACATTTCTAAGGGTGGTAACAGCGCTACTCAGGTACTCTATGTATGGAAAACAGAGAGGTGACCTCCCCTGAAGTTGACTCCAGGGTGTGAGGGGATGAGGTTCCTGGCTTAGACAAGGAACAGAGATGCCTAGATTGGATAGGGTAGATGATATCCTCTCTCATCTGTGCAGTTTTCTCTTTCTGTTCATGATTGACTTTTTATTCTTTGCACTCGAATTATCTCTGTTATATGGAAAACAGGACCACAAAAAGAAACAGGTGATGAAAATGTTGTGGAGAAAATAAGAGGTATAACTAGAGAAGACATGAGGAAGAATAATAGGTTCTTAAAATATTTGTAGAGAAATTCAAGAAAAAGTGGTACAAACAAGAAAGGGAATTAAAAGCATAATGAAAGCAAAGATGTGGATAATAACTTCAGGAAGATATGGCTGGATATCCAGGGAATGTAACATTGATGGATTTTTGAATGTGTATGTTGACTGACCCTTTGGTTTTCGAGGAAATTGAAAAGAGGGAGTCAATTAACCTGGGCACTTAACCTGTTCAGAACATTCTGCCTTAGATACCCAAGTAAGAAAGGGCAAATCACAGAATCACAGAATGGTTGAGGCTGGAAGGGACCTCTAGAGATCATCCAGTCCAACCCCCCGCTCCAGCAGGGACACCCAGAGCACGGGGCACAGGGCGGCATCCAGGCGGGTTTGGGAGATCTCCAGAGAAGGAGACTCCACAACCTCCCTGGGCAGCCTGTGCCAGGGCTCTGTCACCCTCACAGGGAAGAAGTTCCTCCTCACATGGAGATGGAACTGCCTGGGTTTCAGCTTGTACCCCTTACCCCTTGTCCTGTCCCTGGCCACCACTGAGAAGAGCTTGGCCCCCTCATCCCTACAAAACATCTTCTATTTCTGTATATGTATACTCATGTGTATATGTACATATGCTATATGTGCATATCTAATATATACACAACAAATAAACATATGAAATGCATATTCTAATAGATTTATGTGTATAGTAATTGGGTATACACATATATATGCACATTATCTCCTTCACCTTTCCCATATATATATAAGTACAAGCCTAAAGGGAAAAAAATAATTACGACAAAAAGCTAAAGAGCAGTTAGATACTAAAAATGCCACTTGAGCTATTAGCACTGAACTCTTAATAGGAAGATTCTCCTTCTCTCAAACCCGTCCTCAGTTTGTTTAGTTCTCTTAGAAGCTATAAAGCTCTCCTGGTTTCCTCAGTGCTTTAAATTCTGCTTACACAGATGTCCAAAAGCTCCAGACACCATCTCCTGCCTCAGCCTATTTGAGATTTGTAAATGAAGTTGCATCTCTGTGTCTGGGTCTGTCAGGCCTGAGCCAAGCCRCCTGGCTGACAGGATGAGCTTTGCGCAAAATGCAGTGCTCAGAGTGGTACTCACAGAGCGCTCTTGAAACTGGAGCACTAATCTCAGATTCATTAGGCTTGGATTCAGTTCAGAAGGGTCAYGTCTACACTGTCTCCCAGAAGAAAAACAGTAGCCACCAGGTCCTGGGAGGGTTTTTGTGCTCCTGAATTGGGGCCATGGCAACATCTGCATTAAGGAATGAAGCTGGTCAGAGCCTGTGTGAAAAGCCCGCACACGTAYTGCTCAGGGCTAGCCCCTTTTATGTCGGTCTTCACTCTCTTCTAGCCTCACTGTGGCCCTACTATTTACARTATCTTAAATAAAGAGTTGCAACCTGCAAATTCTAGCTGAAAAATTACCAGGTTGATATTTTTATCCCATAAACTTGAAGCATGTATTGCAGTTCCTGAGATGGGGACTGAGGTGTTGAAGAACTCTGAGGATGCAAAGCATGGGGGAAATAATGATGGAGACCTCAACCTGATGATACCATCTCACCCGTGCTGCTGGTGAAGTCTCACCAAGGCAAGGCTTAGGAGGAAACAACATGATTCACTCCAAAAAGAAAAAAAGTGCTAGGGAAAACTACAAAGAGACAGTCAGGACCCTGGGCCCTGGGAGAGAAATGAGGAACTAAATTCTTTAGCATTTCTAGCCTTTATGTTCAAAATCATGGAACTAGAAAGAACAGAAAAGAGAGTTGCAGTTTTATAGGTGGAGTTCTTGACAGTGAGGTTTTAGATATAGAAATTTTGCTACGCTTCTTCCTCAYGATTAATGTTTATGATCACCCTTTGTCAGAAAGGTGAGTGCATTAAAGGTTCACAGGAATGACCAGAGGCAACCAAAAATTTGGCCAGGCTTCTTTATAGAACAAAATACTTCCACATAGGAAAAGACTGACTGGAAATAGTGGTGTAGAAAAACAAGCACTACGTAGAGAAAGTGAATAGACAGTAACTACTTAGTATAACACAAGTGTAGGGGCAGTCAGTAAAGTTACCTGGGAAATGTAAAACAAATGAGATACTTTTTCACATCATTAACTTTTGGAGCTCATTGTCACCAGATACTGAGAGAGCTAAAATTTAAATAAGATGGGGAGAGACTAGTTCATGGGGGAAAGCTCTGTTAACAGCCTCCTCAAGGTCTAATAGAAAGGTCTATTAAGCATGAGGATCTGATATAACGTATGGTTGAGGAAGCTCCTTGGCTGCTGACCGCAGGAAGAGGGAAAGTGTTGCCATCAGTGTGCTTTTTTGTTCTGAAGATCTTTCCCCAATCCTCTGCTACCGATTGCTGTCAGAAAGAAGAATTGGGCTAAAGGGGTCTTTGGTACAATCCATTCTTATGTTCTTGTAATAAAATCTATTAATAAACCTCAGAAGTGTTACTTTTGATCCTGAAAAAGGAAGATTCACTTTTTCACTTTTTTTTTTTCCTGTTGCTTGGATAGCATAGCATCTTGCTGTGCATAGTACATGCCAGTAATCCCATTTAACTCTCTTTATTCCATGGAGATATCGAGTTCAAGACAACAGCTCTAGGCACCTAAAATACTGCACAGAAAGCCTAAGGTTGGGAAAATAATCAGAGAAAACTCCTTCTAAACTRCTTGGGGTTTGGTTGAAATTTTTTTGTGCATGTCCCAGAGTGTTACTGGTATTTTGAGCAATCTCTCTAGTTACCCTCCTCTTCCGTAAAGCTTATTGGAGATCCAGCAATTATAATTGCTCTCTAACAGCAAATGATGTGCCATAGGCAATTAAAGCTAAGCTGAGACCTCACTGGTTTCACAAGAAAATATCTGTTCTCCCTCCTCCTCCCCAACCCCAGACACATGTTCCCATGGCCTTCCTGTGTGAGCATTTTTGTGGCTGTACAGACAACTGGATCGGCAAGACAATAACCAGAGTGGATATTGGACTAATGGACTGAAATGCAGGGCTAAAAACACTATTTTTGAGAGCCGTGTAGTTATAGATAATCCTGAACCACTTGTGAAAGCATATCTGCCATCTTTCATAAGATCCAATTAGTAAGCATGCTTGGTCCAGCATGAAGTTTGGATGGCATTGAATTTAGTTAAGAACATGTTAAGAGTTCAGATTAGAACTAAACAACCAATTGCACAGTACTTAACTGCTTGGAGCATTTGTTTAGGAAGTGGGAGATTTTAAAATAATGTTCACACTCTCCAGATTAAGATAGGATTTGTGCATCTGAGAAAGGATTTGTGCATCTGAGAAGGATATGTTTGCTCTAAGTTAAAGACATTCTTAAGAAAATCCCCTACACCCTTCCTGTTTAAGGTAGAGTTGAAAAATTTACTGGGCAGAAAAAACAATACAGTATCTTCAGCTTAGATATTAAGGTCCTCGGCAGGGAATAGAAAAGCAGAAAATCCTTTTTTGTTTGTTTATTTATTTGTTTATTTATTTATTTTTTCCTAGATATTTCTTTTTCCCTCCACTAACTGATGTAAGGTAAAATGTGCATGCAGTCCTGTGAACAAGACTGGAAGCACAGCACTCTTTTCCCAGGTACCATATCTCTTTTGCTGTTCTTCCTTTGGGTGCCCTGAATTCTGCATGCCTGGTTGCACAAAAATTCAGCTCGAACAGATGCARAGGCATCTTTCCACCCAGGTGAGCCTGCAGATGGCAGTTCTTGCACCCTCCAGTACTTCTGGGAGATATAAATTCAAACCCTGTTAGTCTGAGGAAGACAATGAACTCAGCTTTATTATTTCCTAGAAAAGGTGCTGTGCAAAAAAGGGGTTGGCACAGCAGTCTTCTCCTCCAGGGAAATCCAAAACTTAAGCGGGATCAGGCTTCAGGCTCCGAATCACACGCTCACAGCAGTGTAGGAGTTAAGTGCTGCAACCTAAGCGAGGGTTGCAAACGCATCCCTCCCTTTGGCTTTGCCCGCCACAGCAAGCTGCTGTAAATCTCAGTACAGGAACCAAATTATCTCTCATTTTACTTGGAGGGAATTTAAGCAGCTGATGCCTCCTCACCTACTACAGTGAGGTACTCAGTCATTTCACCTCTGAGCTTTGCACAGCATATGTTACCTTTCTGGGGCCCTCTTTCAGGAACATACAGAAAGTTCCTGAGCCTAATTGTACGTTAGTGCTGTCTGGCAACATGGGTCTGTTTTTCATATGGAAAGAGTAGAAGAATTTTAATTAAACTTTTATTGCTCAGGGTGATAAGACAGTATTCCAGTTACTRTAACACCCAAATGCAGATTTTAATTGGGTGTTCAAGTGTGTCCCATGGAGTGCTGAGGGCTACAGTCTGATTAGGAAAACCCCATGATTGTCATCTTACAGATAGAGAGACCTCAGCTGCATTAATGACGTGCTGCAAGTCTTCCCAGTAAGTGAAGGTGCCTGTGACTAAGCTTCTGAAGAAAGTTAATTGCATGTAAAGCTTCCTATTTGCCTAAAAATAAAGGCAAATAAATTTAAAGAGCTATGTATTTATATATTAGGAATAAAGCCAAGCTTGTCTGTGCAGTGAAGATCTTCCTCAAACTCACTTATAGGAATTTCAAAAAAGGATGCCTATTTGGGGAATATTTATGTTTTTAAATAATGGTAATTAAAACAGTAAGAAAAGAGGTAGTGGGAGGACATTATATACCTCCTCCTATTTCTTGGATGAAAATCACAAGCTTCAAACACTATCATCAAAGATAAAAGGCTTGTTGTGTTGGCAACTTTACAGTTGCTTTTCAAGCCTGTCAGATAGTCATGCTGTGGCATCAGCCATTGTTTTGGATGCCTCCTTCTTCTCTGAATTCGTGGGAAATAATCTGTCATCTTTTAAATGATTTTCTTTTCCCAAATTAAAAGGGGGGCAAGAGTTGGCAGATCCCTTTCTTTAAGTGAGAGAATCCATCTATTATTTATATGCCTCTTTTAGCCGTGCCACCACTGCACCTGACTGCAGAAAGAACCCAACAAGCTGCCACCCACCATATAAATAAATAAATAACATTGAAAATGCTGCTTTGTATTGAATTAAAATATCGGAAATGCAAAGCTCTACCTTGATGTTGGGATCAAGGGAGATGCGTTTGTGTTACTGCAGTCATGAGACAGAACCCACTGTTTTCAAAGTAATTGGCTCCCTGCTGTCAGAAGTCCTGAGGAAAGTTTGACATGTTTATGTAGAACTGTATTGTCTTGCTGTATTTATTCAAAATAGGATGCTAACTATAGCTGGACCTCTGTAGTCAAAAGGGAATGTGTCTCAGCAATCCAGTTACCAAGTTTTGTGTAAGGACATGCGGCTTGAACAAGTGGACTTATGTGCTCCATGCAATGTGTTTTTTTATAGATTTGTGGCTTTAAGTTTTTTTGATTGGGAAGAGGACTTAAAAATTCCTCTGTGAACAAGAAGCAAATGCAAACTCAATTCTGAAAAACTTCAGCTTCAAAATTTACCATAGAGAGTTCTGCAATCCTTGTTTAGAGGAGTTTTGGAGAAGAGATACGGCCTTAAAGAAGTTCAAATGCCTCGTCTCTGTCTCGAAGCTCAGAAATAAATCTCACACACCATCTGGCAGTGAAAAGTAGCAGATTTAGACTGTGAAGAGGAAATGAGACACTGACCAAATGCTTCCCATTTAAGTATTATTCAATTCAACGAATATATGTCTTATATATCTTTTCACCCTTAGAGCTCAGATTACCCAGCAAACCTCTTTGTCAGAGTATAAAATGTGGGTATATTCAGAATGCATGGTTTCAAGCAAAGCTATTGAAATTTGGAGTTAAAAAACAATAAGAACAAAACAGTATAGCTTGTTCCAGTAAAACTTAATATGAATAACAATACAGACTGTAGCTGAAATTTTGCCTGAAGTCACAAGGCAATTATAGTCAAAAGGACCTTGAAGAGATGTGATATGAAATTGTGGCCTTCCCTGGGGATAAAACAGTTCTGCAGGGATCTTCCTGACTCACAAGTCTGTATTGAGGTGGAGGAGCAACACAGGAATGTATCAACTGATAAAAGAGAGGTAAAAATGTAGTCAGTTCTCAGTATTATGGACCAAACTGTCTCCTGCTCTGAATACATTTCTAACATTGAAGGGCATAGTGTTCCCTTACCTCTATCCTGAATCACTGGACTTTTCAAATACACACTAAAAGCAGAAGAGAAGTCAGAATTATGTCTGCATGACAGTCTGTAGGTGTACACATGACCATTTCGTGACACAAAGGTCAACCAGTATGGAATGGCTTATGTCCATACTGCTAAGTCCTAAGTAGCCTCCAAAGCAAGGTGGCTCCATGCAAGATACCTATTGGAAAAGGTGAAGAGGTGAGAAGATTTGGGGGAAAAGAAGTAAGCATGGGTGCCAAACAGTCCAGAATTTCTTCTAACAAAAATAAATAAATAAATAAATAAATAAGTCCCGTAATTGGCAGTACACAGAAGCAGTCTCACACTACTTAAGGTACTAGTATAGATACAGCCACAAACTAGGTTGTTTCTTTCAACCTGTGTTCAGAAGAAACACTTAGCAAATAGAAAGCAATAAAAAGTAAGAATCATCYGTATTTTCTGTAAGATCAGTATTGCACTTTTTCCTCCTGTGTTAATAAAAAAAATCATATTTGGAATACAATGAAAATGATCTGATTCTTGAATGATTGAAAGAAATGAAGCAGATTGCGATTTTGGTGTTATATTATGAAGACAAATTAGTTTAAGGGGTAGAACAAACTGATTAATATGCCCCTAAGGATGCTGTTACTTGCCATTTTAAAGATTCTCAGTTTATCCTTTCTGCTGCTGCAACCAAGATGGTGATCTTGTGCCTCTTCCATCTTTGGTAGATGTCTAGTGATGATCGTTTTAGCAGCAAATTTAGGATAAGATTCATCTCACCAAATATTGATATGAAAGACAAGCTCTCACAGTCAAAGCTGCTTGCCAGGGCTCTTTCTATACTTAGTGGAAAGAGATAGGCATGACAAGGGAATGACTCACACCAGTCATGCTATTTAGCTGGGATGAGTCACATTTTGGAGATGCCTGTTTCTCTCTTTTAAATAGAGGAAGTATACGGATTTCTAGCCTACAGCTGGCAATTTATTTTTAAATATCTGGAATTAGGTATCCCACTGTACTGGATCCCACCGTAGTTGAAAAGACCTCTATTAGTATCCAAAGCTGCTCAATTAGAGCCATTTTTCATGGTAAGACAAGGAGACTRTCAGTATTATTGGTTTCTTTCATGCACAGTGTTTTCTTCCTATAGTGAAATGAGTTTACAGATTATGAATTCTAGAAGTGTAGGCAAAATGTGTTTATCCAGTTTTTACACATGACAACATTTCCATATCTGATGGCTACTCTGCACATTTACAGAGGGGCTCAACATCTTTTGATAGGAATACAGRTCTTTCCAACTGCAAGTGCAATCCGTACTATCCAATTTCAAATATATAAAAGTGAATCATCTAACTGTAGGCTAGAAATCTAGACATTTCTATTTAATGGAGAGGAATAGGCACCTCTAAAATGTGACTCATCCCAGCCTAAGCTAAATAACATGGCTGGGGTGAGTCATTCCCTTGCCATGCCTTTCTGTGTTCAGATGCTTTCTAGGAATTGGMTGGAGAGCACTAGGCACTGAAGGCTGCATAGCAGACATAATATTTTTTGTTCCAAATTCAGGTCACTACTACGAACCCRGTCTAGATCCAATTAGTGACCTTCTATAGAGGTGAAAGCCTGAATAGCCCATTGGTAATTCCCCAAGTTATTTGGTCTCCCAAAGCAATTTTGTTTTGCTTGAAGCCTGTTCTTCCAAACTACTGATTTATATTTCAGCTGAGAGAGAGAAGGATTTTAATCATTAAATGTAATAACAGCATTTGTTCAGATAGGGTAAAATCAGCTCAATCCATACCCAGTAAACAAGATGGAGTAATTGAAATAGAAGCATACTACTCCATCACTCCAGGCCTGCAACAATAATAGTTAATAGTAAAAGATGATATAACTCATCTCCTTGGAGACAGCTGAGTAATTTGTAGATGTACAAAAAGATCGTCTATAGTAGCTAGCTATTTGATTTGTCCAAGAYGGCAGTATGTTTATTTGTGTCTCTTCATTTATCCTTTAGTTTGTATCACTAGTCTTGGTCCTGGGAGTAACTTTGCATGAGATTCCCGTAACGTGACAAATTACATATAAATCCTTATACACACTCACTTGTGCTTCCATTCACATGCATAGCTATTCTATAAAGATTATATGATAAAATTACCTTTTGTGACAATAATTCAGCTCTACTAAGCAGAACTTATCAGAGCCTGGATGTTTTTAAATATCTGAATTTCAATATGTTACATCACTTTTTCACTTTTTTTCTTCAAAAATAAAACCCACCAATCTGGCAACTGCTGCTGGATGAACCCAGAAGCTTTCTTGGTTAAAATAATGAAACCAATACATTAACCACTAGATATCTGGCAAGAACACTATCTAAATAACAAAAAGTTTTAAGACACAGATGAAAGGTGGGATAAGGTCTAAGCACTAAATTACATGCAATTTTTAAATGCTTATTTCAGTTGTCTTGGAGTAAGTTTCTAAAGATTCCTGAATAGTCCTGGAAGAGAAGTGTATGTCTCTGAAGGTTTTGAAAATCTGTAGCCAGGCCAGTTAACTTAGGCAGGCAGGCTCTCCCTCTAGAGGTCTTAACTGGCACTTACCTCTCTTCAGCTACTCTGTAGGGAGATCAGAAAATTCCTGTAAAAAAACGATTTACCTGAAAATTAAAAGGTAGGTGCAAGTGAGAAATCCAAGTCTGCTGGATTAGATAATTTCCTAATATGAAATCAAAATGCTCAGGTGGGTTATTGACTTGCTTTTGTTGCATTGGTCATTCTGTGGTTCCATAAAATAACTTCTTTTTACCTATTTGAATTGTGGAAGCTTTTAGAAGATTCCTTCTGTAATTTAGAGATGGGCACCATGTATCTTCCATTCATTGTTAACCATACTATTATCTAACAGCTTCATTAATTTTCTAAGAGACTGCATCAGGTCTCTTCACAGTACCTTGTGATGCCAGCATGGAAAGAGTGGTCTACTAGAATGTGGATAGAGACAGAAAAAAAAAGAAAATAGAAAAAAAAAAAAAAAGAATAAAGATTAATTAATCTGGGCAAAGTAATAAAAAAGCATGTAGCCCCAGCATTTCAATAGGTGATTTAGGTGTGAATTAGTGCAAAGAAATTAATAATCTTGCAGATAACTGAGTGAAAATTGAGATCAAACATGAAGTGTTATTAAGGCTACATGTGAAAAAAACAAGGTTTTTGCATGGAAAAAAATAGTCTCTATAGGCAAATTTCATTTCACCTAATTCTGGAATTTGGATTCAGCTCCAGATGAAGACACCTAAGGTTAGGTTTCTATATATATGTTCTACCTTCAGGCAAGGTTACCTGAGACTAATTACCAGCAATGGAGTAACAGTTCTTTGCAACAATTGCCCATATGCAAGTGTCTGCTGCCACTGAAAAAGCCCCGAAGTGCTTGGCCTCCAGTTCATCTCCAAAAGTGCTGGATCTTATCTGTATTATATCATATCACATCAAATCAAATGTTCTGAATCATATCTGATACCCATGTRGATCTGCCAGATACCTTAAGGCATCTCAAATTACCATAGATGACAATTCAGTACAGATAAGAATCTTACCCAAGATGTGTTTAAGGCTGGTGGCACCAAGTGTACTGAATATGCAGAGTGGTCCGCATGAACCCTGTTACCGGTAAGAGAGATAGTGTGATAACAAGAAGCAATAGGATGATTAAAAAGATAAAATTCTGACAAAACTTTCTGAACATGCATGCTATTAGGATTATAGAACAGCCTTGCTAGGGAAATTGCATCAGCACCAGACACTTTTAAAATTTTGATAGCATAAAGTAATAGCAACAGTGATTTTCAACTCATTTGCCTTGTAGATGCCTACTTTACATAAAGGTCTTCTGCTTCTCCCTCTGATATCTATATTTGTCTAAATTATTTATTGCAAATGAAATAGGAGATGAATTCAACCATTTTTTCCTGTTTATGAATCATTTTCAAGCTTTTCTTAATTCGTATAGAAGTATTCATTTTGCATAAGTATTTGCCAACTAGTTTATGAGGACAAATTACAGATGACAACCTGCTCATGAACATTTATTTCGACTCTTTATTACTCCTGAGTTGTGATTAGTCATCCATATCACATGGTATTGAACTGACTGTTACTTTTTAATCAAGAAAACAATGATTAATGATGGCAATTAACTGATACTGAAAAACAAGAATAATGTGAAGTATGGGACTAGCAAACATTTTCCAAATAAAATAGCAAACCTTCAAAGACACACAGGCAACCAAAACTAGTTTCCTATGGGTTTGAGCAGGGCTAACTTAGTATGCTCGTTAATGAAATACACAGCTCCTCCATGTATTTTTCTCCTAAAACCATAGTGCTATTACTGCATTCAGACTAATTTTGGGATTCCACTTAAGCAATTTTTTGGATTTATTTGCTCAATTTCCTGGTGAAGGATTTTGTTAACATCATATTTCACCCTAAAGAGTGCCTGCAGTTCTCTTTGATGTAGCCTTTTGATGTCTTTCTGAAGTTTGGTCCTTCACCCAATAAGTGTTATTTCCCAGTTGTGACCATGGTTGGAGCTATACCAAACAAAATAAACAAATCCTCCCCAAAATCCCAAAGCAGACAAGAAGCATGTGTGTGGGGTGCAGACAGATGCTTGTTATTTTGAATTTATTTTGAATTTACTTGATCCAGGTAGCCACTGGGAACCTCCAAACAACCATGTTCTGGTCTTCAAGCAACAGAAGGTGTCACTGCTCTTGGGCAGGGATAGGACTAGAGGAAATGGCTTCAAACTGAAGCATCGGAAGTTCCACAGGAACTTAAGGAAGCATTTCTTCACTGTGCGGGTGACAAAGCACTGGAACAGGCTGCCCAGAGAGGTTGTGGAGTCTCCTTCTTTGGAGATCTTTAAAACCCGCTTGGATGCAGCCCTGTGCCACGTGCTCTAGGTGACCCTGCGTGAGCAGGGGGGGTTGGACTCGATGACCTCTGAGGTCCCTTCCAACCTTCGGCATTCTATGATTCTATGATTCTATGCTCAAAGACAGCACCACAGATATAATATGAACAGCTTCAAGCACTATCATCTGTGTACTAGTGTACTAGCAAATACATTGTAGATAGAAAGCAATACATAAAGCAAGATGAAGACCTTCTCTCTCATTCCTTTGCTTCCCAATATATTATGACTGTCACTTTTTGAACCTCGCTAATCTTTCAGGATCTATGCTCTCCTTTGACAAGAGGTTGCTCAGATTCCTCCTTGTAATTACTGTGTGAAGTATGTGCCATGGCCCTGAGTGCCTCACCGGGACCATTTTTATGATCCTGGCCCACTGCCTAGACTTCTCACTCGATCTTGGACCTGCTGCATCACGGTAGGCCTACCTGGTAGTCCTTGGGCTATCAGCAGACCCTGTTCACCATACCTGGACCTGTTTCCTCATGAGGGGACTATGGGACTGTCTGTTGGTCCCATCGAGTGCTCTTCAGTTCTTGTACAGGAGAGCAAAGCAATTAGTCGATCCCAATTCACCTTCCCACAATACATACTCCTTCATCTCTCTTTGTACCTCAATTTTGTTTCCCCATCTACAAATCAGGAATAAAATCCTTCTTTCCTCTGTAAAATCATTTGTGATTTAAAGATGTATAGTGTTATCTAGGCCCTTCCCACACCTCGACCTCAARACTTTTCCCACTGAAATCAGTAAGAGGTAGACACCTGCATACATTTATGAAACTGACTCTTACTATCACTATGTTGTTATGAGGCAAAATAATTCTCCCTAGCTTCAATAATCTAAATAATTGGCATTTAATATAAATTAGTCAATTGAATGAGATGAGTACTTTCAGCTCACCTTGAAATCTTCATGGTGTCCACAAAGAAAACCGAAATTAATTGCTTAAATGGTCAGACCTAACTCACCTAGCAGTTTTATGCTATGTGTCAGAAAGTCAATGGCTAATTTACTTGCACCCACATTGATGAATCCAACTTTAGCCTTTTAATTTACTTGCACCCACACTGATGAATCCAACATTAGCCTTTGCTAATAAGTAACACATTTGGATTTAAATCATTAGAATAACAAACACTGCCTTGCTGGAGCTTTATAATGTTCTCTGTTTAAAATGTGTCTAAAAAGGTGCTTTGGGAAAAATGGCTTAAAAGATTGTGGATAAGCTGAAGGAGAGATAATACAAGAAATCATCTTCTGTGTTTAGGTCTGATATAAATTAATTCTGATACTTCTTAATTTCTACCAGATTAAAGAAAAGATATTTTTGAAWTGATAAAGGTAATTTGTTCTTACACTGCTGTGCTATAGTAATCTCAACTATATTTCAGCCTGCCACTAGGGTACTGAATATAGGACATATTTAGCTCTGTGTGATCCTGAATTATCTTCTTGAATATATTTTATTAGAGATGAGTATTTTTACTGATATCTTCCTTTTTAACAGTCTGAACCCTCTGGTACTATTCACAGAAGAATGAGATATCAGAGTTTAGTAAGAATATAACACAACATTAAGGCATATCTCATTTGTATGCTTTTGGCTTAGATTATTAACTGTGGTTGTTTCAAGGAGTGATTATAAAATTAAAACAACAACAACAACAACAACAAAAACTACCAAGCCTACTCTTCAGATTTATTTCTCAAACAAATATCGTTTGGTATCTTAATGGCCTCAGTTTCTAGTGTTTAAATCTTGAAGCTATTGTGGATGATAACATACTGTCATAATATCTACAGAATATGCATACAGTTGAGAAATGCAAATTGTATTCAGGCTTTACAGGAATCTGTATGAGGGATAAAATCAAGCAGAAATTGTTTACCTCATAGGGAAAACAAAGGAGTAAAAAGCAGAAGTTTTTGATGTCTTGTAAAAGTTTATGTCCCCATTAAAACAAACCTTATCACTACTGACTGCATTACATTTGAGGAGTCTGAAGTAGCTTCCCTGTGGTTTTATTTCTTCATAGAACATGCTGACAGTGGATTCATAATTAGTGTTAGTGATTATGGAATGCGCAGAGATTTGGAAAAGATTATGGAAAGTGGCTACATCTGCAGTGTCTGACCAATAATTCATTACTCTCTCCTTGTTCTTGCAGGACCTGTCTCTCATTAATTTTCACAGAAAGGAAAGCAACCTGACTGTCCCTGAGAATTAGGTTGCACATAGGTTGGGTTTTAAACTGGTGGAGCGCTGGTGTCTGCAGTGTAAGTGCTCTAAAATAAACTCTTCACTGTAAGCATAAGGGCTGAGCCTAGCCCGTGTCCCTGCAAGCTGAGCGGAATAAATGGGAGCTGCATATACCGTGCATGATATTCATCTCACGTAGCCTTTGCTCTTTCCAAAGAAGAGTCCTGGGCTCCCTCTGTAGTACAAGGAGGGAATTACAGATTTTTGGAATTACGTAGATTTGCCTGAATACAAGGAGCACAAGTATCTTCCTGCAGACAGCTGTGGGAGCCCTGGGCCTCCTGCTCGTTTTGGTCAGCTGTGGTGCAGGGCTGCACACCAGTGTCTGCAGGCCCTGACACACTGCTATCGAGTGCCCACTGCACCACCACTATTTGCTGTTCAGACAGCCCTGTGCACACTTTTCCCCCTTCAAGTTTTTAGTCCCCTTCAGCAGATGTGACCTCCCAGTAATTCAGTGGAAATCAATCTCTGATGTACCTGATTAGCATACACTGTTTTGTTCTGAGATGGTCCACCATAACACATGCAATAAAACAATAGGATAAGCGTACACCTACAGCTGTAGCCCTTGGGGAGTTCACGCACAACACAGAGAACAAATATGATCCTAGAGAGAATCAAAGCAAGTCCTGGGAATAGCTAACAAAATGTTGCTACTTCAGGCTCAATGTCTTGAGTTTATAAAAAAAGGTAAGATCAAGAGATAAGTCATACACTGTTGGCCCTGATTGCTAAAACATTATTGTCAAAACATACCTTGAAATGCTACAGTAGTTGTCAGGTAAAAGGAACTGAACTGGCTCTATCAAGTAAAAAAGACATGGAAAATTGGATCATTTACAGTTGGAAAATTGGCTCTATAGAGCTTATAGGATAAAGAAATATTCACGATACCTATAGAAAGGATTTGTTCAAAAGTAATTTTGCCACTTTTACTAGCACCAGAGGTGGGCAAATGGAGCAGAGCAACTGCTCTCCAGTAAATGCACTGGTGCACAAAATCAGATTGCCTTAGAAACAGCCGGATAAATACATAGAGAAGCCCCACAGCTCCTCTTGACTTCATTTTTTAAGGTGAACTTTCTGCTACACTTCAGCTTCAGTCCCATCTTTAGTATCATCTTCAAACTCATCAGTCATCAGTCATTGAAGTTTCAGTAAAAACAGGGAAATCATCTGTGGAAGAACAAACTAAAACTTCTCAGCAGTTTCTGTACTCCTGTCATAGACCTTTTTTAACTTCTTTCCCTATCATCTCCCTCCTTTTTTTTTTTTTTCCTTCTGCTTTCTAAGTAGCATCCAGAAGATTAAATAAGGCAACTTTTCCAACATTTTGGGAAACAAGCCACTGGCACATTTGAATAGGAGACTGCCTGACCTTCATAATCGCCATTGTGTTTCATATTTCCTGGGATTTTAAATGAATCACTTGACATTACACCTGCATCCTAAGAGCAAGGAAAGGAAAGGATTTCAGCATGTAAATCCTCTTCTCTTATTGCAAATCTCTTCCGATTGCCTGTTTAAGTGGCCTTGGGTGGTGGCTTTGTGGCTAATTGATGCCTTCTGCCTTGCAGCATTAACTCAAAAGGTTCTCACTGATCAGTCAGGATATTGGGGAAAAGAAGGATCGAGCATGCAGGCAACTGCTTAAAATACCCTAACAGGAGAATCAGTGCAGGATATTCAAGAAGCCTGTGCTGAGCAATGCATCYCTTTCCCCTGGCTCCTTGCTGCTCTTTGCTGCCCTGCATCCTCCCCACTTGCTTCCATGGCATTCAGACCTGTTTGTGTCCAACATCGCATGTGCATGGAAGAATATTGGCTCTGTCATAGGCAGCAGAGCGGAATCTCCTTTGGTGTCAGAGGCCTAGCCGAAGTAGGTCTCTGAAGAGCTATACACCCCAAAGGCCCCARAGGAGGTCCCCAACACTGTGCTTATCATGTGTGCAGAGGATGCTGGAGGTGTCAGAGTGCAATGCTCAGCACCTGCCTGCTGCCGGAGGTTGCTGTGGACAAGGATGTAGGCTCCAACTCCACCCAGAGCTCCACCATTCACCCTCAACAGCCACTTCGACATACAAGCACAGATACGGGCAGATGGAGCATGCTGCTCTGACCCGGTGCTGCTCCAGGAGCTRGACCTTGAGCACCCGTCTGCATACACACTGGAATTGCTGGCCAAGGAACAGCAGCAGCAGTCCAGGRCACTCAGGCATGGCCATGCTGCACATTTGTATTCTTCATGCTAGTCACAGCAGCCCCACTTTCACACAGGACTTGATCACAATGGAGCTGCTGGAGGATGTGCTGCCCATTTCCCTGCTGCTTCACCTGGATGTTGTGAAATCAATATATTTAAATACCTGAAAATACAGTGTAAAGAGGATTGTGTGTTTTCATTGGTKACTAGTGATAGGATAAGGTATAAACAGAAACACAAGAAAATCTGAACATAAGGAGAAGCTTCTTTATTGTGGGAGTGGCCAGGCATTGGTACAGGTTGCCCAGAAGGGTTGTGGAGACTGCATCCTTGGAGATATCCAAAACTGCTCTGGA
Organism: Nothoprocta perdicaria; assembly: GCF_003342845.1. Lineage (NCBI taxonomy): Eukaryota > Metazoa > Chordata > Aves > Tinamiformes > Tinamidae > Nothoprocta > Nothoprocta perdicaria. The sequence goes on from NW_020454594.1 coordinate 1,332,232, forward strand.
CAGGRTCCTGGACAACATATTCTAGGTAACCCTGCATGAGCAGAAGGGCTGGACTAGAAGATATCCAGAGGTATCTTCCAACTTCAGCCCTTCTGTGATTCTGCCTACAACTTCACAGTGGTGACTGAATGCCTGGGCTCTCTACCAGTCAAGACCAACGAGACCAACTGCCAGTATACTGCAGGTGAGCATGAAGAATGACGATGCCCTGCTCATTGAAAGCCCTTGGACTGTCTCCCAGGACCGTCTACATCCAGTAGTGGCTGGACTATGAGGTTCTGCGGGAGTTGGAGATTTAACCCTGTGATGGCAGGGTACCTCACTCATATCAGGGGGCAATGGGTGCCTAAATGACAATGTGCTGGTCCTCACATCYAGGCTGCTGGCAAATGACTCTGCCCCTTCCCCTCACATTAGGGTGAGGGGAGTTTGACCCTCTCCCTGCTGGCTGGTATGGGAGGGAGAAAAAAGGCTGACAGGTTGCTCATGGGTCCTACAGCTGGGGCTGGGCCAGCTCCTGATAGYTTGCTGTCACTGCAGTGTCTTGTCACACTCAGTGACACTTCCTACTCCCAGGACAGCAGCCAGGAGTCCTTAGGTAGAGAAGGCAGGGCAGAGATTCCTGCTAGCTTTACCTTGTCTGCTTTTAGCACCTCTGCCARTAATTCATTGCTGTAACTGCCAATCTGCACAATTATTTCATTGAGGAGTCTGGCAGAGCATACCTATCAGTGAAACGGTAGTTGTAGAAGATGATAATTATATAAAACTCATATACCACCTGACTCATGGAAAATAATGGAGAGGTGGAATGTGGAAACTCTCTGCATTGCTGAGTGCTTCAGTGTCAGATTTCTCTATTTTTCTATAAAATGTTCAAAAATAGAATGGTTCATCCTGTGGTTCTGCTGGTTATAACAGAGTGAAGTATGAGGGAGGTACGTTTATGCTTGTACTAATTCTCTGTAGTTCTTGTGCTTAAGTTTTTTTTTGTCTGAAACTCTTGCTGTGTCATGCTGATATTTAAATCTATGCAAAAGAGTAAATAAGGACATTTTTCTTTTCAAGTTAGGTCAAGTTCTTTTTTCCTTTTCATCCTTCATTTCTTCGTCAGGAGGAAAATCTTCCTTCCAATTTCCAGTAAATACACCTATTTCTCCAAATTAACCACTGGAAATATTGTATTTCATATTCCTGTGCTACCTGAAACAGAAAGTTTTAATGGTTTCTCATTCAGCTCCAGATCAATTGAGTGTGAAGGATAGTGGAAGAAGGGACAGTGAATTTAATGATGGCCTATCAGTAGATAAGGATTAAAGAAGGTATCTTCAGAGATGATGGAAATCCAGCTTGGAAAGTATAAAACTAACATCTCAGTKTTGGAGTGCAACACCTCTTACATAAAAGTGGCTAACTTTTATGTCAGTTACATGCACCCTACCATTCTTCTTTCTAACGCACTTGACATGAACAAAGGCAGGGGAACTGCAGGATGTCTGTACTCCCTAGTCACCAATGTCCCTGAGTCACCAGTGAAGCATTTCAGGGACGTTACACAGGTGTGGTATCATGCAAAAGGCTGTGTCCTGAGTGCCATGCTAAAAACTGTCAWATCCAAAAGACACCCAGAGAGAGATCTGAAAGTTAATGGGAAGATSCTGAGCATTGTTTTGTCAAGATTTCTTGAAACTAAGCAGCAGAAAATTAAAATCAGACAGCAGACATTAAAATCATCAATATTCCTAAAATGTTTGGCCTTTGGCTGTTCATGCTTGTTGCAAAGTGCCTGTCAAATGTGTATGCCCTGTAAAATATGAATGAGATGTGCAAGAAATTGAATTCTTGAGTATTGATTCACAGGTAATTTGTTTATTACAGCTCATTTTGTAGAGGTGCCTGTAGTATTCTAGCATAATTTTAGGATATGATATTATTTCTTGCAAAATCAGCACAAAAAATTTGGATATGGTTGTTAGTCTATTATAGACACAATTTTTTGCTAAACGCACTTAATCTTCCTACCATAAATATGATATTGCTTATCCAAATAGAATATAGCTAAAGAGCAGTCATTGCAAAAAGAATGTGTTATTTTTCATTTAGTAAAAATATCAGACTGTGGTTTTCTAGAGAAATTCCTCATACTAATATGAATGGCTTTAAGATACTGCTTCTCTTCCTGGTACCACAGTCTCTGCAGAGGAATGAACATACATTGTGCAGAAAGCTATTGCAGTTTTTATGCCCAACATCTAAAAACAAGCAAAATGCTTCCACTGCGTTACCAAAATGGTTATATTGTGTATTGTATTATGCCTATTTATCAGTACATACCTCAGTTTGGAAAGGCTAATTTTCATTCTCGGCAGACAAACCTAAAAGAATGTTCAAGTGAATATTCCTAAAACTGAAAGACTGCAGAGTGTATATGAAAGGGTTTTAAATCATGGGCAGACTGAGGAACAGGTATATCAAGACAGCATAGAGGATTAAATCATTTTCTTCTTCGCTGAACACTTTACCCCTAAATGCCTCTGAAATAGCAACATCATTCTGAAAGAGCAATGAAAAGATATCATAGTGTATCATAAAAATGTACTGGGTCCATGTTTATGTGAAAACATTGCTAACTGAGACATGTAAATAAAATCTCAGCTAGATCAAAAGGTACTTTAAACTATGGCAAAAACAATCAGTGTCTAGACAAATCATGCCTTAAATTCACCCTCCGTACTTCACCAAAGAATCTTACTGGTCTTAGGAATTATAAAGCCAAGGAACCAAGACTGCATCTTTAACTGAAGTTATGACATATCACAAAATTAGAGAATCCCAGAATGSTTGAGGTTGGAAGGGACCCCTAGAGACCATCTAGTCCAACACCTCTTCTCGAGCAGGGGCATCAAAAACATGTTGCACAGGGTCGCATCAGGCAGGTTGTGAAGATCTCCAAAGAAGGAGACTCCACAACCTGTCTAGGTAGCCTGTTTCATTGCTCTCTTACCCTAATTATGAAGATGAAAATAAAAAGAATATATCTAGGTGTACATCTAAACTAAAACATGTCCTGTGTTTTTTCTGTTTCTTATGATGTATCTACAAAGTTTTTATAAAGTCTAATTTATCATGTGGCTGATCCACTTTATATATTTTTTTGATTTAAAATGACATAAAATTGACATCAAGTCTGTATCCTAAACAGTGCAGATGATAGACATTTACATCCACCTGGTTAGATGAGTTCTATACTTTAGTATGAGTAAGGGCTCCTGCGTTAGGACTCTCAGAAAATTATAAAAATATCTGTGCTGAAGGGGTTGGGAAGGTAGGTTATTAAGGAGAAAACTATCCCATACACACACACACACACACACACACACACACGGACGCACATATACATCTCTACATACATGCACAGATAAAACATTTCCTCATCAATATTTTCTTTCAAATTGACCTATAGGAATTTTGTGCATGCTATGACATTTAGATGTAATTTCCAAAGTACATAATTAATATTTATTTGGCAACGTGATACAGAAATCTTAAATGATATATACCTGAGAAAATAATACCGAAGAATAAAGGAGGCGACAGACGATGAAACTTTACTGGCATTAGAGCAACAGTGATATTAATTAAATCTTGAGTCGACGCTCCCTGATCATGTGTGAAAAGATGTCACTGAAGGAAGATGGAGAAAATGAATAATTCAAAGACAAGGTTCTTCCTCAAAATGTTTACTCTCAAAACATGCTGAAGTACTAACAGAGCACCTGTTCGCCGCCCTTTCAGATAATATTAACTCAATTTTTAATGAAAACCCAAAAATGAGAGCTATTAAATACAGCTTATAGCAAAAGAAGGTTAATTGAAATTGGCTACTTGACAACAAACTGCTGTTACTATGGCATGATCCACTTTAAGATAATATRAGAACAGACTTGGGGATTCCAGTAAACTAAAGAAGCTAAGTTAAAAAGGAATACAGTCAAGATTTTCTTTCTGAAAATGCACACGTTCTGCAGTTAGCTTCCTGGATCATTTAATAAGATTTTTTTTTTTTTTTAATAGCAGAAGGACATAATTCAAGCACTTCACAACACTTAAAAAAAAGAAAAATACCCAAAGTACAATATAAATGATCCATGATCTAGTATCAGCAAGTTTTTAGCAGATGAGTTAGGATGCTTTTTACGCACTACTTGGGTTGCTCAAAGCAGTCCAGGGAGTATCTACATTTTAACTACATATTTTTCTAAGCTACTTATAGCTACTATTTAATTTTTTTTTACATTATTTGTACTTAATGTAGGTACTTTAGATTTTCTCATATATAAACTGAGATGATTCTTAAATTAAARCCATAGATTAATTCTTCTTTCAACTTCATATGGTCTTAGTAGGACAAAACACACAATTTTATAGGGTCTGAGATTTGAGTTCTCAATCAAAACTTCCCCAAATAACAAAGCAATTTGAAGCAAATTTTTCAGGGAAATTATATATGCACATGAATTTCAGTCTAGAGTCAGAAGTTTCATGCAGGTCCCTCACTAAACATATTTTTCCAAAGTCACTATAAAAGTTAGATTGCTTTCAAACTGACTTCCTTTCTTTGTGTTTTTGATCTGCTTTCTGTTGTGTAAATATTTCTTTGTGTTTTTGATCTGCTTTCAGCTGTGTATATATGAACTCTCTTTTTCAGGTTACCTGAATGTTAGCACCCCGTGTGGTACAAAAGAGACCAGGGCAAAGAAAATGTCACTTGTTTGACAGTATGTCCTGTGACAGCATCAGTATTAAATAATAAGAATTGATTGTCAGAGGTGACAGCCTACTTTAATAATGTAAGTCAGTTTACCCGAAGAAGCTGGTGTGTAAAATATGACAGTTTAGTTGCTGTTTCAGTTGCAGCTGCAACATCCCAGCTGAGACATTTATTCAACCAAGAGAAGGGTGGGATGAATAACTAGGCTTAAAAGCCACTAGATTCATCCCAGGGGAAACACCTGTCACTTTGGAACAGAACCCTCAGCTTCTTTGAAGCATATACATAACATTTACTTTAGGTTGCTTTAGTAATTTATCTTAGCTAGAATTCAGACACAAAAGGCAATAAGCAAGGCTGGCAATTTACATGTATTGCCAATGACAAGAAGTAGGATCCTCCAGGGGGCAATTCAGAGAATGCAAGTTAGATACTAAAGTAACTGAAAATGGATGATATGGTTACCTCCTTCTGTGCCTCATTTTTTTTTTTTTTTTATTCATTAAGGAGAATGATAGTATTTCTTTACTTTTCATGTCTCCTCCTCCCCCACTCCTTTCCTTGAAATGATTTTTTTTTCAGGTATGGCATCCTTGAAAGGCACAAAGGCAATTTAAAATCCTGTATTTCCTCTCAGTACTCTATGTTCTAGGAGCCAAAATGTCCTATGAGTAACATTTACTGTGAATGAATACTGCACTTAGTATTCACATTTGTGCATTTTAGTATCACACATATGGAACTGAAAATAGTTTTTTACTGTCTACTGTAAGCATTGGTTTGATAATTGACTTGTTTGAATTTTGATGATTGAACTGATGCCTTCACAAAATCACAGAATGGTTAAGTTCGGAAGGGACCTCTAGGGATCATCTAGTCCAACCTCCTTGCTCCAGCAGGGACACCCAGAGCACGGGGCACAGGGCGGCATCCAGGCAGGTTTTGAAGATCTGCAGAGAAGGAGACTCCACAACCTCCCTGGGCATCCTGTGCCAGGGCTCTGTCACTCTCACAGTGAAGTTCTTCCTCACATGGAGATGGAAATTGCTGTGTTTCAACTTGTATTCACCGCCCCTTATCCTAACACTAGCTACCACTGAGAAGAGYTTGACCCTTTCCTCCCTACATTCTCCCCTCAGATATTTGTACATGTTGATAAGATCCCCTCTCAACCTTCTCTTCTCCAGGAAAAATAGGCCCAACTCACTCAGCATTTCCTCATAGGAGAGATGCTCCAGTCCCTTAATAATCTTGTTATACTCTGCTGGACCCTCTGTAGAAGATGCACATCCCCTTAAACTGGGGAGCCCATAACTGCACACAATTCTCCAGATGTAGCCTCACCAGAGTTGAGTAGAGGGGCAGAATCACCTCCCTTGACYTGCTGGCAACATCCTCCTCATGCAGCCAGGATCCCATTGGCCTTCTTGGCCACGAGGGCACACTGCTGACTCATGGTTAACTTTGTTTCAACCAGGACTCCCAGGTCCCTCTCYRTGGAGCTGCTTTCCAGCAGGTCGACCCCTAATCTGTCCTGGTGCCTGGGGTTATTCCTCCCCAGRTGCAGGACCCTGCACTTGTCGTTGTTGAACCTCATGAGGTTYCTCTCTGCCCAGCTCTCCAGCCTGTCCAGGTCCTTCTGGATGGCAGTACACCCCTCTGGAGTGTCCATCACTCCACCCAGTTTGGTATCGTCCGCAAACTTGCTCAGGGTGCACTCTGTGCCCTCATCCATGTCATTGATGCACAAGCTGAATAGCACTGGGCCMAGTACTGACCCCTGGGGGACACCACAGGCCTCCAACTAGACTCGGCCCTCTGAGCTCTGCCATCCAGTCAGTTCTCAATCCACCTCACTGTCCACCTGTCTAGTCCACACTTCCAGAGTTTTCCTATGAGAATATTATGGGAGAYGGTGTTGAAAGCCTTRCTGAAGTCAAAGTAGACAACATCCATGGCTCTCTCCTCATCCTTCCAGCCAGTCATCCCATCATAGAAGGCTATCAGATTGGTCAAACATGACTTCCCCTTAGTGAATCCATGCTGACTGCTCCTGATCACCTMCTTCTCCTTCACATGTCTAGATAGCAGCTCTAGCAGCTCTAGGATGAGCTCTAGGATGAGCTGCTCCATCACCTTACCAGGGATGGAGTTGAGGCTGACTGGCCTGTAGTTGCCCATCTTCTCCCTTTTTCCCTTTTTGAAGACTGCAGTGATGTTGGCTCTCTTCCATTTCTCYGGCACCTTCCCTGCTGTCCAGAACCTCTGGAAAATCATGGAGAGYGGCTGAGCAATAACCTTCTTTGAGCACCCTGGGGTGTATCCCTTTGGGGCCCATAGATTTGTGGGTGGCCATTTTGCTTAAGAGATCCCTAACCCAATCCTCCTCAACCAGTGGAAGGACTTCTTCTCRTCCTTTTATCTCTCTTTTACTTGGGCTCTCTCTTACATGAGGACTAGCCTTAGCAGTAAAAACAGAAGCAAAGAAGGAATTCAGTAACTCTGTAACTCTGTAGTAACTTTAGTTTAGTAACTCTGCCTTCTCTGCATCCTTCCTCCTAGGGAAGACATTTTCCCTCGTCTTCCTCTTGCTGCTTATATATTTATAGAAGCCTTTCCTGTTGTCTCTGACATCCCTTGCTAACTCTAATTCCAGATGGACCTTGGCCTTTCTCCTTGCATCCCTGCATCCTCTGACAATGTCCATAGGCACAAGAATATAGATTATTCCCATGTGGCCTCACCCTTCTTCCACATGACGTATATTATCTTTTTTTTTTTTTCATGAAGTTTACTCAACAGCTCCTTTCTCATCCATGCAGGTCTCCTGTCCCCCTTACTTGATTTCTTTCTTGTAGAAATGCACAGACCCAGAGCTTGGAGAAGTGGTGCTTGAATATTAGCCAGCTCTCCTGGACCTCCTTTCCTGCTAAGACCCTGACCCAGGGGACTGCTCCAAGGAGCTCCTGAAGATGCCAAAATTGGCTCTCTTGAAGTCCCAGGGCTGCAGGGACTTTCTTTCTGAGAAAGAAAATATTTCTGAGATATACTGATCATTTATACAAAGCATAAAGGCCACAAAGAAATCACCATATCATTGAGTTGACTGTAAGAGTGGAGAATCTATTCTTAACCAACCTAACCATTGCATGTGGACTTGCAATTGCAGTGCTAGATACTATAGCAACAGGCTCTACAATAAAAGCCATGAATCAGATGCTGCCTAGCCTGTCAGTTGCTTTGAATACAAGGCACTAATTGCTAAATATCTGTGCCTTCACCATATGCTCAAAGGTTCATTAACCTCAATGGAATAGCAGACTCATTAGCAATCCACTTGTCTGTGGCTTAACCATTYAGTGCTGATGAAGACCTATGTTTGCCCAGGGTAGGTTACATTAACTCCATGTCTTCTCAACAGTTTTATGCTTTAGGAAGTCAAAGTATCTTTGAAAATAAATTTATATAATCTTTCTCCTRTCAGAGCTCAGGCGGGTTTCAAGAGGGCTTTGCAACTAGTGTGTAGAAATTGAGATTGAAGTGAATTTTCTCCTAAAGCAGAWCAAGGATACAAATTATGATTCTGATTGTTTTGCCTTTATATGTCATCTGCTTTAAATTCTGGCTGAAATTCCAATGACAGTCTAGGAATGTGAGAGATTGTTTTTGTTGCTGCCATTTCTTTTCAGATCAAGATTTAGGTTCTGGCAAGCTTGCTCTAGAACTGACTCTGAGGTATTTCTGTTTTTCAGACACCTGTAAAAGACAGTAAAAATGAAAGCAAGACTGAAAAGTAACTCAAACTGTTTAGCTGAAAATTGTGRTGATAATTTTACTTCATCCTTTGTTTTAGTTCACTGCTTGTTTGTAGTGAACTTTCACAGGTCATGGAGAAGAACCAAGAGCAGTACCCTTCTCAAAAGTAAGGATATACTGCAAATGTGGGCAGTGACTGAAGTCTCTTTTCAAACAACAAACTTGATAAAAATCTGAGAAATGACGTAGCAGTAGCCACCTCTTTGGATAAACATAGGGCTGTAGTTAAATTAGAAAATAAAATTATCAGATTATTATTACTTGATGCAAGTGATCATTAAAATAAAAACTTGCGTAAGTGTGTATATATATATATATTCCTCTTCAGTTGTCATAAAGAACTGTTTTGACTTTATGTAATTCTTAGTGTCTTTATTCTTTCTTTGCACAGAGTAAGGCAAATGCATGTTGAGTCAAACTCAACAACTGTTARGTTGAAATTCAGGATCCCATTTAAGCAGAGTGGAATCTCTGACTGAGCTATCAAATTTGTGCCTACATTTTGTCTGCTTCATAAAACAATTTTCTTAAGATCTGCAGCACAAAGAAGGAGGTTGGTCTTTTTGGGAGGCTTCCGAAAGAGAAAAATCTTGTTTGCTWAATTTTGAACATCTCAGTTGTCCAGGCAAGCTCTCTGTCTATGGTCTTTCAGTGATTCCCTACCAGTTTCTGGTGACTGTGCATGAAATTTAGCCATCCAGTCTTCAAAAAGGGCAAGAGAGAGGATCCAGGAAGCTACAGGCCATTCAGGCTCACCTCCATCCCTGAAATAGTCAGCATGGATTCACCAAGGGGAAGACATGTTTGACCAACATGATAGCCTTCTATCATGGGATGACTGGCTGGCTGGATGACAGGAATGCTGTGAATGTTGTATACTGTGACTTCAGCAAGACTTTCGACATTGTCTCACACAACATCCTCATAGGAAAGCTCTGGAAGTGTGGGTTAGATGAGTGGACAGTGAGCTGAACTGAGAACTGGCTGGGATGGCAAAGSTCAGAGGGTCATGATGGGTCCAGTTGGAGGTCTGTGGGCCCTCCCAAGGAGCAAGTTTGCACCAAGCTGGGTTGAGTGCCCAATGCTCCGAAGGGCTGTGCTGCCATTCAGAGGGACCTGGACAGGCTGGAGGGTTGGGTAGAGAGGAACCTTATGAGGTTCAACAAGAATGAATGCAAGGTCCTGCATCTGGGGAGGAATAACCCTGGGTATCAGTACAGACTAAGAGTTGACCTGCAGGAGAGCAGAGAGGGACCTGGGAGTCCTGGTTGACACCAAGTTTACCATGAGTCAGCAGTGTGCCCTCATGGTCAAGGAGACCAATGGGATCCTGGGCTGCATTAGGAGGGTTCTGCRAATTTAAGCAGAACGTTTTAGGAGCAACGTTTCAGCAAGCACCTGTAGATTAGGTGCAAATAAAATGATTAAATTAGGCAGATTGGCTCTCATCAGATTATTATCTGCCTCTAATCATCTTTTGGGTCATCCAGATAACTCAAGCAGTAACCAGGAGAGACCACAGTTCAGTTCTATTTTAAAACTAAGTGTATCCTAACATAGTATATTCCACTATACTTTTTTTTTCACACTCTGTTAATCATATGAATAAACCCATAAATAATACATGTAGGTTCCTGCCAAGGGTGTAACAGCAAATGAAACATGTTTCATCCATTTGTCCTGAGAGATTTTTGATGGATGTCTTGATGTCAAAGGGAAGCTTTYAGAGAAAAAACTGAAATCTGTTCTGGTGTGTGGGAGAAAGACCATGGCTGCATCTTTGCTGCTAAATTAGGTTTGTAGACCTATCTTCCTATATTAATAAAATACTAGGGCATCTTCTACACCCTAGTTCTCTGATTCTGTCTTGAAATCTGATTTCCTTGCTGACTTGGGTGGGAATTTTCAGTAAAGAAAATACAAGTTAACTAAAGCCATAGGCAAAAATTCTGACATGGACAGAAATAGTAGATTTTTCAAATTTAATGTTGCTCACAAACAAAACTATCACTTTTGATGAAAAGTGGGTCAGTTGTCTTTTTATAAGTTCTGGATGACACCGAAGACAGTGTTCTATTTCTTACAATAGGGTATTTTTTTAAACATATCCAGCATGTTACCAGTAGGAAAGCTAATGAGTGGTTTCTTTCTCATTCTTTTGCACAAGCACATACAGGTGAGATTGCTTGTAAATAATATCAGCTTCATTCATTAAGACATGAGCAATCTCATGCCTTAAGAGATAACTCTGAAGTATTCCCAAAAGTGTGAAATACGACTATGCTCTATCTTTCTAAAAAGATGGTTTCTGTTAAGTCATTGATTTTCTGCAGCCCTTTGAGTGATGGCTTGAGAGGCTTTGCTGTGTTGTAATTAGTCGARGAAGAGGCAAATCACTTTTAAAGCTAGCCCATACATGCATTTGCTATTTGCGATATGCATGAAAATTAATTACAGTTTGAATTTACTCAGCACAAAGAGAAGCTAGTGAATCACAATTTGCAGTTCATTGAATAAATGTCAGTTATTGATTTCTGTGGTTGAGTACTAGTGAGGTAATGCCATGTTTGCTACTCATTAGAGGTGGCACAGCACAATATATCATAAAATGTAATTAGGGGAACATCAATCATTTAAAATATGCAGCAAAGATTAAATATATTGCTATGCACGGAGAAATGAAAGGGCTCATTAGCAACACAGTGTAATGTGACAGCAAGAGAGAGCTTGATTTTCAAAAAAGGAATCTTCCAGTGTGTTGAAGATCATGACAGGCCTCTTCTTCATATTTTAATTAAGGTTTTAATCTGATTTTGCTTCTGCTGCTAGAGCAGATGAACTTTCATGCATGCCATTCTGTCAAAAACATTTATGGTAATATTTGTTAACTGTTGATGAATAGAGCTTCTCATTAAGGTGCTTTTAAGATTGGATAAATGTSTTTTTGAATGGAGTATTCAGTTTATCTTTGCCAAGTTCTGAAATGGAGCTATTTGATCACAACTTACTCCAACATGTCTTCATGATTTTTTGGTAACTCACTCATGTGGAGAGGCACTGAGTCAGGACAATGAGAAGCAGGAAAGAGGGATAAATCAGGGCTTTACCTTACTGTAAGTGAACTCCCTCAAGGTGCTAGTGAGAAGAGAGCTGAGGTAAAGCTAAGAGCCTCACATTCTCCTTATTCTTTCCCTTGCATTCTTTAGGAATGTAAGTAAAATTTCAGTAAGGGTGGTTCTTGCAGCTCTATCAAGTATGATTTTAGTCTGTGAGTTGTTAGAAGCATTTGAAAATTCGAAGACCTGTAGAGAAGGCTAATTTTAGCTCCCTATGCAGTTGAAGGGATCCAATTCTTGTGAATGATCTCTTTACCCCTGCCTGCAGAGTCCCTTGTCTGTTCTGTCCCTTTTATCTGGGCTGAGGGCTGAAGCAACAGCTGAGAAGAGAAGTCTCCTAGGAGTAGAAACACTACCAAATAGCTTTGTTAATTCAGTAACTTGAAAAGGTTTAAAAATTTCCTTACCTGAGGGAGCACTAGATTTTATACGTAATCTAGTTTTAGAAATGTGGCTGAGAAAGGGCCTCATTATATCATGTGCTGAATGAGAATGAGAAGCACAGCTACTAACAGAGCCCTCCTGTCCTTTTAATGGTTATTAGGTTTTCTGATCCTGACTGTTATCCTTAGATGAGCTAAGCCACACTAACATTGTCATCCACATTGAAAGGTTCTAATTCTCAAATATCTTTACTTTCTCTCTCCCTTTCTACTTTTAAGGAAATAAACATAAAAACAAACAGAAAGAAGTAACATATTATGTAGATTCTAGACACAAATATATTCTTTCTCTTTTTCTCTGTTTTCTTCTCTCAGAGATACATCTGTGCAGTCTGTCTAAATCATTACTCATTACTACAAAAAAAAAAAAAATTCTTAAAAAAAAGGCTTAGTCAATATCCCCTTGTTCCGGGAGCTATCCTAGGTTTTTTACTCAATTAAAATATAAAATCAGTTCTTGGACTCTGCCCCTCTATGAACACTTATACTGGTGGCAGGCCTTGATTCCTGGAGTTTTMCAGAGTACTTTGTGGGTATAAAAGTAGTGAGGATTTCAGTCCTAGACTAGCTCATCTCTAGATTATTTTTATTCATATGAAATTCAGTCCCAGAACCTGTGTCTGGAGAAAATTATAATTCTATCAGTTGGCTTCACCTTTCTCTACCTTTTTAAATGAGCCTTGCCCCCATCATTTCTGCCTCAGGTTTTCTATAAAGCTGCAGATTCCTTGCGCTATGCCCGTAAGTCTGAAAAGGAATGGGTACTAAACTAGGAAGGAGGCAGGATGGTGCATTGCAAGTTGTAAGATTCTAGGAAAGTAATATTCTCATCCCATTTGCATTCCAAGCATCATCAGTGAGAGATGGTCTTTAGATTAACAAATCCTAGATTCACCTTGGCTGTATTGGCTTTWTGTTGTTGTTGTTTATTTGTTTATTTGTTTTTAACTTTGGAAATTATGACTATAGATCTATTGAACAAATCTTTGCAGAAGCTTGCCTATTTGGCATGCTATCCTAAGGCTTCCAGATGACACTAAGGAAGGGCATGAATCTTTCGTAACTCCTGTGTAATGTCCACCAGCTCTGTGTGGAGGCCCTCTAAACTGGGAGAAGATGCCAATATGTGAGTAGTCAGAAGACTGAYTACTACTACTACTACTACTACTAGACTGACTACTAAGGGGAGAAGAGCTGAATGTTACCTAGATCTCTGCTGTGTTACCATCTCCATCTAAGCTAGACTCTTTAGTCTCCCATTGTAGCCACAGGAGAGAGTTGTCTGATCAGTTTTAGTTGTCTCTCTGGGATGAGACAAATTTTGGAAAAGATTAATCACACTCTAATAGTGCTTGCTTCTCACCACTGACTATATAGGTTGCCCAGATGGCTGTCTTGCATACATAGAGCTTGTACACCTATTTTTAGGGATTTTAGGGGAATACTRTGCTAAATGTTTACAAATAAATAAAACTGTTCTCTCTTCCTCCCCCCCCACCCATTTTTTTTTTAGAGCTACTATTGGAGATGAGGTTAATAAAATAAAATATAGAGACAAAGTATTTTCATTGATCACTACTTGGTCTATTTCTTATMGATAGACAATGAAGACTTTTCTTAAACGCGTGTCCACTTAGATCTAATCTTTATATTGTTACATAGAAAGAAAAACCGAAAAAAACCATATGTATTTAGATTTCATTTTTAAATGTTGCCACAGAATCTCAAAAGCAATGCATTACTAACTTTCCTACAGATTTTTCTTCCTATTTTTGGCAGCTAAATAGTAGTAAGCAAAGAAGCTTTCTGGAAAAAAAAATAAGGATCTAAACAGTTTGTTTCACTGATGTATGAATCTTGAGAAAAAAAACTGCCTTCTGCTTCTTCCCTGAAGAGGGAGGTATGCCTTTTATTTGCATTTTTTYTCTCTGCAGTGTAGCTCATCCTCTTCGCAATGTCTATGACTTTTAACCTTTGAGTCTATGACWTTTAACCTTTGAGATATGACTTTTAACCTTTGAGATATTTTCTCAGATATGTACAGAAATGCTAAAGAGCCATGGATACAGAAAGCCCAAACTCTGTAATTTTTTGAGTTACATTCACACATGGAACTTGATCTGGGTTCAAAATATACCTTTCTATCTTCAATGGGATCAATGGCTTTTCCTTCAAAATTACAGTTGTTTCTTAAGTGCTTACTAACTTGGAAGAAACTAAGCTACATAGGTATCTTGACATTTAACATCAGCAAGCCAAGAAGTTTGCTGTAGTCTTGGTAGGACAAATGAGTTTTTCTCATGCCTTCGTTCTATTTTTGACCAGAGCTAAATCTTGTGGAGTGTGTAAGGAACTTGGAGTGTGTAAGAGAACTTAGCTGAAATTGTAGTGTGAGGGACTGGATRCCAGTGGCTTCAGTGGTTCCTCTTCCAAGAAGAAATGAAATTTACATATACAACTACCCAAGAAAATATTCTGATTTACTGACTGGAGTAATTTTGGAGTAATTTTAAAGATTTATGTTGCAACTGCTCTATCTTTTTTTATCCAAAAYATTTATTGATAGAGGTAAAATTAGAGAAGAGTGAGAGTCTTTAGCCCAAGGGCTAGGATTCTAGGCAGTAAATTAATCAAAATTTTGTTTTGAATATAAGTGTCATATAGGACATGATGAATGTAGATTACTTGAAGAAGGCAAGGATTACTTGAAGGCAGACTTGTCCTGGCATGCTCATGCAAAATAAAGTAAGGCTTAAAATGAGGCATATTCCACTGGTTTAGAATACAGGGCAGAGGGTCAAGTTTTGTAAGTCGGTGAGGGCCATTGGCTGCTACTTACATCTTTGTCTATTTTTGTTGTYGCATTGTGATTGTGCACATTTATAAGACTATGACTTGATAAAGGAAGCCAGAGAAAAGTCCTTATCTTGGGCATAAACTAGGATTGAATGAGAATCCTTCTGACTCTTTCTGGGTCACTATCTCTGTCCTGAGACTACCAGATGAAACATTTTTGCCTACTTTTATTTTGAGTCTGTTTTTGTCAAATTTCCTGATGTATTTGAGGCTTAGCAGGCAGCAGAGAAATTTTTGAATGAGAATTTTCAAGTTGGACAGTCATAAGTCACTAGAAAGTGTTGTGCAAGCAAAGTAGGAGATACTGAAAGCTCTGCTTCTAATATAGCTATAATATTTTATACGCATGTATAATGTACATCTGTGGTATATCAGTCAATAACGGGGAAGGAAGAACTGAGTAAATTGATTGCCTATACGAATTTGGACCCAAGACAGTAATTGCACAATTAATGTGAGCTGCACAGCTTTAGCTGAAAACTTACAAGCCTCATCTACTTAGCAATATACATTTAAATAGCATTTCAGAATTCCAGGGAGACACTGCAGTGTATGAATAAAATAGCATTAATCTATGTCTAGTTGAGTTGAAAGCATAAGCCGGAATATATGAATTTATTTAAAGCAATTCACAAATGTGCCCTAGTGATTCCTCGCAAAGTTAGCCATGTAGAGAACCTTTGTTAGTTTCCTTTTTATCTTTATTTTCAAATAAAAGGAACAATTAAAGAAAACATTTGGCTGAATACAGAAGAAAAGGCAAGATAGAAAAGACTGTGAGTCAACCAATCTTTCTGTATTATTCAACAAGCAGCAGAGAGAATTGGCAGCAGGCCATCTTTCTCCATAGGTGAAAGCAACAGTCTGAGCTCCACTGAACAATGACTTTTCCTAATTCATCAAAATTACTGTGACAACTCCACTAAATAACTTTCTCTTGRAAGCATGTGGAAGCTTCAAATATGTTATTAGCTCTCAAAATTGTTCATTTGGTGAGGTAGTCTACTGGTTACATATCGAGCTGCAGAAGAGTGAACATGAATGCAGTTGGTCATGGACTTGAAAGAGATTTTTAAATATAGTCACTGAATTTCAGAAGGCACTGTAATTCTTAATTTCCACTTTTTGTATTTGCAAGCAGAACAAAAATAAAGMATTTGTTCTATGCTGAAGACAAAATATTAGCCAAATGCAAGGTTAAATTTGATCGAAGGCCAGGATTTAAAAATTTGCCCTTATTATAAAATCATAGGATCTGTGGGTCATTCAGATTCTGAAGGACCTTAGGTTCTAGACCAACCTGCTGCTCCAAACAAGGTCAGCATTATCTAATTTCTTATTTACTAGCTAAATGTAATCAATTGCATAACACTGACTTGCTCTAAAATGTCCGTTGATGTACTTTGTTTGAGTAGGAGAAAGGGAGAGAGGGAAAGAGGGAGTATGAGATAATTTGATAGGAACTGGGCAAATTGATATAAGGGTAGTGGGATTAATATCAGGTATCATTAGACATCTTATAGCTTCATGATTAGTTTAAGTCAATTGCACATATGCATTCTCTAGACAGTGGAGATAATTCAAGAGAATGATACATAAATGTTGAACATAGATTAGWTGAAGAAACCCAACTGATGGAATCCAGGCACTTCGACATACATAATGATATTTAGGCAGCAAGTCTAGGTGCCTGGATTCCAGCAGTTGAGTTTCATCATCTAGCCAGTCAGATGAGATGAGCCCTGCTTTTGATATTGACTTGAAGAGTGAATGGATCCTTTCTGTATCAGCCTATTTGGCTGGAAAGAAACCAGATCAAGTCACAACTATAAAAAGAATTACTGACACTGAGATTGACAATATTTTTTTTCAGATTCTGATATCTAAACATCTTTTTCTTACGTTATTAATACTTGTCAGGGACTATTGTTTTCTTGGATATTAATTTGATAATCATATTCATGTGATGATTAGATATTAATTCACTTGTATTCATATTTGATTACCATATTTAATTTAATAGTATTCTAATGCAGAAGCAGAGCAAAGAATAAGCTGGAAGTTTCCTCTTAAGAGGACGGAGTGTCAGACTCAATGAATAGATGCTACTGTCTTTGTTGTTAGTTTTTAGAACAGCAAGAGGAGATGAGAAACAAATCACTAAGTCTTACAATTGCAGTCTACATTTCTCCTCCTGCTGTGAGGTGGGGAAATGAATTCGACCCTAGACATACAAGTTTCAAGCATGCTAAAAAATTCTGTAGTGACATTTTTAGGACATCAATGCACACTGTCTGAGCTGGGATGGAAGATAGACACTTACAAGCTTCCATTGTCGTTTGCCAAATTTGCCAGTCTCATACTGAGAAGTGGCTAGCTTTCTCTGATAGACAGTCGAGCACAGAGGATTAGATGCAGAGCAAGTATTGCCTTTTTGATTGATATTTTGCAATCTGAGCTAAAAGACATTCAACTAATGGTTTGTATAGCCTTATTTAAGGGACTTGGATTCCTTTCCTTTCCTTTCCTTTCCTTTCCTTTCCTTTCCTTTCCTTTCCTTTCCTTTCCTTTCCTTTCCTTTCCTTTCCTTTCCTTTCCTTTCCT